>NC_045154.1:22127308-22452308 GCF_900700415.2 Clupea harengus
ACATCTGTTGTTTGTTGTCATGTGTTTCATTCCAGATCTGACTGAGTCATCTGTCACAACTGTTTAACTTGCGCCTGGTCAGACACATTCTAGAAAAATCTACAAAATACAAAACAACTCAAGGATCTTCAGGCCTTCAGGGCAAAACGAAGCACGTCAAAGGATCTCAGCCAAAAACGGTGCAGCTGGAACTAGCTGCCTTAGAGGAGGGGGAGCATATTATGTATCCTCGCAAGACGCTCAAGAAAACAAAACAAAATTATGAACACAATGGTGGTGACTATTTTACACCAGAGCTCAAAAATAGTTTAACTCGGGGCAGATGACATGCACAGACTTTGGACGAGATGGATAGTGCACCCTCAGCATCATTTTATGTGCTCAGTTCGTACCCATGGGTGAAATGAATCATATGCGATGTGCAATAATTTTGCAGCGTGGCCCTTGTCAGGAGAAAAACATTTACAGTTTATGGGGCATGCTGTGAGAGTAATGTGGTACTGTCCAATCTCAAACAGCTACAGTTGACACAGGGGTAGGAGGCACTACACACAGGGGTGTGTTAAATGTCACCAGAAGCATGAGAAAGGGAGACAGTGAAATCAAAATCATGTCTGCGAAACTGAAACACAAACTTTATATGTATTTGTGTGTGTTTATATATACAGTATGTTTTGTGTGTGTGTGTGTTTGTTTATATGTGATTGATGGTATTTTCTTCACTTTTTAGCTGTGGCACAAGTCCCAGAGATTCTTTAATTTCATACTGTGCAGAGATAAGACAAAACCAAAGTAATCATTTTTTTAGCGGTCCCTGAAGCATGACGGGAAAGTCAAGAGACAGTGTACTCCGTCAACAGAGAAATGGCCTCATTTACTTGTAATAAAGGACCCTGAGAATGCAAACAAATACCTAATTGTTTGCTTTGAACTGCCAGAGTGACATTGCGGCTCCATAAATCTCACTGCAGTCACATACTATACAGTGATGAAACCCGAGCCGGTGACATTTACACACTAGTCAGACCGATCGACAAATAGCTTACTGTGACTGATGATAAACTGCGTCTGTGTAAACTGTCTTCATGTATGAAAACCTTTCACAGTTTCTGTGACATTCAAATATTGTGAACCTTCAGTATTGTGAAGCTTCATATTAGAAAGCTATTATTAGATTAGATTAAAGCTCTATTCCCTTCATCACACATAACTCAATGATCCTCTCAGAGGCAACTTGTGATAAGATGATCCAGACTACATCCTCACAGCCCCATTGACCCCATACCAAATGATAGTCTCTCTATCATTTAACAACGATATTACATTGACAAAATGTTTTTGGGAAACACATCCTTGGTCTGAAAACGCGAAGTGAAGTTGATCTTGATCAAGTTCCAATGTTCCAAAGAACACAGAAGGCAGCGGGCGAGACCATACACCACTCACCAAGCCAGGCTCTTAGCGCCAGGGCCAAAACACCTATTTTGTGCTCCTAAACCAAATGTGTTTGGGAGGACTCAGAAGACTGAAAGTGCTCCCTGAAGCCTTCGCCTCTGTTATTCTACGGCTGTCCATTGTTCTCTGGGATGCAAAGTACTTCTAAAAATACTTCCTTTGTGCCAGTGAGCATGACAGGAACACTTCTCTCCGAAATCTCCAGAACGGCGCTTAAACAAAGGAGCCAGACACCCAGTGAGTGTGTCAGTAATTTTATGCTGACTTAAAGAACTGACACTCTTATTAACCATGAAAGCCTCCATAACAGGTGAGGAAATTGTGCATTAACGTCTTTGTTCAGAAACAGATTTTAATGTTAGGGGGGAGTAATGATTCAGAGCTTAATGTGTTTTGCTTTTCAGCTTCTAAGTAATGGCACAGGAGTCTGACAAAACATATTAGCAATTTTTTTTCTGTGGACAATCATACCCCAACAACCTTACCTCTGACACTTATCCAAAGTGCCACAGCGCACGGACAGGAAAAGATTTAAACTCTAACATTATTTGATACCGTAATTACCATTATTATGATATATAAATTATCTTTCAGCGCCACGTGTATTATCTTTATAGTAATGTATATCCACTTTATTATTATATAAAAGGCTTTTCCATCCATTGCATACGCAGACTAACCCTGACATAAGGGTCATGTTTACTGAATTGTAAATATGACTTAAGAACTATAATTAGAATTAGCTTTTATAGGAAATATTGTTGAAGGGAGAGTCAAAAGCCAAACACAAATAGTGACTTTCAGTTTCCCAAAAGGGTTCATCTCAAATTGCTAATCTATTTTAGCAACCTAAGACTCACATTTCACAAAGCCTGTATCTGAAATCGGTAAATGTAATTAGGGGACCTTGTCACCGCACATGACTCGCTGGTGAGTCACCCCAGCCAATGAGGTCACACCGTGACCCAGCATGTGTCGTCCATATCCACAGCTCCAACGTCAAGTCAAACGCATACATATTTAACTATAGCTGAGCAGAGAATAATGAAAGACTACAACTCTGTCAATCACAACATACCCCGAGCACAAACTCACTCACTCTATCTTGACAATATTGGGGTTAATAATGAATAATCTGTCTTCTCAGACCTGCCCTGGGATACAGATGAGCTCTGTCAATTGTAATTAGAGTATGTATTCCAAGGTGTAGTATGCGTCTGTGCGTGCAGAATTGTATTTAACTTTGGCATGGTGCGGGGGATTTGGAAGGGAACTTAATTTTCAGGCCTTTGCTCCTCAGGGGTAACAAGAGCAAGGAGGGGCGATGGGGGTGCGGGGGGGGGGGGGGGGGGGGGGGGGCTGCGGGGGGTGTCAGGTGTTCTCTGTCTCAATCACAGATTCAATAGCACAGGCTACAGAGGGGGACACATGAGGGAAAAAGTTATTAGGCTGGGTTCAGCTCAATATGTGACCCGAGGCAGGAACAGAAATAACATCACAAATATTCTGCTCACAGAAACACCGGGCTGCTCCAAGTAGCGTGGAGATCGATCTCCACTGCCTAGCGTGTGCCTGGATTCGCGGGCAAACATTTACGCAGGCGAGGGCTTCAGCAGAATGCAGAGAGACATAAAAAGGCTGTTGAGGTTTGACATTTACCCCTTGACAGATATGGGTGACTTATCCCCTAATCTATGTCATTGTTTGAGAGATTCAAAGACATTTCGCTGCTATAAAAAAGCAGTGGAGTGGAGAGGTCTGTTTTTCATCACACAAGCCACGTGGAATGCTAAAAGTCGGCACGTGTCATGTTTATAGCTCAAAAGATCTTTTCCACCAAAGATTATCTCTCTAGGATACTTTAAATGTGTAAACTGTGCTAAAAACTGCCTCAGTTCTCCAGAGCAGTTTATCCTTGTGCTCTGTTGCTTGTACTTTCTCCCTCTTTGTTCTTTTTCCCCCCACTTCAGACGAGTGTGCCAAAGTTACAAATATAGAAACAAAGCATTTTACAGATGACACTATAGGAGGGAGAGATTAAGATGTTGTTTCCATAGAAACATTCACATCTGTGGCTGTACACAGGCTCTCTGGTGAAAACTTCTATCTTCTGCGGCAGTCATGATAATTACAGCCAAGTCTGTTCAGGCGTGTGCCAACAGTTTACATCGCACGTCCACTGCAGCTCTGATCCATATGGGCTGTGCTATTTGTAAATCTAGTCGAAGTGCTGCCACATCCATGGAGATGAAGCCGTCACAGGGAGCCACTGTCCACGCTCGATGTGATGACAAGCTCATTAGTGGATGTCAAAGTGGGTACGTTTGTCGCATGGGGCTCTGGGAATCTCTCACAGGCTGGGCTTCAGTTGACATATGGTCGTGTGCAGAGAGGATGGCAGCGCTTAGAGCTGCTGCAGTTTCAACAGCGGCATATGACAGCACTCAGAAGTGAGAACACCTGCAGAGATACGTGTGACGCCTTCCTGAAACATAACGCAATGACACGGAGACTGACACCAACAAGCACTTGTTCAAATTAGCCTAGGAGCCTTACAACACAGCTGTAAGATAAGATCAGGGGGAAAATGTACCACAAGTTCTTTTTTTTTCTCTGTAGTAGACTGTATTCCATATTCAACATAAAATGGACACAAGCAGGAATCATTTAGTGGAATGATGTTAAATAAACATCCTCATTACAGTGAGTGTCGGGTAGGTAATATAACATTTGCTTCATTGTACAATTTATAAGATGGAAGGCTTTAATTATGATGGTTTAATGCCATGTACATTTGCACATATATATCTGAAATCATATACCTCCAAAGAAGTCAAAGGCTGTGATTTTGAGATGGATACAGAGAGAACTATGTTATCTGGGATGAAACGAAAGCCTCATTTCTATAGTGGAGAGCTTAGAGATTGTTGTATAAATACTAAACACACTTTTGGTCTCTTGTTCAGTCCATGTGAACAATCAGAATGTACACAAAGTAATTTCATGTAAATTCTCGTTGGATTTGAAAGGTCACCCTCATTCTGTTGTCCCTGTCAATTTTTGCAAGCAGCGGTATGCAAACCAGAGATAGTGCACAAGGATGACATTTTCAGCCGCGTGCTGGAAGTGACTTGTTGTCTTTCGCAGCATGGAATCGCTAATCGGCGCTGCAAACGCTGCAGTGCCACAGATCATTATTAGGTGGTGAGCGTGGTCGCGCTCTGGAATGAGCTAAAAGAAAATGCAGCTCAAACGACCATTGTGACGGTAATGACACAGCGGGAAGCAACTGCAGGGCTGGAGTCGGAATGTTTCTGGACAGGGGGAGTAAATCTGCACACCACGCCGGGACCTCTGCACAGCTCCAAGGAGTGCATCCGGAATACTAATGTTGCTCTGAACACCTTCGTACAACCCACCCCTACCCCACCCCCACCCCCCAAACAGTCAAGGGTAGCACTGCATTAATGAACACTGCATGCTGCCCCCCCCCCCCCCCCCCCCCCAGCCCTCATGCACCTATGTTTACACTTGCCTCAGCTGGCAGCAGGGTCCAACATGAGCGCACAGCCAAGAAGACCAGCATGCCAAATGCTGCAGCCCCATGTTTACTGCATGACGTGACTGCATGTTGATTGGTGAAGATTGGTGCTAGTCCGAGGCTGTCTGAATGAGACACGAGCATTTACTGAAAGCGCAGGATTTTTCCTCAGACCTCATGCAAAGTCTTCAATACAGCTACTGCAGATAAAGTGGGTCCACTGAGTAACCTACGTTTAAAAAAAGAAGGATGAGAATGAGAATTATTCATATTTTTCATTAATATTAAATAGATAATTGTTCCTTAAAAGAATGTCCTCCTTGCAAACCTCTCTATTCGGTAATAATTCATTCTCCACAGAGGGCTTGCTAAGATCATTACACATGCTCTCAAATCCACAAGAGGTGGGGACGGTCTTGGGGGTCAATGGCATTCAAAGCAGAGCAGGCTGAGCACTAGATGTGAACATGAATAGAGGCAAGGCAAGATTTGACTGTGCAGAATTTCTAATTCTCTCTCTCTCTCTCTCTCTCTCTCTCTCTCTGTCTGTCTGTCTGTCTGTCTGTCTGTCTGTCTGTCTGTCTGTCTGTCTGTCTGTCTCTCTCTCTCTCTCTCTCTCTCTCTGTCTGTCTCTCTCTCCCATTCTCTCTCTCTCTGTCTGTCTCTCTCTCCCCTTCTCTCTCTCTCTCTCTGTCTTTCTCTCTCTCCTTCTCTCTCTCTCTCTGTCTGTCTCTCTCTCCCCTTCTCTCTATCTCTCTCTCTCTGTCTGTCTCTCTCTCTCCCCTTCTCTCTCTCTCCCCTTCTCTCTCTCTCTCTCTCCATGTCTCTCTCTCTCCCCTTCTCTCTCTCTCTCTCTCTCCAGCTGATTTCTCCCTCACACTATACCACCTGTCCCAAAAGCAAAGCACTGCCTCTTAGGTGCTCCTCTTTACAGATCTTCTCAACATCATAAGATGCTTACATTCTCCAACATTTATTTTCCAGCTACAATTCAGGATCTGTGACAAAATGCCTCAAATATAGGCTCTTAGAGTAGGGGATTAAGATTATGCCCATACCATAACCCATATGTAGTATGCATTTCCATAGGCCATCAAAAGGCAAGAGCAAATCATAATTGACCCAATCTGTTGACAATCACATAGACTAACAAGTTTACTTTGGGGGTTAGGGTTAGGCATTAACGATAGTAAGGGGACAGTTAGCTACCAGGGAAGTCAAGAGTAAAGCTTAGATGACAGTTATGATAAAGGTTTGTTGAACATTTATTTAACACCTGGTAGTTTTTTGGCCACCACATAATGGACCGTTAAACCTCCCATAATTGCCAAGATACATTACATTTCACCTGTTAACAATCTGTCTATGGTGATTGTTTTTTTGTTGTTTTTTTACAGTCTGCAAATTGAGACCGCTTTGGCTCTGTAGCGTCTGTTGTCACTGGTTTGCGGTACGCACGATCGGCCGTGAGATGCATGCCACCTCTGCTCTGGCATCCACACAGACATTTCACCAGCTGTCCGACTCTTGGTAAATCAATACACCTTTTATTGTTTTACGACGCCCTAGGCTATAGCCCCTGTCTCACTCCAGAGACTGATCGACACAGAGTGAGACACACACCGGTTTAGAGGCAAGAGAGAGACTGGGGGAGGTAATAACAGACTAGAGAAAAGCCAGGGCAGTGGGAAGGAGGGAGGGGTGAAAGCATGGTAAGAAATAAGAGAAATACGGCGAAGATAGTAATGTCCTTGGAATGACCTCAAGACTGCCTATAGAAAGGGAGTCTAAAAAAATACAGTGTTCAGCCTGAATTCTATCTTGAATCCAAGCTGAATCCAACAAAACTTTAGTCCTAAAGAAAACATGGCGGGAGAGTCATCTTCAGATTGGTGATATGGAATTAGATTCCACTTATGGGAGGAAGGAGAATCATGTGGAGATCTACAGAAGTGATTGGAGAGCGGTGGTTAGGACAAAAAAGCCATTAATGCTTAAATGACAATCTAATCTATTTCCTCTCCATCCTGGGCCTCGGAACAGACTCTCCGCTCTTGTTCAACCACACTCAGGTGCACTACCTGCAGAGATGTCATTATAAAATCATTAAGTGTTCAGGTGTTAGCAGCAAATAAGCCTCGCCACAGGGGACGGGATGGCATTCTGTGGGCAAGGACAAGCATTCTAAGTGTTCTTTCTACAATGTGTTAGGACAAATCAGTCATTTGTGGCTATATACAATATACAGTATATATATACTATATACATTACTAGATCAGGGAGTAAATGGCAGACGTCATTGTTTAGGGGTTCTAACTAAGTGAACTATACATAACTAAGTCCACATAACTGCATAAGATGCAAGTAGGGCTGTAATCTGCAAGGATCTGCAATGGGATCTGCAAGCCTTGCCAACATCTGTAAACATTAAAAGATGCCTCCCCTCAGGCAAAATATACCCCATGGAGCTAAGTTTGAACCAGCATCTGCAGTGACGTAACATCAAGGACACGGACCTGATCTATTGATGTCAGACTGGAAGCGTGCGCATGTACGCCTGATGACGCCAACGGACGCACAATGCACCAAAAAAGTAGGTCATATTCAAATCTCTGAGATTGACTCAAGTCGGGGCTACCAAAAGACACTTATTCAAAATGTCTTTTCCCCCCTTATTTTTTTTAATCCTGCACTTCTAGCCGTGCTGCGCGTGTTACTAAACCAGTCCTACATTTATACCCTTGACTCCCAAAAGCAACTGCACAGTCTGTCAGAGTGAAATGGATGTGAAGGGCATGGATTGGGTTTCTGTAGGGCTTCTATTTAATCACACAGGGCTGATGTATGCCACACAGGACCGGATCAGAGTGAATGATAACACAAACTTTCCTCCGCGCTGCTCTAATGGCCGCCTGATTAGATATAATAAGAAGAATGAGTGCTGATGAGGACAGTCATTAATGGCTACGCACTCGGCAGCAATCAGCACTTTGTTCAAACAGTAATCACTCCTGGGATGATCCCCCTCTCCTTCCTTCCTTTCCCCTCCCTCAGTCCTCTCTCTCTCACTCTCTCAGTCCTCTTTCTCTCTCTCTCTCTCTCTTTCTCACTCCCCCTCTCCTTCCTTCCTTTCCCCTCCCTCAGTCCTCTTTCTCTCTCTCTCTCTTTCTCCCTCTCTCTCCCTCAGTCCTCTTTATCACTCTCTCTCCCTCAGTCCTCTTTCTCTCTCTCTCCCTCAGTCCTCTTTCTCTCTCTCTCTCCCTCAGTCCTCTTTATCACTCTCTCTCCCTCAGTCCTCTTTCTCTCTCTCTCTCCCTCAGTCCTCTTTCTCTCTCTCCCTCCCTCAGTCCTCTTTCTCTCTCTCCCTCCCTCAGTCCTCTTTCTCTCCCTCTCCCTTCCTCTTTCCAAGTGGTGATTCATGGTCCCTTTTTTTTTAATGTGATCGTTCTGAGCGTTATATTACACAGACAAAAACTGGTATTATGTGGAATATTGCACCTGCATCTCGGTCTCAGAAAAACAAAAAAACATTGGCATCAGTTCAGTTCAGTTCACTAGAGGAAGAAGTGTTCCTCTAGTTCTTCTAATCTGACTTGAAAACCACACAAATGCAATAGGTATTTTTTTACTTGGAGAGTAAATGTGTGGAAAGAAACGTCCCTTTCTGGCACTTGTACTGAATCAGTGGGTGGAACTGCCATGTTCAGCCTCCGGTTGATACGGCAGAAACACAGATTCGAAAGTGCACAGTCAAAGCATATTTGTCTGCGATGGCACACATGAGGTATTTGAACACCATGTTGTGGTTCATTTCAAACAATTTGTACCCTCACTGCAATGCAAACTGCATCTTTTATATCTGTGTCACACAAGAGACCTTTAATGCAACAGCATTAAAAAAAAGGTAGCAAGTTTTAAATTTAATGCTAAATTTCCATGATGTGCGTGACATGAAAATAACGAAACTATTTCACAGCTGAGAAAGAGAGTGACACAGGTATATTGGTATATGTATTTAATGGGTATAGAAGATGGATATGCTATTTCACTGTGTGTGGCCATGTACCTTCTCTACATAACATCAGAGACAAAACAAGGGGATAAGGGGTTATTAGTGTCTGTAGTTCTGGCTGTTCCTTTCACTTTATATTAGCTCCTAATAGATTCATTGTTCTATTCTATTCTATGATTCGTGATTTTTTCTCAGGGTGTCTTTGTGTGGGCTGAAGTGTACTGCCATATCCAACAGCCAACTGTTGTGTGTGTGTGTGTGTGTCTGTGTGGGAAGTGTATGCATGCTGTTGACCTATTTCCTGTTTGTTGTGGGTGTCATCAGTAGGAGGTGGGAGGGTTCAGCGCAGCAGTCTCCTGGCCGAGTGCGATTCCCCCACAGAGTGCCATCATGTGCCACCACGCTCCTCTGCAGAGAAGAATGCCTCTCCACTGGGCTAGATGGATGCAAAAAGCTCCCCCTCAGGGATGGTGTCCTACCCCACACGTCCCGGTAGGTCGTGATGTGAAATGAGACGTTAAACCAGAATGGTGCAGAGAGAAAGAGAGAGAGAAAGAGAGAGAGAGAGAAAGAGAAAGAGAAAGAGAGAGAGAGAGAGAGAGCATAATCTTGAGAGCTGCTTAGTGTGAAAAAGCTGTCATTCCTTAATTTGCAGTAGGGAGGTGTGAACGTGCATGGAGATGTGGCTGTGAGTGCCACGATGTTGAGAAGCTGAGAGTTGACAGGAGGGTTGGGATAAGTTTGGTTCAGTTCCCCGGAATTCAGCTTGCCGATTAAGCAGACAGTCTGGTGAGGCAAACAAGTAGGATAGCAGTTTGAAGCAAATAATACATAACCCCACCCACTCACACACACACAAAACCCAGGAAAGCTGTTCAGCATAATCTTCCCAAATAATTTTATAGAGTGTATGTATCTTTATGTTCCTCTGTGAGGACATGAAACACACACACACACACACACACACACACACACACACACACACACACACACACACACACACACACACACACACACACACACACACACACACACAGTGGGGAAAGAAAACTAGGCACACACTTGCATGCATTATTCATCTCCGTGCCTTTCCTGTCATTTCCACAACTGGGATGAGAACCAGCCAAGCAATCAATCAAGCAAGGAGCCGAGACATCCGGGCGCGGGATCCTGATGAGATGTTGCTGAAACACCGAGCCAATCATCGGCAAACATCCCCCCTCACTGGGCGGCAACACCACCTAAGGTGGCCCCTCGCATGTCACAGAACTGGGTGATCTGTCCCACTGGCATCTGTCCTGGCCTCCCAGGAACTGGTCAAGGCTCAGGGCCTGTCACTGACAAGCAGTGGTGGGAGCAACAATGTAGAACAAATTCAGACAGATGCTCAGCTGTATCTGAAATGTTACATTTGAAGAACATCAATCTTTTCCACATATTTTAGGTGCCAGTGGGAAGAACGCAGCGTGTTGAAATTTAAGGGTCCTTTCACACTAGAGCTTTTGGTGCAGACCGGGGTCCACTTGAGGCGTTAGTTTGGATCGTTAAAGTTGTTTGCCGAACTCGGGTGCACACCAAGGGACCATAACCAACTCAACCAGAAAACGGGGGTCTGGGGTACGGTTCACATGAACTCCAGTGCAGTTCGTATTAGGTGAGAGAGCTATCAAATCTAAAACCAGGAAGTAAACACTATTTATGACCGCTGATGGGTCCTAATTCTCCCAAAATAAATAAATCACTTTTAAATGTGAAATTATTTATTGACATGCAATTTTCTAAAACACTAAAACTCGTTCAAAAAGCAACTAGAGGACAGCTACGTGGCAATTCATGCTTGAAGGAATGCATGCATGTATACTCTGTAAGCAAAACTGCAAATTCATCTCGCATTGCTACCTGTCTCCGCAAAAACCTCTTTATCCGAGCTCGCATAATTTATGGTGTGATATTGCGTTGGTTGTGAGTGAAAATGACCAAATTAACAAAAAGATGAAGTAAAACCAAAAAGAGTAGAACTTTACATTTTTCTTGTCTTAATTTGCATCATTGCCTAGCAACACTGGTAAATAAAAGCTGCATGTTGCTTTCGTGTTGATGACATAAATGGACCCTGATTCACAACCAAATAATGTAATGTGAAAAGAAGGGGGAGGAGGGGATAATCGCACCAAAATGGACCAAGTGGGAAGACAGCCGTAGTAAAGCAAACATGCGTCCCACAAGGAAGAGAATTCTCTTAGAGTAGTGAGATGTTGCTGTTAATATTTGAGAGGCATTTCATATCAGTGATGCATGACAGAGCAACCTAGCAACTGAACAAAAGCAAATAAGCAAAGGACACAATTGTCAGGTAAATGGCTAACATGCTGGGAGCAAGACAGAGAGGATTTAGAAAGGGAGTATGAACTCAAATAGGAGTTACTATCTAGACTAATTGACAGGCTTGTGTTGTTTGATGGTGCTACTAAACAAATCATTAAAAGAATGGAAACCCCTGTTTGAAAAAAAAAAAAGATTTGGATGAAAAGTGTTGGGGACTTAAAAGATCCCATAGAGAGATATGGTGAAAATCTTGGGTAAATTAGATGCGGTGAGACTAAAAGTAAAATTGTACTCCTCAGCAAAAAAAGTAAAGAAAATGGAGTGTATGTACCCCTACTCCTTCCTCCACCTCCCTTTTTTCATCTGGAAACTCAATTTCATGGCTAATAGGTTCATTACTATGGTCACGGTTCGAAGGCCTGTGCTGATAACACACTGCCAAGGGTTAAGGAGGCCAAGCCTCTGAGGTAACTATCTTAATGAAATTCACATCAAAAACACACAGCCAGACGTCCACATGCAAACACAGATCCACTCACACACATACTTAGGGCTTAGCTTGTGCCAGAGCATGCCGATCTGGGACCTCCCTGATTGGAACCGGCACCCATTTGATTGGATCCGGCAGCTCCTTAGTCTTTATCACAATCTGTAAATTTGGTGTAATGTTTAATGTTATCTGTTCTGTCAGTCTTTTATTTCCCATTAAAGTTACTCGTAAAACGCTTGTTTGTCTATGTTGGATGCATTTAAAATGATAAAAAAAAAGAGAGAGAGATACGTCAATCACTCAGGTCACGCAGTGACACATGAAGTGTGTGGAGTTTTGTGCATGTCACTTGACCTAATGTTAATGGCATGCTATGTCTTCCTGGCGTCATGCGTTTTTTAAATGCTCTGATGTTTTTTTAAATGCTCTAATGTTTAAGTCTTAAGTGCTACCATCACAATTTTTTGCATTTTAAAAATTATAGAGTGGGTGAAGTTAGGCTCAAAGCTGGGGCTATACTTACACTAAGTGTTGCTACGTTTGGCTGGTCGTTGGAAAAGTCTGCAAAGCAAGCTAGATACAAGTTTGTTGAGCACATGCAGCAGTTGGGTTTTTTATTGATAGGCTCATAGATGTCTGTGGCTCGTGAAACATTGTGAAATTAGAGTCTCTGCTATGAAGTGTGCAGAACTTGTTGTTTGGGCATGATCCATGATCCATGATCCATGGACATAAACATGGCACAGGTGTGCACTGGTGTGTTGCTCACTTTGCAATTTCATGTAAATGTACACAGTCCCACAATGTACTCGAACCTGCACCCTTGAATAGCAGAGTTGAGGGGTGCTAATAATTATGAATTAATGTAATTATATAATAATAATTAAACCCCTGGATTAGACACCTGTCGCTAGAATGTCTGTATAGTTTCAGGGAATGATTTCCTCACTGCAGAGAGCTGTATCCGCTGGCCATGAATTGACAGAGATTCCTATCACTTGTTTTTTAACGTTTTAGTTTTGAAGCCCTACACAATCCCAGAAACCCATGAAATTGTATGCATTTGTATTGGGGTTACGCTCATCGTAATAACAGAAGCAGACATGGCAAAGATTGAGGAAACATGCTAAACTGAAAAACTGGCTTCTCCAACAACAATGCTACAGACAGTATATTCTTTAGTATATTCTTTACACTCACACAGGGAATATACTCAACAGACTGTCATACATCCCAAATGTACTAGTCTGAATAGCAATACATGAATCACCATACATTTCCTGTGTATCTAATGGCATACGATATCTAATGTTCTTTCTTCAATACGGCTGATAGCAGACAAAGTCTCACTCATGGCAGACAAAATGGCAGACAGAAATGGGGAAAAGGCTGCAGCCACAGACAAAGCGACACAGACTCATCTCATCCTGGATAACTGGGTTCAGCTGTGACGTGGCAAGGAGAGTTTAAAGTGCACTTAGACTCTTCTCATCCTGGGTAACTGGGTTCAGTTGTGACGTGGCAAGGAAAGTTTAAAGTGCACTCAGACTCTGTGGAAAGGGGGTCATAGAAAATTAGTTTTTAAATGCTGTGCTGTCTCCATGCACTCAACCAGCTCACTGAGGAGAGCATCACAACCCTTCCAGATACTCCTGCATAGCACTGCACAACAGTCTACACAGAGACAGCCTCTTCGGAGCAGTTGATATCCAAACCTCCCTGGCATCTCTCGAGGACATCACTGCTATCTGTCTATTCATCACAGAGCCAGTGCAATGCTATCTTCAAATTCTCTTTGGCCAGCTAAACACCTTTGTTGGACTCCAAGACTGGAAACACCAAAACCTCACTGGTGCAGAAAAATAGTAGAAGGTTAAGGCCACTCAGGTATATTAACGGCCACCACAGTATATATTTGGCGACCCATGCATTTTCTATTTTCACTTTTTTTGTATACGTCCGGGAGAACAACTCCAACAATGAGCCAGATTGCAGAGACCAAACTAAATTCAAGCTTGTTTTTCATTCCGCTCAGTCAGTGAAGCTGTTGGCACAAGCAGTGAGAGTGCCGAGGGAGAGGAAACAGCAGCAGCAGCAGCAGCAGCAGCAGCAGCAGGTCCCAGTGTGGTAGAGGCAAGTGCAGGTGACCAAGCAGCACAGTTCCAAACAGTGGCATCTTTGCACACAGTAAAGAGTGTTTTATTCTCCATCTTTGCACACAGAAAAGAGTGATTTATTCTCCATCTTCGCACACAGTAAATAGTGTTTTATTCTCCATCTTTGCACACAGTAAAATGTATTGTATCCTTCTTTGTCTTACTCTTACCATGTGGGTAGATGAATGGGAGTGTTGGGGAGTTGGGTCTGTTAAATATATTATGTCAAATTAATATAATTATTCAATAAATCCAAATATTGTGCCAAAGGTCACACACATTTGTTGTTTGTCACAAGTAGCACACCATTTTCGTGCCGATAATGCCGGCCCTTTCCACCGGCCACCACAAGTATATTTCACACCTGTGGGAAATACATCTAGCTATGGCAATTGGGCTCATTGGCAATTTTCTTACTCATCAACAGCCCCTCCGGGAAGGACGAATGCGGTGTTCATGCTGATATTAATATCGGCTGCATTATATGTTCAAAACTCGACACAGTTTGCACTCTACTCCTCAGCCAGACAGATGGTAAATTTAACTGGAAAATGATGCAGTCACTGAAACCGGAAACTCATTTATGAAATCCCTTAACTCTACAAAACAGGCCGTGCATGCAGTTCACAGTTTTAACAGCATAACTTTAAGCACTTATGTGTTGTATAAGGTACACATATGTTATATCCAGTTTTCCACTTGCTTGTTTTGCCCAATTTAGAACCATAATGTCTTGCTTATTGTCTCGCTAGGGTGCTCTCACACAGAAATCAAGCAATCAACCAGTACTTCAATGGTGAGCACAACAACAGAACACCTTACACCAGGAAACCACCTAATGCCCCATCTGTGCAGTTGTTGTTGCTTTTCAGCACAGTGGTCACAGTCAACTAAAATGGTCCTTATACCCCACTCAATGTACCAACAGGTATGAGCTTGATTTGATTCTGTCGATCCGACTCAAAGGAGCTCTACATTTGAATGACGCCTCCAGCAGAGATGGCAATGGACAAGCACAAATCCAATCTCGCTTCCTCTAGAGCTCAGGTGGCCTCCCCCTGGAGATGAAGCCTATTGGTGCGCTGCGTGTTCTTGTAGCAATTAGGGCCGGGGCATTAGCCACAGCGTGTGCCAAAGGGCAGAGCTGCCACCTCATTAGGGGAAGGCTTGCCGGGCCCCTCCAAACCATGGTAAGCACAGAGAACTTACACACCTCAACCGCCCCTTCACCAATAACCCTACCAACACAATCCCATAAGACCTAAACACAGACAGGCTCACAGCAACAATGCAGTGGCTGAACACAATAGAGACCATTTCTTTCCCCTTGATGAACAACTGTCCCTTTTAAAACCTCTTTTGAGGCAAAGGTTAGTCAATTATCAACTGGCCTCTCTCTACAAAAGACACAGATAAATCGGAAAACTCCTTCTGAGGAGAAAGAAAGGCAGTCAGGTAAAGGGAAATCTGATAGAGTGACCTTTCAAATAGCTGATGTAAGAGGATATAAGAAAGAGGTATTTTAAGGACATGAGAAGAACAGTGACACACCAAAGGTTAGAGTCTTACCTACCCTTTCTTAATTGGGCACAGTTTAACTGAGGTCAATTCACACCTCTACAAATGACCTGAATGACCAAAAGACTTGCAACAATAAAAGAAATAGATCTGATAACTGCAACTTAATGTGGACCCGTTATTGAGTTTTCCTGACACGCTCTTGAAATGACATTGGCACCTCCAAAATGGCGTTAAACGAAAAACGTATTGCAAATAAAGATGCACTCTTATGTCTGAGTTCCTGCCAGTTTTTGATATGAAGCACAACTATTGTTTGCCTGCGGTGGTCAAAAGGGAAAAAGAGAATGAGAAACCTTCACTTGCTAAAAAGGAGGGGAGAGAGAGAGAAAGAGAGAGATGATATCTATACTCAGCTGTGCAGCGTGGCAAACCCAATTTATTTGCTATTTACTGGAGTGGATTTCAGCAAAGGTCCAAACAGACAAGAGCCATCTGTGTTGAATACTAAAGAGACAGGCGGCCCATCCACCATGTTGTGTCAGCATTAGGTATTCTGGCCATGTTCATATGCTGTCATACCTGCGCTGAGACGGAGCGGCACAAGGGTGGAAATTCTGCTTTCTGCTTCTCTTTGCTCTCCGGTTCAAAGGCATGAATACATGTGGGCTCCTATGTGATTATTGCCTGCGCCAAGGAGGTTATGTTTTTGGTCCGGTATGTTTGTTGGAACGTCTGTCTGTTTGTCAGTGGGATTACGGAAAAAAAACTACCGGCCCGATTTTCATGAAACTTGGTGTAGCATGCGCCATGGAAGAACCAATTCGATTTTGGAGCGGATCTGAATCACAGGACAGAAACACAGATTGTTTTTCCCTTTCGTTAACATTGCGAGATCGCAAGAAACACCCTGATCTGGTGTTTGAAGGAGGATGTGATCACACCAGAGCAGAGGCGTTACTGTGGTGTCTCCATCTGCCCCCTGATTTCTCTTCCTCACCGAGCCCAAATACAGGGATCTGATAGGGATCTTGTGTTTATTAAGGCTTGGAGGTCAAAGGTCATTGCCTGCTGTAATACCAGTGTAAGCCCCCAAACCAGGTGCCAAAAGCATTCATTCCAGGTGCTTCACAAAAATCAAATTTCACCTCTGCTCCGCTTCGACATGCATATGCCAATTTCAATACCCTCTGCCTGTAAGTGTGATTAAATCTACGGGTGTGTTCATGCATTGATTGCCAGAAGGGTGCTTGTTTTCTCTGGTCTCTTGTCTGTGGATTTTGCAGAATATGCAAAGGCTTTCTGAGAGAAAAGCAATCTGCCATGAGCTGCTGCCTCATACACGCAGTCTATTCACGCTGTCTGTCCACAGGCTCTCAAGTCAGAGACTGCTCCTAGGTCTGTATTCCTATGTGTTGTGTGCTTTTTATCAAACCTGGACACATACACACACACACACACACACACACACACACATTTACAGAGGGAGGTCCCATCAGACATATACAGACAGACACACACTCACACAAAGGTACAGAACTGATTGATAGAGAATAGAATCCACTCCCATGTTGTTCTTGGGATATTACATTCTCTTTGAATCTAGTGCCGGACTGACCAATCAAGGCTGATACTGACTCGCCAGTTACAAGCAAGACAGATCCTGAAACGGCATCATTAACAAGTTTGTCTGGCAGTCTGTGGCTCAGTTTCAAAGCCCCTCAGCTGATAAAGAAAGAACCCCCGCAGGCTTTGGCGCTCAGCACGCCATTATTCTCAACTGAACCAGTGACAGGAATCAGATGCAACGGCCGTGAGCGGACACGTTACCCCGGATGACTAATTAATGAGAGCATCAGTCCGGCAATTTCAAGGAACGTGTCACTGTTGTGTAAAGAGTAACGGAGATCTGTGCAGAAAAAACTCTGCAAAGAAGAGAACAAGTGCAAACATGCAGCATTGGCGGTTATATATAGCCACCACAGTCAGTCAGGGCCAATTATTTATGAATAATAATGGTAGAATTCTCGGGGAAGCATGTCACATTTGCAAACAGTGGTATCCATCTTTTTCTCTCTCATCTCCGCATGCTCTGCCTCTGGGGGGGGGGAGTCAAAAAATAAAAAAGTTGCCAAAGCTGCAGCACGTGTTGTCATGTGAGAGAGAGAAAGAGAGAGAGAGAGAAAGAGAGAGAGAGAGAGAGAGAGAGAGAGTGAGAGAAGAAGAAGGGCACTTTGAATGAGCTGCCTCATCGAGATTCACTCAGCACATTTCACCAGTCAGTAATCAGGCAAAATCTCGCCCTGAAGGCAAGCATGTTTGGCAATGTCTGGGATGCACATTTCCAGCTGTGGGGGAAGATGTATGTTGTCACCTTTATGGTGTATGGCATGTTGTTTACATGATGAAATATTTATCATAAAAAATGATTTCTTACATAATCTGAACACATTTTCACTATTTTGAAGTCCATCCACTTGGCCTTAATCACAAAGCTGTGTAGGATTTTGTACCACATCACAAACATCCCAAAACCAGCACTTGAAATTGACAGGGAGCATTTAACAACAACAACCAACCAATCAATCACTGTCCGTTTGTAAAGTTCATGTGTCATACGTTTAACCAATTCAGATATTTATATATTAAATAGAATAAATAAACAACTCCATAAAGTATGGCTGCCTAAACCATTTAGTCAACATCAGGCAGAACAGGACCGATGGGGTGAACGCATTCTTTTCAATTAGTTCACAACCAATATAAGGGGGTGAGACGGAGTTAAACCGGCTCCATTTCAGGCGAGAGACTGAATCCACAGAGGGTAATAAAGGCATTCTGTCATAGTCTGTTGTACCAAAAGAAAAAAATAGACAGCCAGTGCTTTGGATTAAGACTCCATCTTCGGAGGTGACTTTGAGATTCTTTGAGAGGGGGCGTGAAATATCTCCACAATGTGCAGAGAGTGACAAATGATGATGCTGGAGCAATCTGTGCACAGAGTATCCTGTAAGACGGCTGTCAAGAGATGAATGGGGCCTTCTAGACATGTGTCAAGGGCTGGCAGAATGATAAGTCAGTGTCGACTCCTTTGATGTCAATAAAGCAATATTACATCAAGCAGGCACCCCCAATGCTCAAGGATTCTCTGGTCATATAATGTTCTTTAAGGCATCTTTATTTTTGTATCTCTATTGCTCTCTCACACTCTGCAAAAGCACTGATAATCAGCTTTTTCTGCCACCTGCTATGCTGTTTGGCGTTTGGGGAGAGGAGAGGAGAGGAGGCAAGAGAGAGAAAACTGCTGGGTAATGAGAAAAAGGATTTAGCCTGATTGAATTATTAATTGAACAGGGCTTTTGTGAGCACTGTTCACACTTAAAAAACTCTGCAGTGTGATTAGTCATCTGACCATCCTGCTTCTGCCCCTGCACATCGTCATTACTAGTCAGATACAGGCTTGTCAGAACACATCCTTTAAATGCTACTGTGATATCTTCACTTTATCTGCTTCTTTGTTGTCAAATTTGACAAATATGACACTTATGTAACCAGTTTATATTGAAAGAGACGGTCCACACAGATGTGCACATACGTATATACACCAGCACACATGGAACACACGGATACACACACACACAAATACACACAAACCCACACACAATAAGGAAATCCAAGGATCTCAAGCATGTTTATCTCTGTATGCATTTATCACTTACAGTATACACACCAGCACACATGTACACCTACATGCACACATGTAACACACACACATACACACAATAGGGAAATGTAATGATTTCAAGCATTTATCGCTGTATGAATTTTTCACTGTTGGTGTTAGCATTGTGTCCTGGATGCTGCTGCTGCTGCCGCAGCTGTGATCACATACTGCACCAGCGGCTGCTTTGGCCCCACCGCCAGCGATTCTCACAGGAGCTCCAGGAGGGCTTTGGGCCGAGCGCAGGAGACAAAGAAGAGGAATAAGAAAAACGAGGAGACTCTCCCCTCGAAAAACGGAGCATGTTGCCGCCCCTCTCGCTTTCTCCCGGGCTGAGCAAAGCATGTGACTGCTCCTCGTGCACATGTCAGACACAGACCCCGCACGGCAGTGCCACGGTGCGCAGCGCGAGACAAGGCCGTGACAATGTCACTCCACGCCTCTTTATCAGAGCCTCCGAGGGGCGCCGCGCTGCGCCTACACCCAACACACCCACATCAGTCAGGCAGTGCTTGGAATTTGAGGGGTCAGAGGGACTGCAGCTGCCATGCGATGAGATGGTACCCTTCAACCTGCCCTTCAAAGATAGCACACACAGATTTTGTGTGTGTGTGTGTGTGTGTGTGTGGGGGGGGGGGGTTATAATCTCTGCCGTTCACACAATCTCTCTCAGTCAGAGTACAGCTTTCTCACTGCTTCTACACTTTCTCTCCGCAGCTCCTTCATTACTTTTTTTCACTCCACCCCTCTTCGCCTCTCCTCCATCCGTCTGGCTCCTGCGGTCTAAAATCAGGGCAGTGTCCTCCTGAGCTCGCCGGCACTTTTCTAGGTCATGGTGATAACAAGAGAGACTTAAGCTCTCGACTCAATCTCTGGTGCCAGTGTAAGAGGGAGCCCCACCAGGTTCTTGAATAAAACATGTTCGCTTCTGGAAACCCCTCTCTGTCCATCCGTCCTAACGCTGTTCGGATTGAGTGTGCCAAGGTATTGCTTTGGAAACTGTTTTGAGCAACTGTTGCTGTGTATTTGGAGCGTGCATCTGAATAAAGACCCTGCTGTGTGGATATCATTTCACGGTGGAAATGTCTTTTTCTTTCATGCACAGTGGACCTCATTCCGAGCAGCGAGATATCTCGAGTGGAACACACTTGAAAACCTCGAGTGGAATGTAATACTTCAATGTAAATCTCAACACTCGCATCTCTCCCAAATCAGGATTAGGATACTTTGTATTTCATTTATTTATGAGAACAAGAGTTCTAATCCGCAACTGTATTTTTAACCGCCAACTTTCAATTTTGATTATGGAGTGCTTATATCAATTAAACCCTATAAGAACTGTAGACCTTGCCATATACAGTGGGGAAAATAAGTATTTGAACCCCTGCCGATTTCGCAAGTTTGGCCACTTGCAAAGAAATGTGTGATCTATAATTGTAATAGTAGGTGTATTTTAACAGTGAGAAACAGAATATCAACAAAAAAATCCAGAAAACTGCATTTTATAACATTTATGACTTAATTTGCATTTGATGCAGAAAATAAGTATTTGAACCCCTAGCAAAACATGACTTAGTACTTGGTGGAATAACCCTTGTTGGCAAGCACAGACGTCAGACTTTTCTTGTAGTTGGTCACCAGGTTTACACACATCTCAGGAGGGATTTTGGTCCACTCCTCTTTGCAGATCCTCTCCAAATCCTTAAGGTTGCGTTTTCAATGGGAGGGAATGAGGGAATGAGGTTCAAGCCCAATATTCCACGTTACATGGCCCCATCCATAGTCCCCTCGATGCAGTGGAGTCATCCTGTACCCTTGGCAGAGAAACAGCCCCAAAGCATAATGTTTCCACCTCCATGCTTGACGGTGGGGATGGTGTTCTTGGGGTCATATTCAGCATTCTTCCCCCTCCAAACGCGGCTAGTCGAGTTGATGCCAAAGAGCTTGATTTTGGTCTCATCTGACCACATCCTGTCTCCCAATCCTCCTTATAATCATTCAAGTGTTCATTGGCAAACTTCAGACGGCCCTGTACATGTGCTTCCTTGAGCAGGGGGACCTTACGAGTGCTGCTACCATTTAGGCGTAGTGTGTTGCCAATGGTTTTCTTGGTCCCAGCTGCCTTGAGATCATTCACAAGCTCCCCCTGTGTAGTTCTGGGGTTATTCTGCACCTTTCGGATGATCACCGATACCGCACGAGGGGATATCTTGCATGGACCTCCAGACCTAGAGCGATTGACAGTTGTTTGGTGTTGCTTCTATTTATGAATAATCGCACCAATAGTTGTCTGCTTCTCACCAAGCTGCTTGCCGATGGTTTTGTAACCCATTCCAGCCTTGTGCAGGTCTACAATTTTATCTCTGACGTCCTTGGTCAACTCTTTGGTCTTGCCCATGGTGGTGAGGTTGAAGGTGTAAAGTATGATTCTTTGGACAGGTTTCTTTTATACATGTCACCAGTTGAGATCAGGTGTACCTTGTTAGGCCTAATGAGGACTAATCTGTGTGCTTCTTGGGCACATAACTGGTCATTGGGAGCCAGAATTCTTGCTGTTTGCTTGGGGGTTCAAATACTTATTTTCTGCATCAAATACAAATAAAGTCATAAATGTTATAAAATGCAGTTTTCTGGATTTGTTTGTTGATATTCTATTTCTCACTGTTAAAATACACCTACCATTACAATTATAGATCACATATTTCTTTGCAAGTGGCCAATCTTGCGAAATTGGCAGGGGTTCAAATACTTATTTTCCCCACTGTATGAGAAAGTGTATTACTGTCAAAATATGTAGATGTACAGTGCAAGCAATGAATAGAGACTACTACAACAATGACATCTACTCATAACTTCACACATATACGCATGTGAATCAATATATGTGAACTGTCACCTATTTTCCTTCTTAATTCTCACGTCGTTCTCTCTAAATCTGGTTAGCGTTTTTTTCTCTCCGCCGCAAAACAAGGAGAGAGCACCTTGCAATCTGACGTCACCTTCAGATGGGTAATGGATGTCCCCTTTCCTCTTCCGTGTAATCTTTACCCTGAGGTTCGGCCAAAGCAGCGAGGAGCCTGAGGAATGAGTCGTCCCAAAACAGGAGTGGACGCCCACAGGAATCACATGCTCTACTGCCTAACATAGGGAGCAGATGGTGAACAACAGCGCTGTGGCTCTTCAATGTCACGTGGAGGTCAGAGAAGGAACAGACAGAGTATGGAATAAGAGCAGAAAGGTAGCAGACATTGTTAAAAGAATTGAGAGTAACAGACAGGCACACACAGAGATAGCGACAGACAGACAGTCTGTTTTTGTCATCAACATCAATTATTAGAGATTAAACATTGTTGCTAATGTTGTGGTTAATTAACTAACTAATGCAGTAACTAGTGTCTGTTACATCTCTTCAAATTTCAAACAACTTGAACAACTTTATTTTTAAAAGGGTAGTAAACTCCTCACAAATATTGCGTTGATGTGCCCACAAAAGAATGCATAAAAATCAGATATTATTATTATCATTACTCTTGGCAGAATGCAAGGAATCAATCACTACTTGAACAAAACACAGGAAGGGATTCTTTATCATTTCTAAGTTTCTATTGTGTGTGATGGAAATTGAATGAAACAACTGGTTAAAGAATTCCTTTGTTGGTAAGGCGGTTTTTTCTAAGTGACTTGAACATTTTGTTTGTGCTACACCCGAACGACAACGAGGCAAATCTGAAATTGGCATGCCACGCTTGTTTTTATCTCCGTACCGACTTCCTTTTTTATCTTATATCTCTTTTTACCACTGCCTCTCTGAAAGAAACATTGTGGAAAACATCAGTATCTCTGAGTAATCAATCAGAGGGGATGATCGCTTGAAGAGAGATTTAATTGCTATCTGAACATTTTGTTCTGCTCTAGCAGAAATATAGTCACAATGCCAGAGTGGGTGTTTTGTCACTGATTCAGATCATGGGTTATTTTCCGATTTCCTGTCTCTTTTCACTTTTTAGTATACTGCAGAGGTCACACAATGACTTCAGCCAAAGCACTTCCTTTCTTCAAGGCCAACTGCCTGGAAATCTTAATTTCCACATGTACTGTATGTCAGGGAAACAATTCAAATAAATGATTTAGTCATGTATCTGAGCAACACAAATGACTTATGTGTGACTGGGGTATCATTTGTTTCTCTCTGTCACCAGGCCCGTCGCCAGAGCAAACCGAAAAGGGGGGGATTTCAATTCCATAAGGTGTACCGCAACTTTCTTCACAAGAGACCTTACCACTGCAACCGTGACAGTTTGGAAGTCATTCTTGCTAGATGATTCATTCTATTTCTTGGCCTTACGCTTTCGCTTTATGTATAAATATATATATATATTGAGTGGATAATTATTTGCAAATTTACACACAAACACAGGCAAGTGTTTTGGGTTATTTATTTTGGGAGCTTGGGTTTTGCCGTACCTCCATTTGTCTCACTCACTTATCATAAAATATTACTCTGGCCCTTCTAAAAGCTCTGTCAGTCAGATGTTGACTGTATTAACTTTATTCATGACAACTTTTGGCTTTGAGGCCACACACTGGAGGCAGGCTCTGCTTTGTATTCTGCTTCAATCAAGAAGGGTCTGCCACACAGCTCTCTCTCTCTCTCTCTCACTCTCACTCTCTCTTTATCTCTATCTCTCTCTCTCTCTCTCTCTCTATCTCTATCTCTCTCTTTCTCTCTCTGTCTCTCTCTGTAGCACTGCGGCAGGTGTGGTGTGGTGTGATGTGCTGCGGGGCCTGGGTTGACAGTGATTTATTCACCTTCTTCTCAGTCAGGTATAAGGACATATGTTTAAAGGTGCCCCAGGAGGAGGCGATACCCAGACACTCAAACGGAGAAAAGACTTCAGGCTGCTGACTCTATCTCACTTTAAGAAACCCACTTTGACTAAGCAGTTTGTAGAATCCCTCTTGCGAATCCCCACAATCCTACATCCAGAGCATTTCTCAAAAGCAAGTTACCTTAAGTAGTACTTGAAACGCTCGTAGATTTACGTGTGCTCTGGATACTTAGGCCTATTCAAAATGTGGCCTGGGTCTTCACTGAAGCATAACACCACACATACAGAGTTTAGACTAGACAGTTCAACTTCAAGTTCATTAAACATTTAAATGTCTTAGGATAACTCATCGGAGTGTTTGCACCCGCAAGATAATTTTCACACGGCAGCTGGTCGGCTATTCACACCTGGCCCCACAAAAGTTTTTTGCATGCATGGTTGCACGATACTTCATAACCTAAGGTGATAGCTGAGTGGGATACCAAACAGCAGATTAGTCCCACAGCGACAGAAGGCGCCAAGGTAGGAAACAAATATAAATGGTA
This sequence comes from Clupea harengus, assembly GCF_900700415.2. Lineage (NCBI taxonomy): Eukaryota > Metazoa > Chordata > Actinopteri > Clupeiformes > Clupeidae > Clupea > Clupea harengus. The sequence goes on from NC_045154.1 coordinate 22,151,901, forward strand.
GGGTACATTAAACACAAAATATACTACAAAATATACTTTCACTGTTTGTATAATTCAAATTAATTTCATAAATTCAAACCTGAAAGAAAAGGGATACATAGAAAAAATAGTGGCTGATGACTCGGGACATTTCCAAATGCTGTTTATACCATCCCCGGGAATGTGTGGAAGCATTTGAGAAGAACCCCGATATTGTATATGTGGACATACACACATACACACACATACATACATACATTCATACATACATACATACATACATACATACATACATACATACATACATACATACACATACATACATACAAAACAAGCAGACAAGGCTATGTCCTCCTACGTTTAGCAGTGGAAAATGAACACAGTACAGTTGAACATGTTGCATATACTCATATGCATGAGACAAACAAGTTCAAACAAGGAAATCCAAGCTGGTGGAACATCAACATGTTCTTTGTCGACAAAGATGCAACAGAAATTAGAGTTTTGCAAGAGAACTTTGTGGAAGCAGAAGTACTTTTATGTCATTAAACGTTGGAAAAAAATCTTTTTTTGACCAAAGATTGAAAGAAAGGTCTTCTGTCCACTCTTTGCTCAAGACTATGCGGTGGAGATATGACTGAGCTATCCAGAAGCTGAAAGAGAGTAATGCTCTGACAAGACATTTGTGGACACACATGCCCTGACAAGATATTTCCTGACACACTGGGATGGTCAAATGGCCCAATGTTTTTACACCCAGTCTGTAGAATTCAATCCTTAAGAAAATGAAAGGACCTAAATTATTCAGCTTCTCCATCTTTTATGTCCAGCTGATTCTTGAGTCGGGGTAATGGAGTAAAGGAGGCTAAGGCCAACCAGGCAGGCCGGCAGGCGGGTACGCAGGCAGGCACGCAGGCGGGCACGCAGGCAGGCACGCAGGCAGGCAGGCAGAGGTTAGCCTGGGATATTGGAGATGGGCTAGAGACCTCGAGGGAAATCAGGTTTTAGGGATGAGAGGCAAACTGCCTCTAATTACTATGTCGGTGGCTCAGAATGAGCGAAGGCTTGTAAGCTGACCTGAGATCACCCTGGAAGAAGGACACCAGCCACCTGAAGCCCATCGAAGTAGTGTCACGGCTGAAGTCTAGACGCTGACACATCTGCACAGTCAGATATGAGGCACAGGAGAAATAAATATTCCTTTTGATTCATGTCACAGTTATTTCTGACTTCCAACATCCTCTGCGCCTGAGTTACTTTCTGGTTTAAAAAATTATGAGATATCAATCCAAACGCATCAAATCGATCCAGATTCATTCACTACAATTGCCATTAGTTACCATCATACAAACACCACATTAATGTTTTTCAGAGCAATGTTTTTTGTGGGAAGAATGAAAACGGTTTAAGTGGCTTGAGCCCTCCAAAAAAACACAGTGTTTCTGCGATGCTCCAAGATCTGATAAATCGAAACGAGGCACAAGCAACATCCTCCGGTGTTGTCCCTCTGTAATTACAGCTATTTGTGGTGCAAAACAACTTCCTATAAATTCCCTCCGCAGATGAGCAAAAATCCAATATCTCTTGATAATCTAAGACCGCAAAAGAAATTAAGGGAAATTTTCCATGTGGAACAAAACCTCATCTATTAAGTCTATAATGAGATGAGGCCTATTCCTGTCCCTACATTAGCATCCTGATATCTCTTACTGCTCATCTCAATCTGTCAAGCTCATCTCAAATTGCCAAGATTTTCATGTTGCTGGTCTACATGGAATTTCACTGAGTGCTCTGTGTTTTGCCTGTCACTGTGACACTGGTTGCACTGGTCGTATATAACTGTTATCAGGAGAGTTACAAACACTACACCATGTTCATCAGTGGATAAGGAGGAGTGATGTCAGCTACTATTCATCAGTGCTGGCCGAGACAGCATTCAAAATGTCCACAGCAGGAAGACAAGCATACACTTAGCATGTTCAGGTGAGGACCAATCTACATGTTGTGTGTGAGACTCAATGGAAACACATACACTTAGCATGTTCAGGTGAGGGCCAATCTACATGTGTGTGTGAGACTCAACTGAAACACATACACTTAGCATGTTCAGGCAAGGGACAATCTAGATGTTGTATGTGAGACTCAATGGCAACACATACACGTAGCATGTTCAGGTGAGGGCCAATCTACATGTTGTGTGTGTGAGACTTAATGGCAACACATACACTTAGCATGTTCAGGTGAGGGCCAATCTACATGTTGTGTGTGTGAGACTCAATGGACACACATACACTTAGCATGTTCAGGCAAGGGACAATCTAGATGTTGTATGTGAGACTCAACTGAAACACATACACTTAGCATGTTCAGGTGAGGGCCAATCTACATGTGTGTGAGACTCAATGGCAACACTGGCATGCTGTCAGGGCTCCGTGAGAGCCTCATGATGAATGATCACAACAAAGCTCTAGTTGGGAGAGTGGTGCCGTCTCTGAGCAATGTTGGCTCTCTGTGGTGTTTGCTCACGGATGATCCATTACTGCCTGTGTGTGTGTGTGTGTGTGTGTGTGTCTGTGTGTGTCTGTGTGTGTGTGTGTGTGTTTGTGACAGTTTGGAAGGAACCTGGCTCCAAAAGAATTACTGGTTGTGTGCATTCCTGCCCTGTTCTGCTGTTTAGTTTAGTTTAGCTTGCTTCAATATGTTTGTCCTCTGAAAAAATCTCTTAGTTACCTAGTCTACTAAGTTATATTTATATTTTATATAAAAATTCCTAAATGATAAACTTTAAGAAATTGTATGTTCATGTAATACACATGCTTACCTATTTACCTATATTTAAAAGCAGCTTGAGAACGATGTATTTTTCTGTGGTGGAAATACATTTTAATAATGAAATTCTACATTTAAACCCCAAGAAAGTGAGAAAGTTCCTCACTGAGGAAACACACAAGCACACAGATGCTGTAAACTCTCCCATATTTGCACCAAAATCAATTTGACGAAACCTGTCTTCACATTCAATTACTTTCAAATTCTATGTATCACACATATCATAACAGTGGGGGAAAAAGATAGCACCTCACTCAACTACTTAGTTGTTATGCAGATCAGGAGAGCTCTGACCTTTTCCTTTGTGGCTGAGGATATCAGTTAGATGAGAGAATACCCCCCTGCCCTCCACATCAGAGCCCAGGTTACAGGTATCTTAACCCTTATCTTAACCCTCTCCCCCAGTGACTCCTCTCTCCATAAAGTGCCTCTACTGATGAACTTGTCCAATTAAACCCTTTGATAAGATCCAGAGGAAATGTAGTCTTTGGGGCTCTATAGTGACCCTTTTCCTTCCAGATGAAGCTGCACAGTGAGCAGTGTTTTGTGGAAGAGCCACCTGACTGAAGAAGGAAGTGGGGGACGAGCCAGACAGGAAAGTGCACCGTCTGCACAGATGTGCGTGGGATGGCGGAGGGTGAGGGATTCCGGGGGCCGCAGGTGAGGCGTCAGCGCGGCTCATTAATGCAGATATCTGCAGCGCGCTCCAGAAGTGCTGACGGAGGGCCATGTGGGCCCGGTGGTGTGGCTCCGATGCCCCCATGCGCCAGACGACAAGGTCACCGAGCCTGGCACACCTTGTGTCATTAACGCCCTGTCTGCACGGCACTGCCAGCGTGTTTATGAACTCACATATGCGCACTCACTCGCTCGCAAGTTTTCCCCGAAGCGGCATCACTCTTTGTCATTACGGAGTGTTGTAGACTTTCGCACACTAGGCCGTACAATAAGCGCACGATACACACCGAAAGTTTGCTGCCGAGGCTGACCTGTACACCACACGTCCTCACACAAACTTGATGGCAAAGCCATTTCTTTTGACATAATCAATTTCGACATCGCTATACAGGACGGAGAGGTCTGTGTTTTGGAAAGGCGAAGCTGGCTCTGGCCCTGGTGCGTGTCAAGCCCGTTGTCGGGTAAATCCTGATATGATCAGCAACCTGCAGCAGACCACACTGCTGCTGCATCACAACAGAATTTGGACACCCTCTTCTGTGACTCCACTCCAATTAGTCCTAGGTGGCATCTCCCTCTGTAATGCACCAGGAAAAGGAGAGAGAGAGAGAGGGAGAGAGGCTTGGCGAGGCAGGTTGATGCCTGCAAGCCATCTGCCAGGCCATGTGCACGCTGGGATATTGGCGAGGTTCCCTCTCAGCATTCATTTGGTTTATTGGAGTAGAGCAGGACCAGATGAAATCAATACCCCAGGCCTGTCCCTCTAATTGTGCAGCGCTGATAGCGACCCCTTAGATCAGAGTACCGGAATCAATGACATAAGCCTGTCATTGTTGCGTGTGTGTGTCTGAGTTATGCGTGGGCTTGGAAAGTCAGTGCAATAACCGCCACTAATGTAATCAATAGCAATAACCCTATTCCCGCTACTTTGAGCGCCTGAGCAAATGTCACAGTACTCATGGGACAACAGTTTTGTCAAGATCAGTGTACATGTTGAAATTGTTCTTTTTTTTCACATGCAGACACAGATATATAATGACAGGCAGTGGTTAAGATTTATAAAGCATTACCAACTAAAAATGATTTCATGATTGCTCATGCTCATTTAAATGACATCATTCAGTCTTGAAAGGATCTTGGATGGAAGGCCTGATTTGTTATATTACAATATTCAAACCATAAACCTCGGAACTGAACATTTCAGCGGTTTATTGAGATTGAGAAGATGATTCAGTGGCAAAGCAAAACAGAGATGAGCCAGCAGCAGAATACACACCCAGAGAAGCATTGTATGCGCCACTGCCAGACGAACTGGAGTTAGATAATGGAGTGGAAGAGATCAAAAATAGAATATTTATCATCAAACTTGAGCAAGGAGGTACGGCATCAGTGCAGTGATTCAGAAACACACACACACACACACACACACACACACACACACACACACACACACACACACACACACACACACACACACTCACATACACAGAGGGAGGAAGGTGAACAAAACATGGCTTTGAATCCTTTGCTAGGTAAGAGATTTCGCACTGCCTAGAGCCAGCAGCCCATATGAGGAAATATAAAGTCATGAAATGACCAATTATTCTGTGAAGTGAGGCACTTATGGTTGGCCTGAGACAGGAAGCTCTCCTGAGGAATTACTTTAGGAAGCAAAACACACGTAAAAAAAATCACTGATCGAAAAAAGGAGCGTTGTGGTATAGGCTTCATTTTACACAGGAAATGTAATACAAATAAAGAGTTGTGGCCCACTAATGTGTTGCCATCACAAGAACTATGCTGACATCATACAGCCAAATGAAAGTGACTTAGGGCCAGAGGCCATAAGCAGGTGGACACTTCAAAGGACATGCTGTGAAATTAACCCAGACTCTACACCTGTCTGACACGAGTGCCAAGTGTTCAAAAGTCACCTTCATGCACTAAGGAGAATCACATAGTGACTATAGAGGCTGCCATCATTTCACTACTATCAAATGGAAAAATATGAATTCCAATTCTCTTAAGTCACGTCCTTTTTCTTAGATTGTTTTCCTTGTTTTGTCATTCATTAGTTCTTTGGTTTTGTGTTGTGTTTGTTTAATCATCTCCTCTCATTTCAGACACCTCACTCCCCGCCTTTGGTGAATGTCTGCCCCGCCTTGATTGTCTGCACCTGTTCCTCATTACCTATTGTATTTAGTCTGTGTGTTCTTGTGTCTCTTTGCGTTTTCGTCTTTGTTTTTTTCCCCCTTATTCCAGCAATTTCTCCTTGGTAAATAATTTACTAGTGTTGCTGACCTCTAGTGTTGCTGACCTCTGCCTGTTCAACGGACCCTGCTTTTGCCTCCTCCCTTTTGGATTGTTTGCCTGTATATTGGACTACCCGTGTACCGAACTCAGTTAGTGAAAGTTATTGTTTTGATCCACATCACTGTGTCCGAGTCGTGTGCTTGAGTCCTGCTCACATCACCACTCCTCTGTTTCAAATTCCAATGTATCCAAAAAGTACTTTAATTTAAAAGTAAATGAGGTATACTGAGATGATGTTAATCATTGGCACAGCTTAACAAACAGAAATAAAATGGCTAGAGGTGTGGGTAAACTGACAGACACTGGTGCAACTATCGTCGGTTTGAACCAGTACAGCACCCCGGGGCCCACAGGTTGCCAGGGGACCATGTCGGGGGAAGATTTCTGGCTGCTCTACCATTGTAAGTGGGCCCCCTCATTCAGTCAAAGAAGTTCTTGAAGACAGGCTCTAACATCATCATCTAAGTAACTACTCAACGATAACTCTAAAGTTACTTGTGACTGTGATAGATATGTATACCACCTTCCCATCTTGTGTATTTCACAGTTTTGAGTCATTTGCATATTTTTGCTTGTCGTTATTTGTAATGTTCCAAAACGTCTCGGTTACTTACGTAACCTCGGTTCCTTAAGCAGGAACCAGATATAACAGTATGGTACATGACACTAGTCATGGGCCTAAATCGAAGCATTTATCCATTCACGCCTGAAAGGCCGCGAGATCTGTCAGCGCGCACTCCTGAGCCCGCCCCCTCAGGAGTCCCTATCTTGAGTCGCGCCCCACAGATCAGTCTTGGAATGAAAACTGAGCAAGAATATCAAACCAAGGTAACACTGTACACGCCAACTTTGTTATATCTGTTTCCTGCTTAAGGAACCGAGGTTACGTAAGTAACCAAGACGTTCCTTATCGCAGTTCACTGCGATATAACAGTATGGGACCCTATACATTCCCGCGTGATAATACAGTGGCAGCCAATCACACACACAAGCTTTATTGAAGCCTTTGCCCTCATAGAGGTTCATACGGCCGCTGGCGGTGAACATATTAACAGGGCAACCTTTATCATAGGCGGCATGGATCCGTGATCCTGCGCCTGTAGGAAACCACCCTGGAATGTGTCATGTGCAACATAACATGTAGACACCAATGAACACACTTATCATATACATCGTTTTCAGGCCAGGGGATTCAGAGATCGCTTGCCTGCAGGGCAACCTTTATCATAGGCGACAGGGATCCGTGATCCCGCGCCCGTAGGAAAAACCCTGGGATGTTTCATGTGCAACATAACATGTAGACACTAATGAACACACTTATCATATATATCGTTCTCAGGCCAGGGGATTCAGAGATCGCTTGCCTGCAGAACACCATGAAGAAAACTAGGTTCAGCCACATCTAACATATATAATCTAATGAAAGTGTGGCGAGAACTCCAGCTTGCAGCTTTGCAAATATCTTCCACTGAGACGCCCTTTAGTAAGGCCCAGGAAGACGAGACCCCCCGCGTAGAGTGCGCATGCAACTTCTCCGGGGGATCTAAAGACAAGCTCTTATAAGACAACACGATAGCCTCTACTATCCAACGGGAGAGGCTCGGTTTTGATAGAGGTCTGCCTTTTGCACGTGCACCAAAGCCCACAAATAGCTGATCTGACTGTCTGAAAGCTCTAGTGCGCTCCACGTAACAGCGGAGAGCGCGCACTGGACAGAGCTTGTTCAAACGTTCCTCCTCTGCAGACGCAAAAGGAGGAGGCAAGAAAACTGCTAATTCAATCACCTGATTGCGGAATGGGGTTACCACCACTTTAGGTGTGTAAGCAGCATTAGGTCGCATAACCACTCTGTCACCAGCGATCGAGAACTGAAGGCACGATGGGCTGACTGACAGGGCTTGCAGGTCACCAACGCGCTTTGCTGAAGTTAACGCCAGTAGCAGCGCGGTCTTTAAAGAGACAAACTATATGTCCACCGTCTCCAGGGGCTCGAACGGAGGCCCTGTGAGAGCACGTAACACCACCAGCAGATCCCAAGAGGGTATGAGGTGTCTCTCTGGCACCCTGAGCCGTCTCACCCCTGCCATAAAGCGTGACGCTAGCGGGTGACTGCCAGGAGAACTGCCATTAATGCCTGCGTGGCAGGCTGAAATGGCAGCCAGGTACACTTTGAGAGTGGAAGCCGCCTTCCCCTCATCAAACAACTGCTGTAGGAATACTAGTATAACGCCCAGCGCGCAGTTAATGGGGTCATGCTGCCGCGCAGCGCACCATCGTTCAAAACTGCGCCACTTCAGCGTATACAGAGCCTGTGTCGACACCAGTGGGGGGCCATCAATATCCATTCTCTGAACACTGGTGTCCCACAGGGCTGCGTGCTGAGCCCTCTCCTCTACTCCCTCTTCACCCACGACTGCACAGCTGTACATGGTTCTAATACCATTGTAAAGTTTGCAGACGACACAACGGTGATTGGCCTCATCAGCAACAACGATGAGTCGGCCTACAGGGAGGAGGTTCAGCACCTGGCAGAGTGGTGTGCCAATAACAACCTGGCTCTCAACACCAAGAAGACCAAGGAGCTCATTGTGGACTTCAGGAGGACCAAAGGTGGCGCACACACCCCGATCTGTATCAACGGGACGGAGGTGGAGCGTGTCGCCAGCTTTAAATTCCTGGGTGTCCACATCTCCAAGGACCTCTCTTGGACCCTCAACACTTCAACCATAGTCAAGAAGGCTCACCAGCGTCTCTTCTTCCTGAGGAGATTGAAGAAGGCCCATCTGTCTCCTCAGATTCTGGTGAACTTCTACCGCTGCACCATTGAGAGCATCCTCACCAACTGCATCTCAGTCTGGTTTGGCAGCTGCTCTGTTGCGGACCGCAAAACACTCCAGAGGGTAGTGAAAACTGCCCAACGCATCACTGGCTCCCCACTCCCCACCATCGATGCTGTCCAGCGCAAGAGATGTCTGCGGAAGGCGCGCAGCATCGAGAAGGACAGCTCCCATCCCAACCACAGACTGTTTGCCCTCCTCCCGGACCAGCAGGCTCAGGAACAGCTTCTTCCCTGCGGCTGTCACCCTGTTGAACTCTGCACCACGGTGATAGTTCCCCCTGGCTACCCCCTCACACTCCTTCCTGTATTCCCCTCTCTACCCTGGCTTGACTGCCACACACCTACCTCCAGCCACTGAACATTTGCACTAAATTGTTCATTGTATATATCTATTTATGTTAAATTGTTGTCATCCATATTCATCATAACCTCTACTGCCACCTTCACCTGTACTTCACCTGCACTTTACATATATCTATATCACATCTGCACTAATCACCTTTATTGCTGCTCATGTTCTTACTGCTCATACCACTTATATCTTATGTCATACTGTATATACCATATTTATCTATATTTATACTACCATTTGCACATACTCTGCACTCTTCTACTTTGCACTTCTGGTTAGATGCTAACTGCATTTCGTTGCCTCAGTACCTGTACTCTGTGCAATGACAATAAAGTTGAATCTAATCTAATCTAATCTAATTCTCTGCCCTCGTCCGCTACCCTGCACAGCATCTGCTGGAGGAGCGGAATCGGGGAAAGCATATAGGCGTAGACCTGGCCACTGGTGGTCCAGCGCGTCTATGCCTAGTGGGGGGTTGTCGCCCCCTAGCGAGAACCAGAGCGGGCAGCAGGTATTCCGTCTGTTCGCAAACAGGTCCACCTGCGCCCTGAACAAACGCACCCAGATCTGGTCTATCACCTGAGGGTGTAGACACCAATCTGCTGCTCGAGGGTCGCCTCTTGATAACAGGTCCGCAGCGTAGGTGAGGTGACCTGGAATATGAACTGCCCTGAGGGAAAGGACGTGACTCGCTGCCCACAGGAGCAGGCGGGTCGCCCAATGGAGCACTCTGAGATTCTTTTGAATGAAGAGTGCATTACAAATAAAATAAATAATGTATTTATTATTATTATTAGCAGTGACTGGGAGTGCACTCCGCCTTGACGGTTTATATACGCCAAGGCCGCAGTGTTGTCCGTCCTCACTAACACATGCTGACCACTCAGTCTGGGCAGAAAGTGTCGTAGAGCCAGGACTACTGTCCGCAGTTCTAACACATTTATATGAGACACGGCCTCTGTCACAGACCAGAGACCGTTCACGCCTCTCCCCTCGCAGACTGCACCCCACCCTTGGTGGAGGCGTCTGTGGTCACTACTACGCGACGCGACACTATGCCCATAGTGCCCGACGCAGCGAGAAACCAGGGGGTTCTCCAGATTGCCAGGGCCTTCCTGCATCTGGAGGACACCGTTACTCTGCGGTGCCTGTCTGTGACTGCGTTGAGCCTCAGAGACAAGTACCACATCTGGAACGGCCGCATACGCAACAACCCTAGCGGGAGCGCGATAGCGGCTGACGCCATCATTCCCAACAGGCGTTGGCAGCACAGCGACGAGACTGACTGTCCCAGTCGGAACTGGCGCACGCATGTTTTGATGGCATTTATTCGTTCTCGAGACAGCCTGACCTCCATGGAGGTGGAGTCTAGAAACATGCCTAGGAAATGTGTAATTTGGCTTGGGCACAGAACGCTTTTTTCCTTGTTTATCACAAAGCCCAGTCGATGCAGGTGTGCCACCACTAGATGGCAGTCTTGCACCGCTGTTGCTCTTGAATGAAAGCCACGAACACGAGCCCATAATGGAACAAACGCAACTGCGTTGGCGTAATGGGGCGATGGCTGCATCCACGCACTTTATGAAAACCCCTCGGTGCCAAGCCAGGCCGAATGGGAGTGCGTGGAACTGGTATGCTATTCCTCCGAACGCAAACCTCAGAAATCTCTGATCTCTGGGGTTGTTCGGGGCATGGAAGTAAGCATCTTTTAAGGCAATCGTGATGAACCAATCGTTTGGTCTTATGAACTGCACTAGCCGGCGTGGGGTCAGCATTCTGAACCTTAGCGGCATGAGAGCTTTGTTCAATACACGTAGATCTAATATTGGACGTAATATCTAATATTGGATCTAATATCCCGTCCTTTTTGGGGACCGGGAAGTGACGGCTGTAGAAGCCTGAAGCTCATTGCTTCATTTTTGGAGCAGAGAGTCTCTTTCATTGTAGGAAACGAGACTGTCCCCGCTGCACCTGACTGAGCCACCCCTCCGAATGTCGGAGGGGGGCTTGTTTTGGGTAGCCGTGGCGACGCAGAGCCTGCTGATCTGTTCAGCTGAATAATTGGTCGGGAGTGAAACCCGCTCATTGCCAATTTGCCCATGTCTAGGTTTGTGCCCGCTCCGTCTAGGGAGGGGGTCAAGATCTGAGGGCACACCCTCACATTCGTTTGAAAAATGAGGGTGTATGGATGCAGAGGTGGATATGTTGAGGGGAAATTTACACAAGCATGACTTATGACTGCACCCATAGGGGCAGTGTTAGTGACATGTGAGGGTTGTGCTTGTGGAGACTGATACATTGTGCTCGACATGAGGTTGCATGTGAGTGGTGGGCAGTCTTTTATGGTGGTGGGAAGTCCACTCCCCCTCCCTTCAATGGCAGGCGATCAGGTTCGCTGGGACCTGATCAGCCCTCACCCACGGCGGACAGCAAGCCGGTGTGGAGCTGGGAGTAAACCCGCTCATGACACACCTGCTGCTGTCCAGATCTGTGTCCGCTCCGCTCCGCTCGGGGAGGGAGGGTCAAGATCTGGGGGCCCACGTCACATTGCTTGTAAACATGTGGGCATATGGGTGCCGTGGTGGATGCATTGAGGGGGGATTTACACATGCATGACTTACTGCAGCGCCCACAGGGGCAGTGCTTGTGACATGTGAGTGCTGTGCTTGTGAGGACTGACACCCCGCGCTCGACATGCAGGTTGCATGGAGCAGCAGGTAGTCTCTCTCGGTGTGGGGGCTGGCACCGGGGTGCCGCCGACCTCACACACGTCCCTCTCGCTTTCGCCCAGCAGGCACTCCATCTCCAGCCCGAATCCACCCCTGGAATGGGCTGGTTGAGTGGTGAGGGTGCTCCACTGGGTGAAGTACTGGGATGGTGGAGCGGGGGCGGGCTGCAGCCGAAGCGGCTACCTGACCCCCGCTACCTGTTGCCGACGGTGTGCACTGCTCAGCTGGGAGAGTCTCTCCAATCTGAGCAGGCGTCGGCTGTCCCGCATCCCTGTGGTCCCAGCATGGGAGGCACTGGAACGAGAGAAAGTTGTACAGCGAGTTCGAAAACCCAGTAGGCTAGCAGCTAACAAGCTAGGTAGCTAACTCAACTTCTTAAGTCTAGGAAGTCTTAACTCTCGGAACTCACGCTAGCGACGGGAGTACAGACCGAGTTCGTTTACTTCCCCAACGGTGATAACCGTCGGGCAACAAGCTAGTTTACAGGGTAGTCCGTGGACTAGCCCGCTATCAAGCTAACAAGCTAGCTAACGGTGATAACCGTCGGGCAACAAGCTAGTTCACAGGGTAGTCCGCGGACTAGCTAGCTAACAAGCTAACAAGCTAGCCCGAATTTTAAGTCTATAAGCCTTAATTCGTGGCACTAAGCCAGCGAAGGTAATAAGACATAGTTCGCTTACCTTCCCAACGTTGACGGCAGCTAGGCAGCAACCCAGTTCGCAGGGTAGTCAGTGGACTAGCTAGCTAACGAGCTAACTTGGTAGCTCTCGTCAGACGGGAAGAGGCTAGCGGGTGCGGCAGCGGCTACCCAGCGGCTGCCTGACACCACGCTGCCCGGGGCCCAACTCAGTGGCCCTAGCTAGCGTCATGCTAGCATAGATGTCGTCCTGGCGTGCCCGCAGCCGGGGCAAGCCTGCCTGGACGTATTCTGAAATGAGAAGAAAGTTAATTTCACGAGCACACTATCACACAACTGAATGTTGGGTAGCAAAAAGCTAGCAGGCCAGTCAGAAACTGAGCCAGCTAACCAGCTAGGATAGCGACTCTACTTTCTTAATAGTAGGTCGAATCTTGTAGCGCTCTGAGCTAGTGAGGGTAAAAAACCTGATTAGTTCACAAACTCGTAATGAGCAATAGGCATACAAAACTTTGACCAGGTAGCGTAAAGGATATACTTGTAGCTGGCACTTCGCTTGCAAAGTTTTCAAAGAGACTGATCTGTGGGGCGCGACTCAAGATAGGGACTCCTGAGGGGGCGGGCTCAGGAGTGGGCGCTGACAGATCTCGCGGCCTTTCAGGCGTGAATGGATAAATGCTTCGATTTAGGCCCATGACTAGTGTCATGTACCATACTGTTATATCGCAGTGAACTGCGATAAGGAACTGCATGTTTTGTTAAAAATAAATATAATTTCTACCCACCCCTTATTTCATTTGGTTGCTTTCTTCAATTTTTTTTATTATACATAGGAAAAGATAGTAAAAATAGTTGGGGACTTCCCACAGCGACCAATCCTCTCACTGTCACATGCGCTGTCTGTAGCCCATAAGTGCTAAACACAACAACATGACTGCCCAACTATAGAACCTGAGCTACAGGATACAACAACAGCAACAAAGCTGCCATTGTTGGCATTAAACTGGGGTTTTTAAGCAGGCACCTTTCATCACTATTTTGTTGAATTAGGCCCACGACACCTCCAGAAGGCTCAACAGTGGTGCCTGGCATCCCAGAGCCATACATGCTACTACCAGAGACAACAACAGATACACTCAAGATAGACCTCGACAAGATTTCACGTATCTCAGTTTTAGTTCAGGCTAATTCACGACCCCAAGTGGTCTCCGATCACCTCAGCCACAACCACTGGCTTGCTTTTTCAGCAACCTCAACAATTCCTCTAAAGCTCATTTGAGTGACCGTCCTGAAAAACCAAAATCCAACAAAAGTGTTGTGATGGATTTAACTACAAAGCCTCTAACACTTATCTCCACTGGTCTTGTGTGTGTGTGTGCTTGCCTTGTTTCCGCTACCAGTTCTGCATACTTTAGCTTTTTCCTTTCAAATGCTTCCTCACTCTCATCTTCAAAGGGAATCGTTAACTCAATAAAGTAAACAATGCACTCACACTTAGAATACAACTCCATGGTCTCATAGCAGTCACAACAATACATTGTCAGCCAGCAATCTCCAATCCTGTGCTTTGCCCCATTTGCCAGTACTGTTTGTACGAGCCTGGAGTTCTGCCCCTCTCACACAAAAGAAATCCTACTGTCCCTGTCATTAACCGGCAAAGAGTTAACCTCAAACCTGTTTATTCTCAATGACATGCAAATGATTTTTAAAACCTGATTATGTCTCCACATGTAGTGACCCTGGTTCAGGCTTGTTTTACATCCAGACAAAATATGATGAAAGAAGGCTTGCTGGAAAATGCAATTTTTTTTTGTCCAATGACCTTGCTCCCTTTCATTTGTGATAGCTTGCGTGAATGTCGTTAGGTATTTATTTTTCTCAGTGATTGAATCTTTTAGTAAGAAGCAAGTGTTTGACATGAAATAGATGATAAGTTAGCTAAAATAATTAGATTAGATAATAATTAGATAAATAATGTGTAGCAAGCCAAAACAAAAACCCTGGGCTCAAGAGAGGAAGGACATAGTGATTAGAGAACAGCAGAGCCAGGAATTTGGACCTGAACAGAGCTGTTGATGATTTTTTTCTGAGTGCAAGGCCTGTAGGGTGAACTTCTAATGGGTGAGGTACAGGTTTCTTTGCTATTGAGTGGGATCAGAGATTGAAATTGTGAACCTACCTCTCATATGTTGGTAAATGCACACCTACTGGGTTTGGCCGCTGTGCCAGAGTGATGATATATGACGAATAGTGAATTCTATAAATTCAAGTGAATGTGTGATCAGGCGCCATCATCCATTCATTCATTCATACTGTGTAAACCAGGGCTGTAGTGGTAAAATTAGAGGTGGGTAAACTATGAATTTTGTGATCAGACAGACCTCGACGCGAAGCAACGCAATACAAAGCGTTGCGACTCTGTAAGGCTGTCCTGGCTATATTTCATTATGTTATCAGTTAAAGTCATATTAAATCAATGACAGTGAATAAATGTGTTTGTAGTTCATTCAATTTCAAGAAAACAGTAAAGAAAAAAAGTATGTGTAGGCCTCACAACAATGAACGGGGTGGAGGGGGAGACAAAAGAAAGGACCTCTAAAGGACCTAAAAAAATGGCCTCTGGAAACAGGCCCTGGGTGTTACAGCTGAAAAGTATAATATAAAAAGAAACCATGCTGCAATTAAACACTTCCCCTGTTCTTTAACCATTGGAGAAACCTCCAATGTCAACACAACACAATTGATAAGACGTACGAGCAGGGGAGGCTGTGCCTCATCTCAGATTGCGCAATCCCTCACAAACTGGGTTGAGCGCATCATGCGTAGAACCTTCTTAGTATTGCTGATCTGACATTTAAAAAAAAATCACGGAGGGGAGGCAAACAGTACCTCTGCCTCACCGGTCGGGTTTATGCTTGTTCTGCTGTTTCTTTTCTGCTACACTTATATTTGACCTTGACCGCGAAAATGGAAGATTATATAGCTAAGATAAAACATTTCACTTAGCAATGTCTAACTGGTTTTCAAAGAATCTGTCTACAATTTTCAATGAATTAGCCTAATATACGTGAGGATAATTACTCATGCATCTTCAATTGCTGAAATAATTGACGTTTTATTAGGCCTATTTAGATGGCACCGGGAAGGCTGGCTTGTTACCTGCATCATCGTATTTGCAAGCACGTTATTAATGGAGTTTGTCCCTGTATTAATGCAATGTTGTCCGAACCAAAACACCGTTTAAAAACGTGAATTGATCTTCTTCAGTCTTACTTTGTACTTGAGGCCTTTTGCGGGCATCTGTGGGAGTGGGAGCACTGATGGTCTCTTCAAAAATCGCCTGATATCCATGGCTAATTAATCCATTCCGAACTGGTAGGCAGTCAGGCTAATCCACAACGTGTATGTGTTTACATACTTCCTGGTTCCTGATTGGTGTCGCCGCCGCAGCCAAGGCACCGATTGGACAGTCAAAGACCATTATACAGCGCAGATGAAAATGATTCAGACTACAGCGTTTATATGTTCAACCATTTGAAATTTAGGTGTTTTAAAATGACACCAAATTTATTTCTGATTATTCCAACGGCAGAATACAAGGCCCAGGGAACTTTGAGGTGCGTAAACGCCACTTACAGGTGCGTAAACGATATTTAGAGGTGCGTAAACGATATTTAGAGGTGCGTAAACGCTATTTCCAAAATTCCAGAGGTGCGTAAACGGCGTTTACGTGCGTTTACCCTCAACTACAGCCCTGGTGTAAACCTATAATGAGTTGCTGTGCTTTTCTTGATGGCTGTTTGTTCTGTGCTTGTTGACATACTGTGAAGGCCTTATGTATCTTTTCGTTGATTTGTTAGCGTAGGCCGGCTAAAGCCATTTCGGATGTTTGGCAGTTGGAGAAATTAGGCTGTGATGGTTTGAGTCCAGGACAGGCTAAGATTGGCATTGATACATTTGGCGCTTCGGCCAGCCTTGGATCAGCCCCACTAACAGATTTGCAGGATGGGAGTGCATGGTTTTCATGGTGAGCCTTTCCATGGTGACAGTAATTGTCTGCTTTGCAATTGTAAGGAGTGGTTGTGTGTGTGTGTCTGTGTGTGTCCTCATGAACCTGTGTTTGGGGAGAGGGGTGATTGGGAGTTGGGGGGCTGGGTGCATTGGAGCCAATCACATTTATGTTACGCTACTGCAAGGTACAAAGTACAAGGTTGGATAAATGTCTTGCAGGCCCCACATGAGCAATGTCGAGGAGATGTTCTGTATGATGATGTTTCGATTACCATTTTGATTTAATCATATTCGTTACCTAATGTGTTTAATTGTCTATGAAACACTCTGAGCAGCATATTTGTCATAAAAGGTGCTTTGCAAATAAATTAAATGTTGCATTTCATTGCATTCAGTAGGTCGGACTGAACCAATTATCCAGTCGAGCTTTGTATGTAAAACCTGCTTCCCATCTAATACACCAGAGAGTGGTTGTCACATGCACATTTTCACACTGCACATGGAAGTGCCCTGAAAAGCCAGCATGAAACATAACACATTTAAGATGTAAAAATCCACACCTAAGAACATGCTTATATAGCCAAATCACAAAAGAATGAAGACGAAACGTTTAAATAGTATTTAGAATGGAGGTATGTTATTTAATGCATTGGATAAAGCAAATACCTAGAAACGGCAGGACTTCTAATTTCCAGGGCTAATATAAATTGTAATGGAAGCAATGCATATTTGATTTGATAAGACTCCTGCCAGGAAGCTTTGTGAGTTCATAATCTTCGGCATACACTCAAACACTATTGAGAATAGAAATCAAATTATAGTACCTCCTTGTTCTGCAGACAATAATCCTTTTCAAGAGAGAGGGGAGAGTAGAGCAAGCAGAAAATATAACTGCTGAATAAATGTGTAATCCAAATTCCTTTCTGCAGTTCCTCAGTTCGGTGACTAATAGGGAGTGAAAGCAGTGAAATTCATCAGCCAGAACCTCAGCAAAGCCAGTATAAGCATGTCTCCTCTCCTCTCTATGTGTTTTATAGTCTACGGGGACACGGGAGGAAGATAGCATTAGAGGGTACAAGAGAGAAATAAAGCCATCTCTCTTATCAAAGACTTGTTTTGTTATGGTCCTGACTACTGAGAGGGGTTTTATGTTTCCACTTAGAAGTCACCCTCTCAATAATTTAAACATCTCACGTCTCCGAGAAATCTCTTGTATGGAGACCTTTGCAGGATCATAGGTACCAGTATGGTGGTCTAGATTTTGGGTTATCTTTCTATTGACTCTATTGATTGGGGCTTATGACGATGATTACAACCTAATTGAAATGTCAGTGCAGAGGACAAATGCTAAATTGTATGGTGAAGGGCAATGTCATACCTCTGAATGTGGTATAAAAGTATGTGAAAGTTTGTTATAGAATCATAGCTGTGATCAAACTAAAGTCCTGTGAAATAAATATGAACACCAAAGCACACTACACTATAACATAACACTGCGGTACACTACACTATAACATACAGATATTAAATCACAAGAGTGTAATATGTTTAAAGCATTGGATATACTTCATTGAGTTTCACTACAATTATCCTGCCTTTGCTTGACTGCCTTTGTATTAAAGAGGGTTGAAGAAATTATGTTAAGTAATGTTATAAATTCAAATTGTCATGATGTTGTCAGCAATAACATCCTTCATCAGATTGATTAAGGAATACTATTCTGTCACACCCATGCATGTTGCCCTTCTGTAACATGCATCTTTGAAGGAAAAACCTTTCCACATTTTTTTTTTTTTTTACATTTTGATGTCTTGGAGACAGTGACCAGTTCTCAATGTAATTCAGCAGAGTAGATTATGAGCCACTTGGTTAGAGAATATTTTGAATGGATGTGGACCTCAAATCGAGCAGAGCTGTGCTCATTTCCATAAGCTGCCTTTTGTATGAGAGGTCCTGATTCAGTAGTAAAGCGGTGCAGCCTGTCTGCTAAGATTGGACAGTGGCCTGTGCACACCTGGTCTTCATGGATGATATTTGCATAGGAAACAAGCATTTGCCATTCCAAATGCGGACTTTCTCAGTTCCTGTTGATAAGAGAATGTGAGTTTCAGACAGCTATGACTGGAAATTGGAAGAAGAGGCAAGAACGTTGATCTCATTGAAATTTTAAATGCCTTGATTGATTACAAGGAGCAAGAAGTGACAGGTGCACTGAAAACAATATTTCATTGGATTTACTTAATTGCAGTGTGGACATCGGTTGCACATGAATGTAATGCGTTAAATCAACACAGAATTTCTCTTTCAGTTTACAAAATATATTTCGCCCCCTTATAAAATGGACACAACTTGACCAACTAATTCAAATGAAATTCTGGGTGCCATAGACTTTTTTTTGTTAATCATGTAACTTCAACATTATAATGTCATGCAGGCTTAATAAGTAGGCACCTACTGAACGTAATCTTATACAAGTATAATAATACAAGTCAATTGAAATATTGCAATGTCACTGCAACCAGATCAGTATATTGCAATGCCATTGCTTGTAGAAATGGCACATTCTGAATGAGTCAAGCAGTTATAGAACAATGGAACCACTAAGATCTTGAGTGTTATCAATACCTGGCATGCTTATGATGGGAATAAAGTATGGCACATGTGACAGAGCCCATGTCCTATTGAGAATAAACGAGTTGAGGGTAACTCTTTGTATTATGTCAAGTTTGATTACTTGTTGTTTTTGCAAAAGCTGATAGGAGTCCATTTAACATGGAAGTAGTGTCAGAAAGACTCTTCTCCTCTGTTCGCTTTTTGTCAGTGTGCAAATCCATTTTTGGAAAATCTTTGGCTGTAAACATTAATCATCGAGGTTCCCGATATTATAGAGAAAAGGTGAACCCATCTCACCCCAAACGTTTGAACTTCAGGAGAAAAAGAGACATTTTCTCACAATACATATGGGCAGACAAAAATAAATGTGATTGATCTTAAATGTATCTTGAGGTACAATTGGTAATACCAAATGCTAACAACTCAACTGTTTTGGTTCCTGTCGCTTTCAGAGAGAGCATGAGATGACAGCACAAAGGACAGATGGAGCATGAGATGACTGCACAAAGGACACAAAGTACTCTGGTGGGTTTCACACATTAGCGATTCCTTGCGTAGATTCCAATACTACCCCCCCCCCCCCAATGACTTGTCTGTCTTCAAAGGCAAAACAACTTTCACATAACATGACAGACGAAGAGGTTAGATTGTTCCAACCGCACATCATGCTATATGTCTGAATAGTGATTGATGATCCCACGTACTGACAGTCAAAGGACAGTCACAGTTGGACCCCCCCCCCGAAGACTTCATCGCTTCTTACATCACATGTATTGGATACATTTAAGATCAATCACTTAACTTTTTGTCAGCACATACTTAGTATGAGAAAATGTCACTTTTCTGATCTGGGGTGAGATGAGTTCATGTTTTCTCACCAATAAGGGAAACTACAGAATTTCTACGCACACAATACATACAAACACGTACAGCTGTATATCAAGTAATGATTACAACAAAAGGTTCCCTCCAAAAAATCGATTTACCGCCATGGTCAATTAAAACTTCAATGATTCAACTGAATAATGAACATAAAAGCCATCGAGCCACGATAAGCTTCGTTTGCTCTCTCCTCACTGAGAAATGCTTGTAAAACAGTCAATCCTCATGCAACAAAACCTCTTCTGCTGAAAGACTGCCAAGGACTTGTCAATATCCAAAAGAAGGAAGAAGGACAGACTCTGAAAATAGAGCACTTAGTGTGGCTGTGCAGCCAAGGCATTGAATTGGTAGGCTATTCCAGTTAATGAATCACAGTATTTTAAGTCCAGTAGAGCCCATTGACACCAAGCAAAAGATATTTAGCCCCCCACACACCAAGCTAAAGATATTTAGCCCCCCACACACCAAGCCATTTTTTGAAAAAATTAGTCCTTCAGCTTCTTAAAACAAAGCAATCAGTCTGATGAACATATTTACCATATGCTGGGAGTCTGGCTATTAATTACTGCATAAACAAACAAACACGATCTGACTCTGACGATAATTTAGACATGACAGCATGTTAAAGAACAAATAATTACTCAAAGGCAACTTTAGCACAGAATGTTGTATTATTTTTTTGTTACCTACTGGGCAAGATTTATTTTCTCTGGTACATGAATAACTTTAGTTGTGAAAATGATCTTTCACATTATGAGTACTGATATAAAGGGCTTTTATCTGTCATAAATATTCTCTTTTATCTGTGCCCAAATATGAGATTTACTGTGGCCTGGGATGCCCCAACAGAGGCCCGATCATGTCTGTCTGCTGGTGACAGAGCAGCTCTGCTGTTTTGGGGAAGACTGATGTTGAAACTAGCGCCCGTAATCTCAGGGCATTTTGGGGGAGCCGCAGTCGCAGCCGCAGCCACAGAGAGCAATAAATGTCACAGTCCAACATTAAGTGCTCTTTTGTCTGGCCTGCGCTGTCAGCACCTAATGGTCTTTGTAGGCGATGGCAGGCCATCCTTCCAGGCAGGGTGATTCCTTTTCTATTGTGCTCCCCCTGACTAGAGACAGATAAAGATCCCTCTAGAGCTGACAGGGCCCCGGGAGCTGAAGGGACCACCGCGGTACAGGTAGAGGTGAGAGGCCCCTCGGTGCACGGAGGCAGCGGGGCTCATGTTATTCACAAATGGATACCTCATTCTTTTCCGGTTTGATGAAGGCTGTCAATGTCTAAAGCCAAGCCAAGATAATGGCAAATGGAAATGGAGAAGAGTCCGAGAAACTCCAGAGCACAGCATGTGGAAAAGGACTTGGCAAATATATCCGTTTAAATCCACAATTTGATAAGTCTGCTGAGTACAGATGATACAGCCCATGGTAATCATTTGGCCTTACTGTGGAACAGTGTCCAAGCATGACACCGGAAACTGTGTTCTCTGTTTGTTTTCTTTATCATTCTATTTATTTATGTATTTATTATGCTACTGACAAACTGCTACAACTAAATTATTAAAACAAAAAAAGAAATGGGGAAAAGAGCCTCAGTCCACTGTCATTCTCTTCAATCTTATCATGATGTAGCTAATTACAACTAGTGGTTTATAATTAAAATCCATATTTTTCTACTCATTCTGAAGCCTAAATCTGTCCTAAATCTCCGAAGGAATAGCCTGCAGGAGATCTGGCTGAGCTTCCACCCCATGGGACATGGCTCATCCCGGTAGCTCCGCGTCCTTGTGTGCGGGGGGGGGGAGTCCCGGCGTTCCCACGCCTTCAGGGATGCTCTCTGACATCTTGGACGTAAACAGATGCTTTTCTGCGACAGGAAGCGCTGGACTTCTGAGACACGTTATGGAAAACTCGTCGCTCGGGCTGCAGCGTGCAATGTGCTGTCCCACCACCCTCCACTCACCACCGCTCTCGACGCTGCAACCGCACGCAATCCCAAAAAAGCAGGCCCTCAGAGGGGAACGTGTGTGCCTCATATACCCCCTTGTGGTCTGGCCTGGAGCACAGGCATGGAGACTTCCTTTTGCTGTGGTCAAATCTGACGTGAGTGAGCAGTGGGGGGGGGGGGGGGACTGGTGGACATATGTGATGAAAGCAGGGGGCTTTTACTAATTCACTCCTCTCATTCAAACATTGGGTGGATGAATGAATCTGAGGAAGACCACCATTATTGTAAAAGCATGCAAATGTTGTTGTAAATCTAGGAATAGGTAATAGTTGTTTATAATTTGGTAACAATGTTTTATTGTCATGGAATTATAAAATTAGAAGCAGTCATAATGATTTTGTATTATGTTTGATTATTTAGCTCATTCTTGACTTTTATTTTAGCCCCAGCCCCATCACTTATAACTATGCTGATCTTAGACTGAGATGGAGATACTGAGGATAACGTAGTGGTTTGTCACTTGTGCCAAGGCTTGATCCTTTAACAAGTGTATGGTAGGCTTGTATTCCGACTAAGATGTGTTGGATAAAAGAAACATGCATAAGGAAATGACCACACCAACTCAGTTTCTACATTTGGCTTTTGCCATAACCTTCACAGATGTATTTCTTTGTGAGTGATAAATACGCAGTGTGATAAATAAATAGAATAGTTGCATCATATTGTAAAATACCACTATTATTATTTACACTACAGAGTCGGAGCATATGTATACCAAGACAACATTTGTTCTGATAAACAGTAAAGTGTTGCATGTCAGACTCGATTTAGGGTTGGTATAATTGACAGCCCTGACCTTTAACCACGGCGCGTTTTATGCTGCATTGGGGGAACATTTTGTGCGTATCTGGGTCTAGCAGGGCAAGGTTTTATTAGCGGCTAGGGGTCTATAAAGTGCAGTGAATGCTCGGCAGAGACTCGCTCACTCCTGGACCTTAGCTGGCAGCTGCTGCTCTGAGTCTGGAGGAGGGCCAAGAAGGTCTGTGGTCAGGCGCGAGCATGAATCTCTCGTCACAACCTTCATCTCTCATTGTCCTTTCTTTCGCTTTTTCCCTCCCTCAGCTCTTGGCTTCAGTACTCAGAGCGAAGCCCCCAGAGGCATCGGGAACGTGACCAGGAACGGCGCAAACAAGGCCATGGCTAAAAAGGCCCCCGTGAAGGCGCCAGAGGAAGTAACAGCACCCCGCTCCGCTCCAAAAAGGCCTTTTAGTATGGTCGATCTGTCCAAGTTCTTCCATGGATCCATCTTTCGCTGGCCCTGCTATAAACGATGAAGACATTTAAATCGACCTGCTGTTCGTCCTGGAAATTCACAGACGCTATTTTTAAAAAGAAATCAAAAACAAAAATCCATAAATAACACTGTCTTTTCTTCACTAATACATTCAGAGAGAAATGTGATTAAAAATGATCTTTCCTGGCAGGGCGTATGAATATTCCTCAGGCAAACCAACTTAAATTTAAAAAGAGAACATCCATCACCCTTGGGCAACAAGCAAAAAAGGGAGCATTTCTGCATAAATATCAGCCATCCTTACAAGCAGAGTGCAACAGTATATGCACTCAAAAGACCAGCTAACACATTAGGTCAAGGCAAGGACAAGAGCTTGAGGTTTATTGAGCTTCCCTTCAACCCATCAGAGAAGGCTCAAAACAACCCGATCCAATGAGAGGTCAGCCTGGGGTTGAAATGATAGAGGGAAAACAGGCTCATCCAAATACATGGGAGCCGAGTAGGAGAGATGAGAGGCAGTCCAGCCTGCAGAGGTGGGAACAGAGGGCTGAATGAGTCATGCCCCCCCCCCCCCATATCTAATTGGGTGATGGCCATATGTAGAGGTAAGAGTCAAGTCAGCTAGCATTAATCACAATGTGCTGCTGTGACACATGAAATAACAGGGCCACTTTCATGGCCGATCGTCATAGCTTTTATCCAGAGACCTAGATGCCTGTCTTACAGGTCCAAAGGCTCACTGAGGGTAAGGTAAGGTAATTCCTGAGTACAAGCACAGCTGTCTCTGCCATTTTGGTTTCCCCAGATTCCCACTCCTATGGGCACAGGGCACGGCTGAAGCGGCCTTGACCAAGGCACCTAAACCCAAACTACTCTGTGCGCGCCGCGGTGTTAATCTCACTTTTCAAGCCTTTATCTGCACATTGACCATGACGCTGTATTTGCAAGATAGTTGTAGTTGCCCTACGTGAGACATCTAAATATTCTGTGATAGGATAGTCATGCCAGGTAGCATTATTGTCCTTGTCCCGGACAGGAGATAGATTTTAAAGTCAGTGTAATACCCAATATCCCACAGTTAACAAAAAGTGATTTTATGTTAGAAGCACACAGGAACCGCAATACTGGTGCTGGTTGATTCAGTGAACACAACTTTTCTAAACAATAGATATAATGAAGAAACTTCACAAGCAAGGACAATCAGTCCACCACTCATCAGGCATACTTGAGTTTTCTTGCTCTCTTTTTATCCACCCACTTACGCAGCTTCTCCGACAGTTTGAAGCTTAGTATGAAGTGGGCTTTGTTTAAGCATATACGGCCACTCAAACACAGTAGTCTATTAGCGATGGGCTAATCTATGGCAAATGGCACACACTCCGGGAGTGAGATGCAGAGGGTCTAGCTCAGTCCTTTTTAGGCTTTCTCTTTCTACTGTTTGCCATCGCCTTCCACTGCCGTCTGATCTGCTGATACACTGGCAAACATGCATCGCATCTGATAAGATCAGGCACCCTTTGCTTTGTGCGATTTCCACCTGATCTGCAACTAAGGTGGTGTCCACATGAATACAGTGAAAACTGAGTTAACGCAAAAAAAAAACAGATGTTTTGTTGGATTTCGGCCTTTCGTCCACACGACAACAGCGTTTCCCTGGCCATAAAATGCATTCTTTGAAAACGGGGATAAGAGTAGATACGCAACCCTTACTTTAACGCGTGGACAGGCAAGAACGGAGCTTTCTGAAAATGATGATACAGCCCTAGCTTGATGCAGTCACCTTTCGTTCTCTGTGAAGCTGCAGGCTGGAGCTGTGCCCTCCAAAGCCTCCTCAGTGGTAGTGAATGGAAAATCTATTTGTGATTGTCAGACACATCATAGGTGTCAGCCAACTTGTTCTATTTTGACGAGGAGGATGTAATCTATCGGAAACATTAGTGTCCAAAAGCTTTTCTGGGTTTGTTCGATAGGAAGTGACGCTAAATTCTATCAACTTCAAGCCGGGTATTTTCACTTCACTAAAGGAAACTCAGTTTGCCCAAACCATGTTTTGCTGATGTTGAAAAATAAACGATTTATGGGATTTATTTCGTCTTGTTGTGTCATTGCTTTGATGAGTTTGTGTACTTGCAGGCAACAACTTGCAGCACAGGTTATTCAAGAAATGTGAGCAACAGCGTTTTCATTTGTTTTTGCATTTCAGTGTGGATGCGAATGAGACCTGTGAATGCAATTTTTTTGGAAAACGCAAAGCAAAAACATCGTTCTTAAAACGCTTTGTTGTCGTATGAACGGAATCTAAAGATAACCCCCATCCTAGAATAAGTCACACATCAACCAGGTAAGAGTCAAAAATGTATATATGGGTGATATTACAGCATCTCTGAAGGCATTGTGAATTTGGAGGTACCGGGTTCCTCTCTTAACTGAACTGGTATCCCATTTGTTTTTAAACTCAAGCAATGCCATGGGAAACTAGCCCACAATTTCCCCTCCTCACATATGGGATTTAAACCTTGAGCCACTGCAAATTCTTTGCCTGTTTGCCTTTTCAATATCTTCACAAGGTTACATACACTTTTTTCACAGTTCAGCAATCAACTTCATTATCAGGCACTCTCTCCCTGTACCCCCCCACCCCAATATAGACACATAACGTTGCGGAAGCTACTTTGAAAGCATTCCTTTGCAATCAACCAATTACTTCACACCGGAAGAAGTTGAACAACAGAAAACCTACCCTTGGGAGAAATCTAGTTTGGTTAAGTAAAGCTCTTTACAAAAAGAAGCTCAAACTAAAAAAAATAAAAAATGTACACAAACTACAACAGCACTCGGAGAGCGCAGACCTCCGCTATTTTTAACGAAAGTGAAAAATAATGTGTTGATTCACCTCATGATTTGGATCCACTCATGGGTTCCTCCTTGGCCCATGCTACACCCCTCCACCAGGTTTCATGAAAACCGTCCAGGTAGTTTTTGCATAATACCTGCTGACAAACAGACAGACATGCAAACGACAATGAAAACGTAAGCTTCTTGGTAGAGGCAGTGGCGGTTCTAGACAATTTTTACTAGGGGGGCCAAGGAGGGGCCAGTGTTTAACCAGAGGGGCACGTAAAAATTATACGATTTTTGTAACCAATAGTAGCTAGGTAGTCATATATAATAATATATAGTAATAATATAATAATTATAATAATAATATTATAATAGTATTGTTTTCTGTTTATAGTTTCTTCAAATTTAGACTTTTTTAAATGTAGTATTTTCTAATTCTAGTGGTTGGTTAGCTGGCGAACACATTCATGACAACGAACATATCGTCATACAAAATTGCCCCACCAGAAATTTCGGCTAAAATCGCCACTGCTATTCATACTAAAATCTAAGCATGTGCTTTTTTATGTGATGTCTCCTTTAGGATTTGTTTTTGGCGTTACAATCGTGAATAATTACTGTCTTATCAAACCTAAACTCTCCTGAGCAAGCGAGAGCTGTAGCTGATAGCACATCTAAATGAGACAGAAGGACAGCGATATTTGGAAAAGGCATTGATTATTGGCTGCGATCCATATTTATTAACTTCAACTTAATTTTGTCCCTTAAAGTCTACAAAGCATCTGCCCCAACTTTCTTTTCCCGACATTTACATTTATCTTGTACATAATCCATCCACATACACCGGAGATTTCAAGAGTACAAATGCCCATCAATATGCAGTTGCAGGATGGGTGAACGACACCAAGATATGGCATCTGGAGACAAAAAATATGTATGTGATCACAGGTCATGTAAGTAATTCAAACAGCGATTATCAACCGTGTTATTTTAGTGGTGGTTATGAGTGCCAATATGGGCTAACGAGTTGTAGCTAAAGCTTTTAGTAAAGGGCAAAACAGCTCGCTAGCTATTAGCACTCTAGCTTGCTCAGGAGAGTTTAGCTTTAATAAGACAGTAATTATTCACGATTGTATCAACGTGCTGCATTTCACTTAACAGGTCAGTCATTCCCTAAATCTTTTGCAATAGAACGAAATTCTTTATGTGGGTTTCTTTGGCGACAGTTGTCGCATCCAACAGCACAACATATCCCGGGCATTTGAACTTTCTGTGGGTTGTGACCGACGCACAGCTAGACTACTGTGTCCGTGTTGGACACAAATATGGCGGCGCTTAGACACACATCACATGGTATCCATGAATAGTAGTTGCTGTCGCTACACGATGGTAGTCCTTTGGGGGATGTCGGTAGGAAAACTGTATGATCAGGGAAAGTGTATTAAAACCGGATGTCGTCACTTTAAGCCGGTCTCTGGTTGGATAAAGCTTTTCAGCAGAAATGGACAAGGACCTTTACTTTTTAGTTGAGAAGTTGTGTTGATCGCCTGGCATGCAAACGATCGGTTTTCTTTAAATTATTATTATTTTTGTGAAGTTATACGGCTTATGTGAATAAAGCTATCTACACAACTTTTTATATGTCTACATTGACTCGTTTAGTTGTTCATGTGGTACACGTAGGTCTTAACTGAAGCTAACGCTTAGACCAACAATCCATTGGAACACATAGTAGCTAGCTAGCCTCGCTGCTAATAAGTCTAACGTTAGCATGCTAATATGAATAGACCCATTATAGTCAGGTGGCTTAATGCTCAATTGACTTGTTAACCGGACTTTTACGAAGTCATACAACTAAACACACAAGTGACTTGTTAACCGAACTTTTACGAAGCTATATGACCAAACACAAAGCTAGCACTGTTAATTCCGCTATAGCTAGCCAGGTCAATTAGCTCGCCTAAGATACTGCAATTTAAGCTAACCAATTACCTCATTTCCCCCAAAACCCATCGATTACATGTGTTTGTGATGTGTAACATATATCCTTAATCAGTCATTCAAGTTATTAACGTTTATTTACCGCTAGCGATTACACGACACAAGGGTAATTCAATCGCTATTAATGTTGAACTTGAACTTCAACAACGTCACACAATATTAAAAGTCAGGCATCGGCATGGTTCCTACAGAATAAATCAAAGGTCCTTGTCCATTTCTGCTGAAAAGCTTTATCCAACCAGAGACCGGCTTAAAGTGACGACATCCGGTTTTAATACACTTTCCCTGATCATACAGTTTTCCTACCGACAGGGGATAGTAGTCCCTCACATTGCTCACACAACTCACAGTTGCTGAGCTATCATTCACCGACGAGCACCACACCTGGCAGACTACAGTGTTTGGGTGCGCCGCTTTAATTTACCCGTGTAGAACGTTGTGTCGCATTAGTTCCGCTTTTGGCGCTCGGGTGTAAAATCATAATAAAATTCATAATTTTTGTATTTGGTCAGCACGGGGTGGCCACAGGGGTGGCCAAGGACATGTCTACGGGGGCACGGGCCACCCCAGGCCTCCGTGTAGAACCGCCACTGGGTAGAGGTGAGCTGACAGTTCAGTTTCCTGGAATACCCCTAGCTGACCTAAACCTGTCCTCAACAAAACAATCCCGTTTTGGCTTTTCACAAGGACAAAACTGAAAGTAATGTTATATTTTTGTTGTAAACAAATCAGGATTTTGTATTATCTGACTACTGTTTAACTAGTCCGCAACACTGCAGACACACGCATTTTCACACACTTGCACAAAAAAGGCAGAATAAAACAACGAATATCAGACTGCAGAGTCTGGGGACTGTTGAGCAGGCAGGCTGAAATATTAATACTTCTGTGAAATATTAATGGCTTTCTCTACTGAATTCTGAAAGAAAAACTGCTTCTCTGAATATTTACCACTGAATGCTTTTCTGATGTTTACCACTTTCCAGAGCATGAAAGTGATTCCTTAAGAGCTACCTGACATCCAATTTAAGTTGCCTCGGGTGGCCAGGACTCCCGCTTTGTGTTGTACTTCACAGCATTTTAACCCTCAGAGTGAGATCATAATCATCATTTGGTTTTGAATTAAGAAATAAGAACACATTGATGCATTATTTTACCCGCCCGGCACATGAGCCACGGATGTTGTTGCAGCATAGTTTCTACACTATTTAATTGTGCTACGTAAACAGTAGCAACCTGGCTAATGCAAAGGCAACATAGTCAAGCTTTTATCAAAGCCTAGCTTTCATCCAATGCCTGAGAGGAGAGCATTGAAGGCTGATATTGTCAGGAGTGTAAGTTGAAAGGCTTGAGCTGCATGATGCCTGTTGCTTTTCTTCAGGACAGTTGCCTTTGATGGGCCTGTAATAGCCTATGCATGTTGGATGTTTAGCAATAAAGACATGTTAGGCTAAGGTGCAAAATTGCGGTGCCTTTGGGGTGACTAACAGCACTGTGTTCATCACATCCTTCATAGAACAGTCGCTGGTGTCTTTTATGGCCTAACTGGTGTGCTGTGAAATTGACAAGAGGATAAAGTATAGGAGTTTATGAGCCAAAAGGCAGAACACAAATGTTTATTATTCATGTAGATAGACATTATATCAAAGTTTTAGGTTACCTCTCAGCGTTGGTAACATGCCCAACATTGTCCCACATTTGGTCTCTTTGCATCTGGTCACCCTAGAGTTGCCCTGAAAAGACACAAACACACTCACACTCACACACACACACATATTAAAGTATATACAGACACACCTTACATGTAGTGAAATATTTTGTTTCAACACCATAGAAATTATAAAATGCTAGAATAGTAGCAATAGTATTTTTTTTACCAATAGTGGTTGTTTGGATGGGATTTACCAACACCTCTTGCTCAAGGGACTGTTGCATGTGACGCCAATGGGCCCCAGTAGACTCTTCCCATGCTATTCATGTGCAGCTGATTCTTTCTAATGTGAAGCGTCTGTCTGCCCTTCACAAACAGGAAGAAAGCCTAGGCTTTGGATGCGAATGAATATGACAGCCAATCATTTACAAATGTCATTGAATTTTGAATAATATAAAACCTGTTAATGGTGTGTAAATTGCTTTCCATCTGAGGCCTTACAGGTCTAAATAAGAATGAGAGAGCCTTTGCCCACCTGTTAGGAAGTTTCGTCTATACGTACGCATGGTCTCTACACAGATCACCCAGTGCCACAATAACTGCAGAGAATTTTTTGGGGGCGAGGAACACATGGTGACAGCTATTCTGTACCCCCCCCCCCCCCCCACACACACACACACACCTCTTCTCCACCACACAACCCCCACACACACACCCCTTCTCCACCACCACCCCACACACATCACTGTCCCTTCTGAAGGAAGATGCCCCCTGGCTCTTATCACACCTGGCAAATGAGGCAAACAAAATAAATGGAGGGTGACCATTCCCTCTGTAATCTGACAGCGGCACGTAATTGAAGCTATCAATCAAGGCCACTCTCCACCCTTTACACGGCAGCAAGAGAGAGAAAAAAAGAAGCATCGACGGATCTCTTCTCAATGCTCTCTGAATGTAATCTCCATTCTCTCCTTCACCCGCTACCTCTCCCAACCTCTCTTCAAAAAACCCCACGAGGCCCAAGATTCATTTTCATAACACTATCAAGCATCAATAAGTAATGCCATAATGTCCACAGCCATTTTTACTTTCTCAGTGTCTGCAACCCTGGCTTGCTTTGGGATCCTGACTTAACCTGTGAGAGCACAGAAGCCCCCCCACACACACACACACACATACACTCACACAGAGATAAACACCCTCCCCACACCCCTTACTCCAGCACCATCCCATGCTTGCAACAGATCGCCATGGATACAGGCTCCCTTTAACCAACGTGCGGAGGACGTCCAGAGCCACGTAGGGAATGATCCTCAGCAGTGAGGAGAGGACAGGGGAAACAGAACAAAAGCAAGGGAAGCGGCTCCTGGGCCGAGAGGAAAGGGTTAAGCCTGTTACAGGAGACCAATCAGGGCAGCAGGGAGCACTGCAACCCGCCGCAGTGAGGGAGAGAGAGTGGAGGGAGGGGGAGAGAGAAAGGGAAGGAGAGAGAGAGGGGAGGGGGGGAGTAAAGGAGAGAGAGAGAGGAGGGGATGAGCGAGAGAGTGTAGGAGTAGGACTGTTTGCACGCACAGCACAGCACTGCTAAGAGAGCGCAACAGACCAAAGGAAGCTTGGCAAGGGAAGAACAAGCAGATGAGAGAGGAGAAGCGGGATGCTTCCAGCCTGCCATAGGACAGTCCATGTTCATATGTGCCGCCTCTCTTTTTTTTCTCTCTCTCTCTTCTCTCTCTTTCTGGATTGCTGGATGCATTGATTTTGGGATGTTAAATGACACTTGTTTCGTGGCCAATGACATTCAACAATTCTTTGTTCACACACATCCGCTGTGGGACACTGGAAGGACTGCACGCTAATACTTCTGGATCTCACTGGGTCTTTGGGACGTCTTTATACTGGAGAGAGCCTCGCGGAGCAAAGGGACTGGACTATTTCTGGAGCATAACAGATTTTCATTAGCAAGACCAGGCAATTAGTTAATGCTACTAAAGCCAGAGGGGTTTGTTTGACAGTTACGTACAGGCACACACCCGCCATCCTTCCTGCTGCATGGATAAACACTGAGAAGAAATATTTGGAGCAAAACATGAGGTATGTACAGGGTGCTTCAAGAGAAATGGGAATGCAAATAATGTGTTATGAGAAAGCAGGGAGGAAAATAAGCATGCTGTGTTTCTTTGGTTAATGGCACACATTTATCAAGAATTTAACAAATACTTCTCAAATGCATGCAGTCACTACAGTTACTGTCAGTGAAAGCGGCAACTAAATCACTAAAAGTAGTGCAAATGTCAAGGACTCGGAGTGAAGATATTTCAGTTAACATTTGCACGGTTAAATCAATTAGGGGTTCCCAATTCTGACATATAAACAGATCATTTCCCAGCGGCCTCCAGAAATCACACACATTCTGCACCCACTGTTACATCCCATTGCTATTTTCTTTTTTTAAATCTCTGCTCACTGCTGAGCCTAGTCACCACTTTTCCACACACACGCACGCACGTCCGTGGCACCTCTGTGGCTGTCAGCGGCGGCTCCGGCTCTGTGCTGCTCTCCTCGCTGGCGCTACCAGAAGGGGTGACGGAGCGCTGCGGCTCCGGCTGACACTCTCTCCCACTCTCTCGCTCGCGCCGTTCGGAGTGAGGGCAACGGAGAGCAGCGTATGTCTGAGGTGTTTTTTGAGGTGTAAAGGATAAAAATAAAGCACTCTGTGGCCCCTAAACCGACACAGTGACATCTGTGGGACTTTTAGATGCCTTCAGATTCCTACCTAAACTGTAGTTTTCCTGTGTAGTATCCCTGCTGTTTCGGACGAGTGGAAACAGTTGTTTCCTTTATCCATCCTTAACTACACCGCTTTGGATTAAATAACCCGTTTTTGACTGTGTATTTATCTCTTAGTGTCTCCTCAATCCAAAATGTTTCCACAGTCTTCCTCCAAAAAGATTCCAGAGGTTTCTCTTAAGCACATACATACACATACACACACACACACACACACATACAGTCCCTTTCCGGGCAAAATTAAGGAATGTGTTTAGTTACTGAATGGCAGTCGCTAAATTTAAAAATTGCTGTAGCACCATGCCTGGTTGGCCATGATGGATGGTTGTTTAGCTTTTACTCAGACACCTCTCGCGTGTTTCCTTTTCCTCCAGAGCTGTGCGGAGACGAGAACGAGGAACAGACTGATGTGGGGATGGCGTGGACCCAGGCCTGCTACTCTCACCCCTCATCTATCTGGGGTTTCATCCGAGCATAAATCAGAGGACAGCGTCTCTTCCACCACCACCACCAAAAACAACAACAACAACAACAACAACACCCCCCCCCTGCCCCCAGGCACGACCACTGGCTACTGAACTCCCTCTTATTTCCTTCATTAGAGAATGACCTTCAAGTGAAACACTGAGCCAATTGCTCAAGAACACCAACACCAACACGCCCAAGTACTACTTTTGCATGCAAACCAATTTGCTCCCACACACGTACATACAGACAAACACACACACACAAACACACACTTACACACACACCACTTAAAGCAGAATATAATAGCATAAGCTGAGCCTCTGTGGACTTCAGATGGATGCTGTTGTGTTTCCCAGTGGATGTGAGTGGACTGAGCACAGCTCCCCTGACTTGTGAGGTGACCTGTAAGGATGGTTGGAGGTGACCTCCTGGAAGCCTAAAGGTCATTTGAAGCAAGAAAACCCACTGAGAGATAGAGAGAGAGAGAGAGAGAGAGAGAGAGAGAGTCAGCATGCACACCCCTCAGACTCACTGACCCCTCGGCTCAGTGACCGCCTAACCGGTGTCAGCGCCGGCCTGCCATGGAAAATCAATGAGGATTTAATTCTGTGCGCGCTGTGATAAAAATTCAAATAACCACCGGAGTAGCTGCCGGCAGACCTACGGCTGAGAGTCTCGGACATGGCGCTGCGCCGTCTTTTGATAACGGTGCTATCGCAGGGGGATTAATTGTTCACTGAGGAGTACGAGTAAACATCATAAAGCATCGGTGTTTGCACTGAACTGCGAACGGGGTCAATCTCGCTGGAGGCTGGAGTCAATATTTCTCGTAACCTCCCAGTGCTTTATGGAGAGGGAGAATCTGACCTTTGGTGTTGTGTGTATTTCTTGAGAGCCCTTTGGTTTGGGGAGTTACAGCGATCGTAAACAGTGGACAGACTGGGTAGTCCTCGCTCAATCTGTTGTTATTTTCCTCTCCATCTGAAACCAATCGAGAAGGAGGAGAGAACGTGTGTGAAGGGGAGAAACAGAGGAACGAGGAACACTGGTCTTGGAATTGGAGTGAAGGCCCAGTGAGTGTTTTTTTAATAAAGTGAGGAGTAATCAGATGCTGGTCGGGTTGCGAACAGGTGCGCCGCTGATCGTAATACAGGTGGTGCATCTTTCCCCACGAGAGGCCATGCTGGGATCGGATTACCCAGCTGGAACCCGTCAAGACGTTTGTGGCCCACACACAAACCCCTGAAGACAAGAGAAAGCTCAGGGGAAGGGTAAGTGTGTGTGTGTGTGTGTGTGTCTGGTGGTGGCGCATGTCTGCTGTCAGCCTCTGATAATTATCTTCATCAGTATTTATTTTAGCACTATTCTCTGATGTCTAATTCAAACGCATGTGTTTCTAACAAATGCGGTGTGTGTGTGTGTGTGTGTGTGTGTTCTGCTGTGGGTGTTGAACTATATGAGCCATACTGTGGTGCCAAAAAATGTCAGTGTATTTGTACGCTTTATAAATGTATGAGTGTATTTGTAGGAGGGGAATGTAACAGTCTGGATAGAATTCACACATTCTTATTACGTACTTGACAAAAAAAAACAAAGTTGTTGAGAGGAGACTGATGAACATGCACTTATTTATATGTAGATTGACAATGGCCCCACCATCAGGACATGTGCTGCAGCTACAAACTCATACCAGATCAGCTTATTGGCAAACAGATCTACCATGAGATTTATCAATACAGGTGGAATTGGAGGGAGATAAGCAGCTGTCTTCTGACAGACAGACAAGAATTCATTTTTTAGTGAATTCCCTCCAGCTGTGCTGTACGCCCATCCTGAGAGGCATACTCATTTACATTTAGTCATTTAGCAGACGCTTTTCAGTCAAGCTACGAGCAATAGAAACCTGGTGTAACAATAAATACTACTTTACATCAGAAATAGAAAAGAAAAAGAAGTGCAGGAATGTAACTGCTGTAAGTGCAAGTTAAGCACTAGTCGAAGTGCCAGTTAGGAAGGGAGGTGCTCTCTGAAGAGTTGGGTCTTCAAAAGCTTCTTAAAGGTAGAGAGGGACGCCCCTGCTCTGGTAGTGCTAGGCAGTTCGTTCCACCAACGTGGAACTGCAAATGAGAATACTCATTCTGCATTCGCTTTAACAAAAAGCGTGTCAAGCTCAGCCGGCTTAGGAAGCGTTGTGAGCATGACCCCCTAACATGAGCCCCTTCTCTATCCTCTCATAGGATAATGCATATTCCTCCCGCGCTGGAAGAAGCCACCATGAGCAACGTCACTGTGCACGACAACACTGAGTCCATCGTCAGTCCCAACATGAACCTGGCAGCATCCTCCACCTACCCCGTCAGCTTCCAGGTGTCCCTGACCGGCTTCCTGATGCTGGAGATCGTGCTGGGCCTGAGTAGCAACCTGACCGTACTGGCTCTGTACTGCATGAAGTCCAACCTGGTCAACTCGGTGAGCAACATCGTCACCATGAACCTGCACGTGCTGGACGTCATCGTGTGCGTGTGCTGCATCCCGCTCACCATCGCCGTGGTGCTGCTGCCACTGGAGGGCGACGTGGAGCTGGTGGGCTGCTTCCACGAGGCGTGCGTCTCCTTCACTAGCGTGGCCACGGCCGCCAACGTGCTGGCCATCACGCTGGACCGCTACGACATCTCCGTCAAGCCGGCCAACCGCGTGCTGACCATGGGCCGCGCCGTGGCCCTGCTCGGGGCCATCTGGGTGCTGTCTTTCCTCAGCTTTCTGGTCCCCTTCATCGAGGTGGGATTCTTCGGGCCCGAGATGCAGCCAGAGCGCAACCAAACGGCGGTGCTGGTGGACCAGAGTGGCGAGGACTTACCAGAGCGGGGCCTGTACTACCACCTGCTGGCCCAGATCCCCATCTTCTTCTCCACGGCCGTGGTCATGCTGGTGACGTACTACAAGATTCTGCAGGCGCTCAACATCCGCATCGGCACGCGCTTCCACAACGCGCAGAAGAAGAAGAAGTCGCGCAGGAAAAAGAACATCTCGCTGATGGCCACGTCACAGCAGCAGCCGCAGCAGCAGCAGCAGCAGCCAGAGGCCACAGACGCTTCGCAGAGCAGTGGTGGCAGCCGCATGCCGGCGATGGGCATGCGCACGTCCGTGTCGTTGATCATTGCGCTTCGGCGCGCCGTCAAGCGGCACCGGGAACGGCGGGAACGGCAGCGGCGGGTCTTCCGCATGTCGCTGCTCATCATCTCCACCTTCCTGCTGTGCTGGACGCCCATCACCGTGCTCAACACCATCATCCTGAGCTCAGGGCTCAGCAGGGTGACCCTCAAGCTGAGGCTGGGCTTCCTGGTCATGGCGTACGGCACCACCATCTTCCACCCGCTGCTCTACGCCTTCACCCGGCAGAAGTTCCAGAAGGTTCTCAAGAGCAAGATGAAGAAGCGGGTGGTGTCCATCATCGAGTCTGACCCGCTGCCCAAAAACGCTGTCATCCGGAACTCGTGGATTGACCCCAAGAGGAACAAGAAAGTGACATTCGAGGACCACGAAGCCAGGCAAAAATGTTTGTCCTCAGAGAACATGGACTGAGTATCAAGACGGACTTACTTACATGTGCTGTTTCTGTTTTCAAAACGGACAGACAGAACCAGTCAGAACCTGGTCTCAGAACCATCAGGAAACATTTACAAAAGGGAGGACATACATAAAAATGTGTCATGCAAATACGTGTCAAATGTGTAAAACTGATAATTTATTACTATTTATTCTGACTTTATGACAGAGTACGGTAGATTTCATAGAGTGGTTCTATAATTTATGCTGTATATAATGCATGGCTTTTTGTAACTGTAGAAATATACTTTGTGTACATAGACTATTTGTACAGCTCATGAATAAATACATACATTAGAACTGTAAGTGATGTAATATCTGTACATTTATAATATATTTGTTGAAAACAAACTCGCTTGGTTGCTTTATCAGATGGTGTTTGTGCTTCTGCATTGTCACCCATCCCCCCCTGCTCTACGTAACCTAGATGGATAGATGGATACATAGATAGATAGATTACTTTATGGATCCTTCGAGGGGAACACATTTGTCACTGTGTCAGTCGGCCTCCATCAAAGAGACCTGCTGGGAGTATGGCTTCATCGCTCTAAGCTCCGTCAAGGTCAAGAGTTCACTGAAAGATGGCAGTCCATCTTGATGAGAGGAGGAAGGCAAACCCAGGGAGGGAGGGAGGGAGGGATAACGTGGTTTGGAGGAGAGAGAAAAGAAGAGGCCCCTTTGGCAAAGCTAAATCATCCTCTGTGGTTATTCACACCACCGTTGAGTCAGAGTGCACATTTGACATAAGAAAGACGGAGAAAATAGCTTCTGCTGTCTCTAAAACACTGCACTGCAGGAAACCGCAATTCATGTTGATTATGGTGGAAACAAAGAGGGAATATCTTCCCTGTCTACAACCGCTTTAGGGGCAACTGCTGCATTATCTCTGGTATATGTATCAGTGTGTATGAGCCACCATCAGTCTCATCTGTGGGCAGACATCACACATACTATGATCCCAGAGTCACAGCCCCAATGGCCTCTAACTGCAGTGAGTACCTAATGCTTCAATAGCAGCTAACGCCAGAGTCTCATGTCAGAAGGGGGTCGTTCACTTACAATTTATTGGTGTCACAACAACAGGCACAGGATATCAATAGTCTCTGTCAAACATTTATACGAGGGAGAGGAACCGACAGGGGTTAGGACACAGCTCTTTACAGAACTGGTGTGAATTTCCACGCATGTCAAAGCCCTATCAAAATGTTTCTGACTGGAACACACTTCTCCCTG
Source organism: Clupea harengus (assembly GCF_900700415.2). NCBI lineage: Eukaryota > Metazoa > Chordata > Actinopteri > Clupeiformes > Clupeidae > Clupea > Clupea harengus. The sequence goes on from NC_045154.1 coordinate 22,189,591, forward strand.
GCCGAATACAGAGTATCTCATGATGTCGCCCAGAACACAGAGCCGCATTATGTTCACTCCCAGGTTATATGGGCACTCTACCATCGTAGTGTTCACTTGAAGCATACCTGTCTGAGAGGCATCAGCACATAATTTTTTTGATTTGGTGTTACAGTGACATTTTGGATTCAGCTTTACCAACAGCCAATGCCATACGGTTCCTTTGTGTCCTGTTACATTCCACCTTCTCTGCGTTTATTTTTCATGCAAAACGTGCCCAAAAGAAAAAAAATGCCTTTGTTCACCCTCACTCTAGGTCAACTAGAATAACATAATTGTGTAGAATATTGGTGGACATGTTTGTTGGTGTTTAAACCGAAGGAAGATGATGTGACTGACTGCTGATAACTACACAGAGTTTCATCACCCAAATCCTCACGTGCACACAGTGTGCACAAGTCAAGTCCACATAATTCCACAAGCGTGTTCAACAGACAAGTTCTTAACGCTGGAAGATGTCTGGTTTATTTGGGGACTGCAGCACAGATACATGCGGGTGGGTTTCAATAATCTGCAGCACAGATACAAGCGGGTGGGTTTACAGCACAGATTCATAGAATAGAATAGAATAGAATAGAATAGAATAGAATAGCCTTTATTGTCATTGTATTTATACAAAGAAATTTTGAGTGCTTCTCCTGTTGGTGTGACGAGGGACAACATATAACACAACAAAAACACATAACATAACAATACTACAACTATCCAAAAACAGTAGGAACAGCCCAAAAATATATATATATATACATTAAGAGTAGAACAAATGCGGTGGCATAGACTAAAGTACTTCAATAAATACATCAACAGTACTTCCCTGAGGTGCTTTACAATAAACACAGACAGCTTTGTTTATGCACATGTGTAAGGTGACTGAGATGGTATGTGACTTGTAGTCAATAAAGTGCTTAGTGTTTAGTGCATGTCGGTATTTAGAGTTCTGATGGCCGTCGGGAAAAAACTGTTCTTAAGACGCGTGGTCCTTGCTCTAAAGGATCTGTACCGTCTGCCTGAGGGCAGGAGAGTAAACAGGTGGTGGCCTGGGTGAGAGGAGTCTTTTAAGATGTTATTGGCCCTGCTAAGGTAGCGGGAGCGGGCAATGGATTCCAGGGAGGGCAGTGAGCAGCCAGTGATTTTTTGTGCTGTGTTGATGACCCTTTGGAGGGCTCTCTTGTCTGCTGCAGTGCAACCGGAGTACCACACTGAGATGCAGTAGGTTAGTACACTTTCGATAGTGGTGCGGTAGAAGGCCATGCGGGTGGGTTTCAGCACAGATACATGCGGGTGCTGCAGCACAGATACATGCGGTGGGTTTCAGCACAGATTCATGCGGGTGGGTTTCAAGCATCATTATGTAACTGTGGCCACGGGGCCACGCTTTGCAGCTGCGCCGAGATCTGATTTAGGAATATTGATGCTGGCTGCTTTATGACCCCGCTGTAAAGCAGCGCGCCGATGCCTCCCTGCCCCGCGGCCAGGGCAATGATTACAAGTGGAGATGGGAGCGGCGCCAGGGACGCACTGGCACTGAGGAGACACTTGCCAACCTGACAAGAGCCCCACGGCTTTGACTGATCCTCAAACACGTCGGCCTTTTACTTTCTTCCTTACAATTCTGTGCTGTACACTGCTGTCCTGAAATACTCCAAAATGTGCTCTGCAGTATCGGAGGACCAGCATCCATTTTTCTCTTTGTTCTGGCTTCACATGGCATAATGGCCCCCACCCCTTAATGGCTTCTGATGCAGCATGATGTAATGCTATATAAACTGATTAATTAACTGATTTCATTCTGACTTCCTCTTACAGCCTATTAGGTTAATGACCCATGGTTGCTCAGTTTTGGTCCGAGCGTTACAACAAACAAACAAGGCTGACTTTCAGTCAATTTTATTGCACACGCGATTCACTGCAACACACACGTGTTATATATGGAGGCGACACAGGACACACACACACACACACACGCAGGCCTGAGGTCGCTGTGAATTCACTGTCTGCTTTTAACCCATCCCGGATCGTCCTTCCTCCAGGACCCTCCAGGAGCAGTGGGCAGCTTCTCAGCACCCGGGGAGTTGCATTCTGACTACCCTGTAGTAGTACACTACATATTTGAAGACAATATGAAAGCACAGTTAATGCAAGCAGAGTGAGAATGTATCAGATAACCTTTCAATTGTGTTGAGTTATTCTCAGCGATATTCTTTTCTTGCATGAATGATAAATCATGTCTGAACTTTCATTGTATATAGTTTGTATATTATATATATATTTGTAATTGTGTGATTCTATGAAAAAGAGCCATTACTGACAACTTGACAGCACATTAAAATGTCTGCTCATTTGATGTAGAATCATAGGTTAACACAGTGGTTCCCAATCTTTTCATGGCAGCCCCCCCCCCCCCCCTTTGACAATGACGACAAAAAATACCGCACTGTCAAAACTGCTTCCAAAGGATGTGGACGTAAATTACTCGGTAAATACATGGTCTCTTCTGTATAATTTGTATTCCAAACCTGTCAATCAAATGAAAAAAGGTCCCAGTCTTTTGATTGGACTGAAATAAAGTTCAGCCCCCGAGGTCTTGAAAACTATTATTGAGTTTCAATGAGATTTGGTCCAAACAAAGAAAGCTATCTCAGTAACCCAAACTCTTAATAACATGCCACACGTGGAGAAGTTAGAATGGCTGACAGCTCTCCTGAGCCTCTCAAGAGCTCGTCAAAAGACTAGAGGGAGGGGGGGGGCAAAGTTATTTACCAGTCCCTACCGCTTCAAAATGTCTCCGGCAGCGGAGGCGGGGAACGCTCTCAGTATTCACAGGCACACCTCTTTTCTCAACGACGTCTCTCTGTGGGGGAAGCTAGAGTGAGGGGTTCTGCCTGCCGATGAAAAAAAAAATTAGACTTGACCCTGGCTGCTCACCTTTATGCAAAGTGATCAATCAGGCTGTGCATTGAGAGCTGTCCAGGAGGGGTAATGGCACAGCGCAGGCACCTCAAATAGAAAGAAAAGGTCAAGAGACCATTTGCTGCCTTGATAGTCTCGTCTCTTTAGAATAATTTCAGAAGACGAGGCCGTCCCTGTTGTTGCTGTGTCAACGGCTAATCTTTCGCGTCCCCAGGTTGTTTTTCTTTATTTCCTCACGCCTAGGCCCTATATGGAACCTTTGCCCCCCAAGAGACTCGTCCTAATTCGAGAGCTGAGTTTCTGTTGAGTCCTGCTCTCCGTTTTCATGTGTCTCTTTTGTGCCTTTCAAAAAAAAAATGTATGTCCTTATGAAGACAGATTCCCGCCTGTCTGACAAAATCCCATCATCGCTTTCCTCTCTTCTGTCATCTCTCCCTTTCTCTCTCTCTCTCTCTCTTTCTCTCAGCCAGACGATAAAAGAGCGGGAAATCATATTATGCCAGCCACATTGGTGTTTCTATTGTATTAAGCTGGAACACTCTCCTCTGTAATTTTGCCATCATGGAGGCAAGGGAAAATAATTCAGTGTAGCAGGGTTTGATTGTGTAATACGCAATGGACTTGACACTTGAAGGGACTGAAAAGAAAAAACATTGAAAAACTGTTTCTCTTTCAGAATGTACATTCGTTCAATGAGTAAATTACTACTCTGCAGTTTCACAATACATACCACTGCCTTTCACATGTCAGTTGAAATATCAAAAAAGGAAGTTGCTTTTGTTACCAATCAATCTCCTGCCTGCAGATACTAGACACACACCCTTACAATCTATTCAGTCTTTAGTCACAAACGGAAGCTTGTTGTTTAGGATGTGAATAAAATGTTAAGCAAAACCACTGCAAGCACTCTCCACTGCTGAACCCAAGCAGATGTCCCACTATATATAAGCTATTTTACAGCTTACACCAGCAACGATGAAAGGTAGACTGGTGTACAGCCACGCCCGCCACCCCCGCTACAGAAAACTACAAAACAAACATTGAACTCTGGTCTACAGTGTTGTGGGATGAGGGGTGGGGGATGGGAGGTGGCAGGATGGCTCATGGTCTGTTCAGATGACCCTCTTCCCAGGACATGCAAAAACATATACACACACACACACACACACACACACACACACACACACACACACGCACGCGCACAAGGTCATGGGCACAAGATCATGAAATCTTTTGACCTCTCGACCCTCAATGACACTGATGAATGCCCTCTTAAGGCACCTAACTGTAAATGGGAGCGGATCAATAACCTTTTAATCAAACGTGAATTAATAAAGCAGATGGTCATGAATCATCTTTCACAAACAATCAGGCTCTGTGACAGCAGCCAGTTGTGTCTGTCTCGGCTGCCATAGGACAACGCGTGGATGGTTGCGATCGGCTGCACTTGTGTGTCTGCTATGCGTCAGGCTGATTGCTTTATCAGGAGCTGACAGAGAGCGTGCTGTTGGGGCAGGGGGGGGGGGGGGGCATGGAGCCGTGCCCTGCAGCTCCTTGGCTGGCAATCTGGAGCACACTTCCCTCTCAACACCCAGTGTCCGTGCCCTGCAGTGCCACACACTGGTGCGCTCTCTCCCAGAGTAGACCCTAAAGACGGAGGTGTGTGTGTGTGTGTGTGTGACGGGGGGGGGGGGGGGGGGGGGGGGGGTGCTACATCCTCACATCAGTACAGAATCCTGAGAAGGCCTAACATTCTCCAGATGCCCAGCATTTACTCACAATGCACAATGTTGTGCTTATCAATGTGGTAATATTGGTAAAGAATGAATGCTTTTACTACTACTGATTAGATAGTGATAGATAGATAGATAGATATATATATAATATATATATATAATGAGGACACTTTCAAATGTGGAGAGCTTTTAAAGAATGTATCTAAAGAATATATTCCTATCAGCCTTTCATTCAACACCAAAGTACCTAAATGTACAAACGTAATTATTTGGCTTTGACAAGAGCACTCCCTTGTGGCTAAGCATCAAAAGTACACATCTGTTACTGAATGTAGTTAATATCATTAAGGAGTATTTAGGAGCATTTCTAATCCAATAAATGTTTTGCTAAATTCAGTGAATTACTCTTCACAGTCCACTAGCTGTCTGTTCTGTGTGTGTTTCTGCTCATAAACTCCAGTGATCTTACATAGTCTTGGCTCTGTAAATGCAAAAACAAACTAAGTGGCTCAGACCAAGCCGTACACAATTCCAGCCAATCAACACGTTGCTTCAGGAGCACAGAATTGAGAGGTTACATTTTTTTGGGCGTTGAGCTCAACTGTCAACAACCGTTCGCCGGAATCGCAGACTCTGCCTTTAGAGGTGCATCCAAACGTCCAGAGCAGTGTGGAGTAAAAATATTTTGTATTGCAAGCTATCACTGAGGATAAAGAAGCAAGGCATGCTTTGTGCAAACCCTTTTATGGCTAGCTGACCGGTCACAACATGCAAAAATAAAAATGGTAAAAAAAGAATAAAATCGTCTTTTTGTGAGCCAGACACAAGACTTCCTGAATTGTGTTTAACAGGTTTAATAGGAGTTAGTTGGAGATATTAAGTTGATTTTAATGTAATTCATACATATGCATTTATATTCACAATTCAAATGAAAGTGTAATAATAGGTTTTCACTGATATATCCCTAGTATGTTTCTTGTCTAATATGTCATATTTTCCCTGACCCAGGGGTGAACATGAAAAGAATCAGGAAGGACAATGACCATAAAGTCACGACATACTCCTCTGCTCTCACATGCATTTTCACCGGTTACTTCTGACATTGCTGAGCACAATAACAGCATATTTTAAAGCGACAATTTTCCACTTTTTGAGTTTTATGTTTTACAGACAACTAGTTTTGGTATCAGAAACACATTCAGTTTCATGACGTATGGTCATTAGAAGGACAAATAAAAAACACGCGTCATTCCCACTCACCGCCCAGGCTATGCACTGTGTGTTTCTGTGGTCTCATTCCCACTCACCGCCCAGGCTATGCACTGTGTGTTTCTGTGGTCTAGGATTCACCCTGCGAAGATGTAAGAGAAGCCTGCACAGCACGGCATCATCAACTATATCATTAAAAGCCACCAGCTGGCATGCTAGCAACCTTTTATCATTGCCGACTGTGCCTTTGTTGGTGTTTGTAAGGTTTTTGCAAGCCTTTTAGGCAGTTAGCTTGCTAGTTTTAGACTAGACTAATAGAAAAGTTTTGACTGCTGTCTTAATGGATTGAAAGACAAACAGAAATTCGTTTTTGCCTAACCCCGGGGCCAAGGCCACTGACCAGAATTAGCTACACTGCACAGAGAGGAAAAATCAACAAACAACATGAGTCTCACAACATGACTCTGTCACATCCCTCTTGCAATAAGTAGAGTGTCTGTGTTACTCATTCACATACATAGACCCGCGGTGGAGTTCAGTGACATTCTCCCTGGCTCCAGACCAGTTGTATTGAGATGCTATCATAATTGTGAACAAAGTTGTCACCTTAGACAGCTAGGTAATTAGCCTACTGAAAAGAACATGAGAAATAAATCGATATTTTTACTTCCGAACTGGTACAACCAGACCCAATCCCAGCAAAGACGGAGAGGGGAACAACAGACGGACAGAGCCTGGATAAAGCAATAAGGAGTTCTGTTCCAAAACCACCAAGCTAACTACCTAAAAGGCATACAAAAACCTTGCAAACACCACCAATAGCCCAGCTGACACTGATCGAAGCTTGCCAAGACACTAACTGGTGTTTTTTGGCAGTATAGCTGGCAATGTCATGCTGTGAAAGCTTTTCCAGTCCGGTCCACAGAACTACATAGGGCATATCCTGGATGGCTAGTGGGAAAGATACAGGTGTTTATCTGTCCTTCACATGACCATATGCTATCAAAATGAATTTGAGGATGGTACCAAAACTAGTTGCCTATAAAACCATACCTCAAAAAGTGTCAAATTGTTGCATAGTGTTACTTTAAGTTATTATTGTGTTCCCCTACATCAGGCCAACAAGTCATGCTTTCACCTAGTACTTCAAAACAATGGATCTCCCTATGGCATCCCTGCCTACTACAAGATATTTGACCATATCTTCACTATAGACACTATAGATGGAATGCATTTAAATACAATTGTCTCAGAATATAACAAAGTCATTTCTAGTTTCTTGCCTCCATCTTTTCATTATGTGGGAACATATGCTTGTCTGGCCTCCATACTTCTGTGTGAATGGCTGTTCGTGTTTGTTTGGGATGTATTGTGTGCAAGACCCCTTAATGTGTTCTAAGGGGCCGTTCATTTAGAAACAGACTGAATACATTTTGGTTTATAATTAAACTCTTAAACTGACACCTTTAATTAGACCTGATGATTATTCACCCTAACTATAGGCTCATAGTTTAGTACCCCACTTCCAAAATTGTATTCTGTGTATAATTATTAATTATTTATAAATATTAGTGACATAATACTAGGGTCGTGTATATTATATTTTTGGTATTGAGTGAATCTACGCTACATTGTTAAGAAACAAATTTTTCCGTTTCAAAACTCCATTATGACACTGTTCAATCTTGACCACAAGGTGTCCTTCGAGATCTACAGATGGATGCTGATTCATACAATCGGGTTTTATTAGGCAATGTATAACGCTCAAAGGGTTCTTCGAGCAGTAGGCCTACTTTGCGGTTATAATGTCACAGCAAATAAAGACGAGGACGGGAGGATCTTTCATCGGAGGAGGCAAAGATGAACCCGTGTTGATATGGACATGGACTCCTATTCCCAATTTAGATGTACAACTCATATGGAAATATGTTTTAACGTTCTATTCTAAGATATAAAATACGTTTGGTTCGTCGGTTTTTCTTTTGCTTGTTTGTTTTTTAAATGGTATTATTCCTGTGGCTGCTAATCCCATGCCTACAAGCGTACTCTGAATGTTGGAAGTTAGCTCTGAAGTAGCCTATAGATTACATGGACAAAAAGGATCGAGTGAGTGACATTCGAATACAGTGATGTCTTCACTGTTGCATCATTAATCACCCTTTTTCGTTCGCTTTATCAGTCAGTGGGACAACCTGAGGTAACGAGGTCACTGTAGACCGGATTAGATTAAGTAATAATAAGTCAATTCAATTTAAAAAAAATATATTGCCCAAAATATAATGAAACCTTCTAAAGTGGCTGGGTTTGGTCAACTGGTACGAAAAACAATGTTTGTTTCTATGAGCAATAGCCTATCTAGTTGATATTTGGGCATAGTTTACTGTCATTATTTCCTATTCCCCAATGAAGGACTGAATTAACCGACTATGAAGATTGAACAACAAAATTAATTTGATTTCTGAGACTGGCAGCCTAAAATAACTGAGCCAGCATAAACGAAACAGGTACGTTTCGTTCCAATACGTTCATGTCAGCAACCGGCTTATTGTGGACACATAGACATAATGAATGCTGCATGGTTTCCTACTTTTGTGTGTGTGTGTGTGTGTGTGTGTGTGTGTGTGTGTGTGTGTGTGTGTATGCGTTTTTTTGTTTGTTTTTAAATAATAGCCTAAATGGCAAAAGCATGACATTCAAAACTATTTTTGTCTATATTGTGTTTTCCATAATCTTGATCAAACCAAACTAGTTCAAATAATTGTATTCTTTGACTATAAACAATCATGTTCACAGTGCCATAATATTTTCCTCATTTGGCAAAATGTTCAGTTGTAATGCGCAGCAGATTCCATACTCCTAATTTTACATAAACCTATATGCAGCTGAATTGAACCCCATCGTTGTTAATATGCATGCATGGTTTCATTTCTCGTTAACTTTACTTCCATTAGGAGCACCTGTATGGGCTTCATCACTCTGGCCCTTGGGGGATCTCGTCTATACGGAGGTTGAGAGATTTGCTAAAATATTTATTGGTAGCCATATCTATTGCCGTCGCTACCATTTACCCCACAGCCCGTTAGAATCTCGGGTTCCAACCCCATGGACAGGTTTACCAGATACTGTGTGTCAGTGGTCTACCAGGCTCGCTGTCCCTATTTAAAAATGTGCGGAAGAAACAATGAGAACCTGTGGATTGATTTCACTGTAACAATTCCATCTGAAAGGCTGAAACTGGATATCGCTGACGGACTGACAATGCGAGGCTAGTTTTTCCAAGGCTCTGCGTATGTCTAATTATCAACAGCAGGCAAGTGCACTCATTAAACGAAAAAGAGGAGTATGGGTAAGGAGCAGGTGCATATATTTGGAACGGTACAACCCAGCATCATCAGAGCAGTCTCTCCACCGGAGACGTGGGCCCCAAGGAGAAGTGACTACGCACTGCTGCACAGGTTGTATCTCTGTGTAACCTTTTGAGCGTATGCGGTCAGCAGCACCTACTGTCTCTAGAGCTGTATTTTGACTTATAAGACAATTCTTCAAGTTTGGTGGTAGGTGATATGATAGACTATGTTGGTGTGTTTTATTCTTGTGGGTTTGGCGGTTTAGAATGCAGATTAATACTGGAGCTCCAAGTTGTTTTTTTTGGGAAGCGCTTAGAAAGGACTCTCATCCTGTAAATGTAATTGTAGATTGCGCTCAGTATTGACCATCTGGATGGGGTCATCTGATCCTGCCGCAGTCTCTATCTGTGCAAGATGCAGGTTTAACAATATGTCATGACACGAACAAAAAAGAAAATCCGCCCATGGGGTCGGGGCAAAACACCATAATTACGGGTGTTCCAAATGTTTAATTGTTCTGGTTGACAGGCACAGATACATGTAGGCCAAATTAACGTGCATTAATATAAAGCGTGCAGTTTCACATTTGATAAACAATGTAAAAACACCTCGGGGTTTCTCATTTTCTCCTTATCAAAGTGTAGCCATAGACCTGATTCTTTGTGCGTTTATTTGGGACAAGATTATCTTGATTCAAAGGGAGACTTTCGAAAGTTTCATTTGAGCTCCTGGCTGCAATGGAGTATGTGACTTTACAAATAACAGTGAGACAGGAACAGGGAGGGATTATTCTCTTGCCACTGGGGTAAGATGCTTACAAGCTAATTATCTTTCCATGGGCAAATCCCAGTCTTCGCAAAACGAACAGCAGGAGTGTTTGTCACCGGCTCGGAGGCTTCTTAGAGCCAGTCAAAGTAGTGTATTAGCATTTTAGCCAATGCTGACGGGACGTTTTCAACTAGCCTACTGTCCTTTTTTGCCCGATGAGGGCAGGTGGGCTGCTAACATGGGCAAAGCATCAACCAGCTACGAGATGACTTAATGGTATTTCTACTTAATGTATCGGTAAGGCGAGCTTGATATTATTGACGTCTGAATGCAAAATGTAGTCGCACATTATGATTTCATGTTATACAACGATGGATGTTTTCTGACTTACTGATTGTTCTTTCGTACCATGGCACGTGCTGTCCTTGGCACTGCACTACACGGGAATATGCAGTGATGATAATATCTTCGTTTAATATGTTTACATTAAGTATCATTGTCACCTGATTATATTTATAGTAGTAGGGTAGAGTATGGTACCGTCCAATAGTTTCATATCTTGCGAGAGCAGATGAAAAATGGGCTAATGGGACAGGAAATAGTTGAGAGATTAAATGTTGGGGGTCCAGACGGGACTTTGTGATGAGGACATGCCTCCGTCAGGCTACTTAAGTAATCAGGTTTGCCGGAAAGATAACTTTTAAATGTATGTTTTTTATTTTTATTATGCAGTATACGTCACTGAATGTAGCGTACTTCACGACATTTTTACATCCGATAGAGTTGTAGGATATTCCTGTGAACCCAGTGGTCGTATTCCTAATCATTCCTAAAATAACTGGAGTTGGAGGACGAGACTGTAATCACAGACAATAGGATTACAAAAGCTTTGCTGCCACCCTGCTGTGTAGTAAAGAGAGGTGACCAGTTTGTTACGTTTAAAAGAAAAATTTTCCCCTTTCGATTAATTAAAACTTCCTAGAATGTCCCTTCATTGGCTCATTAATTCAGCAGTAGTTTTGTTCCAAGAATCTCTCTTACCCCTGTAATATATGCTAACTCAAGTGATGAACGCCTCTGTTTTAGGCTAGCTGGAGAGACTTTTTGGAGCTGGCTTATTGATTTGCAGCGGAAATGGGAGAATGAGGAGTGCTCTGGGAGACATTTGAACGTCTCAAAAATCACTTAGCGAATAATTTTCGCCCTGGATTCAGTCCAGGCTGTTATCTCAGGGAGACTGAGTGCATCGCTGATGTTTTTGCACTGACGGAAAGCTACCGAGCGACAGGCCAGAGAGCGAAGGTCCAGGGAGAACATAAAAGAAACTTGTCAGCTTAGTATTTTGAATTGTATGTTGTTGTGTTGTGTTGATCACTCATTCTTTCCACTATATTATTTTAAGGACCGGAACACAAGAATAAAACACGGGGGCTCTAGAACAGGTGCAGTAATTAATGAAATGGCATGGATGCGAACGTACACTGAATATCTTCCAATCCGATTTTGTTGTGGTATTTTAACATCACCTTAGGTGGAACTCTCTTAAAACAGCCTCTATACAGTCTGCATTGAATTAAAGTATAATTAGTATTCTTTATAATGAACCTTATAGGGTAGCCCTACATGTTTTTCCCAGAAACAAAGAGGATGATATATTGCAAAAATCATGTCAATAATACAAATAATATCGAACTTTTAAATGCTGGAATATCTAATGATATAGTTTGGGATAAGACCAGGAAAAGAGTTCTTTCTGATTTTTACAATATGCTGGGTCTTATTTTGTATTCATTTTGTACAGCTGACTGCACCCTAATGGTTGAATATAACTGGATGACTAAGGCATTCATAGATAGAAATATTTTTGTCTCACCATCAAAATTATTTTACACATCCTCAGGTCCACTTGGCCTGATACCCACTGACTCCTGTTCTGTGTATGGCACTGGTAGAATTCACTGTAAACACACTCTGTCAGTGAATTACCAAAGGGCCATAAACAGAGTAGAGAATGAACCACATTATTTTGTCGCCACACAAACTTCATCTGCAATTTGCGCACAACTATGCTCAAATCGGTGTACATTTCTCTGTTTATGAGACAATAATTCATCTCTTCTTTGCCTATTTTGGCACTAGCACATTTTTGCTTCTGTGTATATCAGTCAGGCAATTATGTGTAGTGCCAATATAGGACGAGACAGACGGGCAACTTATATTTTCCACAGAGGTCTGTTTACACGGAGTTCAGCATCAGATATTCCCCCCCCCTCTTTCTTTTCCAGCATAATGCATAATTAATATTTGTCAATGTACAATACTTTTAGAGAGTCTACAGAGGATGACGGATCAATCAGCCAATCTTCTCAGATGTCTTTCACTGCTATGGAGGTCTGAACTTTACGCTTGCGATACAATCAGCAGTAAGATTAGACCCAAATATTACAAGGTGGGGATATCAGTGTTGACTGCTTCGGTATGGGTTTATCATTGAGTATCACCACGTTGTGTGACATTTAAAGAGTATGTGCATCTTATTGTGTTTGAAACTTTTGTTATGAAGACTTCTTCAGACATTTATAGTAGGGTGAGAGCACTATGATACACCTGACTTTTGCAATATATGTGGTAATTTGATATTGAAGTGTGCAAGTATGTGACTGATAAAACAGACGTCTGATGCTGACTAGTGGAAGTTTCTCCCTCCCCCACCTAATTGTGTCATGGCTTCAGCATTCTCTCACAGTGTTTGGCAATGGTAGAACTCACACTGGTGGGCTTGATAGATCCGGTGGTTCTAGACTTGCCAACAACTGTTTGAGGGCATGTACCAATTTTCTGGGTGGAATGCGTGGCCAGAGCAGCGGCTGAACACACCGGCATTTAGAGATTTGCAGCTTGAAGTTTGTTTCTTAATCGTCGCCTGGTTCTTAACATGGAGAATCAGCAGAGTGAGTGACTTCAGGTGAAGCAGGGAGGGGTGGAGTCAAATGGCCTCTTCTGCGCACCTGTGGTCTCAGAGCCATTGTCACCATGGAAACGGTGTTGGAGACCTCCTCAGAACCACTCTCTAAATTTCCGCTGATACAAAAACAAGGATACAATGATAAAATAAATGTTTTCGTACGATAAGAATGCAAGGTGTAAGAGTGAGTTAGGGAAACTGGGTCATTGAGCACCATACCCTACACAACGGGGAATTCCAATCACTTGTATGATACAGGAGAGCAGTAAGACTTTTTTTGGAGTATTGAAAAACTTTACTATTTCAGCATTTCTATACCATGATATAGTGTGGAAGGAAGATGTGCCATACCTTAAAGGATGACTAAATGTTGTTTCCGACTCTCCTTCTCTTGCTACCCACCCCCCACGTCTCTATCCTGTCCCCTGGGCCATGAAGGCTCGATGCACTGGTGTATCATCCCTCCAGGGGTGACTGCTGCACAATTAGCTGATCACAGACCCGGTAACATTACACGCTCAGAGGAATAGCCTGATAAGCAAATACTATGATCTCAGAAGGAAACCACAGTTGTGGAGATGCAGATACCATTATTCTGGCACGATCAACTGACTCAAATAATATATAGTGTTTGTGCTGAGCTATGGGTCCCACAAAGATTCGTAAAAAAAAATCAACTGTGTGATTAGGTTTCATGTCTAAAATGCACAGGGATGAAAGAGGATTGTACTTCGATAATGCTCTTTTTACTTTATACATGGTAAAGAAATAATAAATATTGCTTAATGCAAAATCCATGCAGTAGTTTCACACACAACTGTCTGCAGCCTGCAGAATTTCCTGTTATATGTCTCACAGAGAAGGAAGGCAAATCACACGATGCATGGCAGATTATACATGCCTGTTTCTCTGTCTCTCTCTTGCCATGGCAGAAGGCCTTAAATCCTTGGTTTTATCATCAGGGATTTCAGATTATGATGCAAACCTCTCTCTCTCACAGGCTGCCAGGGGGATATAAAATGGAAACCGGGTTGATAGGAAGAAGGGATATTCAGCCTTCAGTGGGCTATTGTGAGAGATCAGTGAGGAAGTACAGTCTCAAAGTTTACATTTCATTCATTCATTCATTCATTTAATTCATGATTTTTTACAGTGATCTGTGTCAAAAACTCCCTTCCTTTTACTACTGAAATTGATAAAGATCTAGACTAGTAAATACACTCTCGTCACCACCTCATTATGAGATTAAGTCACATGTGAGTTGCATGGAGTGGACACTTCATGGCTGAGGAATGAGAGCTGACAGGAAAGAAGGGGTCCTCATGTCCGGGGTTGTAAATGTAGTACTAATGCCTGCTAATCAGTTTTCCTGCTTAACTGCCCCCATCCATCACCCCGTTATAATGCGGCTGGGGTGGAGGGGGTGACTGGGGCAGGGTGTGGATTGGGTGTGGGATTCACATTAACAGCTGGTCCATGCCAATTACAGCACATGGTGATGGCAGGGTGGGTCAAAGCGTTTTAAGAGGGTCCCAAGGGCTGTTGCTACTGGTGACCAAATTGTCTGAGTGCTGCTTGCCTTGGGGTAAAAAAAAAAAAAAGAGGGCGGAGTATCATCATGCTGTCACGCATGCTGTGAGATAAACAGATATCAGCAGTGCTCCGTTAAATCTACCATGCGTGTTTTGTAATACCAAGGAAAATAATATAAGTGTGGAAAAAGCAAATAATAAATACTAGATGCAAAAAAAAATGCGAATGTGAATGCGCTGCAGCAGTAGTTTGCTATTGCATACCGTAACCTATGCGATTACATGGATGATCTCACTCTATGAAAAAAAGGTTTGACTCTCATACCACCTGTTGGATGAGCGATAAATATCATCTAACAAGGCACAGGGCAGCGATTCTCTGACACCAATGACTCACTGATATTCTAGCACACAGGCAGACAGCACACATTCTGCTATTAAAATATTAATAATTTTTCAAAATGACTTGATGGTTTCATTGTGTAGAGTTCACCTTGGAAGAACTTGGCCACTTCATGTCAACCAAGACTATTTTCATTAGTGGTACCTCGGTGGTGGAATGACTAACCTAGTGCTATCTGATCAAGTGGCAGCGATGGTACATTTAAAGAGCATCACAAAGCGTTTAAAGACTCACCTCGACAACCATGTTGCAAGCCTTACAATCTTTATATTATTACAGTTATATTTATTGTTGTGCATAATGCTTTGGTTGTTGTTCATATTATTATTTTTTTCATCTTTGTTTTGTAGGTCACTTTGGACAATAGCGTCTGCTAAATACCATAACCATTTTCATCAAACAAAATTCTTTCATCAGGCAAAATTGTGTTGAACAAACTATACAAGAACATACATATATTGATGAATACAGACATCTCTATCATTACATTACATTAGTCAACATGCAGGGACAGGGATACACAGGCAAGCTATCACATAATCACGGTGTCTCCAAAAACAGCGTTTTGTTGATCAATGCATTTTATGTGGGTATGAGAGCAATCTCTTGGTGTATTCTTGTATATTCTATTAAACACAGTGCGTCCGCGTATGTGGGTTGAAGACAGTTGGGCGATGAACACATTATTATTACATGGAAACTGCGCCAGTTAAACAAAGTGGGTATTGACACACATAAGAATGAGACATATATCCTAACCACATTATATTCTAAGACTATCAGCCGTTGCGTGCTTTTGTGTTTACAGGAATCGTGGCTTTTTCCATAGCTCTGTCATCGATAACAAAAAACATTCCTACAGAGCATATTCATTTAAAAGAGGGTTGTTGAATGTTTATGCAGTTGGTGATTATACATTTCATATGACAGAAATTCACTTATTCGAGATATTGGTGAGGTTTTAAGTGGATTTATTGATGTGTTGGTTCACAAGATAGATTAAGCCAGCTTGTGTTCGATCGCAAATTTACAACAAATCACATAGCCAAACAAAACATGTAGTCAAATGCTGTTTTTTTTAAGCATGTACTGGGTTGATTGTGTTTTCATTGCTAGCATGCATTTTGTGAAGGAGTCATAATGTTAGCCACCCCAGGCATGCTGGTGAGTTAATTAAGTGTTGGTCCACTAACAAAAGATTTCAAGTAACCTAACTTAATGACTCAAAATGAGAGTATATACTCAATTACACCAATGAGTATCTCAGCTTAAATTCACGGCTAGTACAAAATTGTGGAGTTATCTGCATGGTTTTTCAATCAGTATATCAGCTAACATACTAATTCAGTGTTCCATATCATGAAACCCGTGGGATGTTGTAAAAAAAGGGCCGTAAAGACAGTAAAGAAGAACAATCTGTCATTGCAAGTCCTTTCAGAGGTACTAAATAGCCTATAATGTACTCATATAGTGTTCTCAACAGTTGACTGCATTTAAAATTAAGTGTGGTAGAAGAATAGGTCCAGCTAGACATACTTACTTTCCAGATTTTATTACTTTCAGAACGAGCACTTCCTGGTTGCCTTTGGCAACCTGACCACAAAGGCGTATAGGATGAACAGACCATCTGTCACAAGCATCCTCATATTTGTCCAATAGATGACAGGCCAATAAGATACCCCTCCTGAAGAGTGTATTAACAGAGGGGGAGAACATTGTGCTTAGCCACATTGATTTTGGAGGGTGAATTGAGAATATCGTGTTTCCCTGGATTGGTCCGAGCAATTCTTACAGACTCTTAAAGTCATTTCAAATTGCTTGGCCTATGCCTCAACACCAGACTGCATGAAGATTCCTTGATAGGCAACTTCGATGCAGGTGGTATGCTTCATAGTTTGTGAATCGCAATGTCCACATCTAAACTCTTTATCTTGGAACCGTCTCTCTTCTCCTGGTTCCAAATATCCATTCCCCAACCCCCAGTGGGATTACACTAATCCTGGAACTCAGCAGTATTTATAGGTCCGGTCGGATGGAGTGCACGTCTCATGTCAGGACAAACACAGTGATCTGCTGCATGCTCACTGAGTGATGCTCTGTGAGTGATTACTCTGGCCTGGCCTTCGTCCTCCCTAAGCACTTGCCAGCTACCTATTAGCAATGCGCTCCTAGTGGCAGGTCTGTGAACCTGCAGTGACAACTTGTTGAAAGATGCAGCTGTCAAGATCAATCGTGCGGGTAGTGTACCAACAGGTAAGCAGGTAGATTGCTGATGATCCACTGAAGTAAACAGGAAACCAGGTAAGTTCAGGGCACAAGCTTCTGGGCCCAGCTCATATCTGTTGTGTTAAACTCTCACCAGCATTGTGACATCATAAAAAAGAACTCTTGATATGGATGCATTGTGATATCATAAAAAAGAACTCTGGATATGGATGTCACACTGGAGATATCATGTCAGTCATGGTGTGCCTAATAACTGTCTAGCTAGCTAACACACAGCGATTAGATAAATCAATAAACTGCAACGTCATACGTGTAGACTGTTTTCAACATGTCATTAAGATGAAATTGTTTAGGCATTGAGAATCTATGGGAGAGTGATAACTTCACTGAGCAATCAAGAGCTTGCACTCAAACGACTACTTGGGTGTCTTAAGCCCTGTCTGACCTCTACCCCTCTTCTCTCTCTCTCTCTCTCCGTTGCATCTTACACAAATACAATGACACACACAACACAACACAAGAAAACACACAGCGATTAACAGATTGGATTTCCACAATGCCATGTTTCAGATCAATGTCAAAAGTAGAGTAAAGTCATAATATTGCAACACCTAACATATTGTTATCATGTTTGTGAAAAGTTTTGAAATGAACTGAATGGCACAGAATGTTCTCACTCCCATCACCCTGTCCCAGTGTTAACCCCAAAGTACCCGATGGACTACTACACCCATGGAATAAGTGGACAAAATAGCTAAATCTATAACATTTTTATATATTAAGTATTTCTAACTTGAAATGAAACATTTCTAATAGCATTACATATTTCAGTGAGCTATTTAGTCATGAATCATAATTAAACATTAATTATAACAAATTAAACATTTGTGTTATCTGATCTGTTGTAAAGACAGTGTGATACACAACAGTTGATATAGAGTGCTGAAAAGTGGAACAACATCATGAAAGCAATCTTAAAATACATGGACTGTGTATTACATACAAAATCATATACTCTTCAATTTGTGATTCAGTCAAAGCAGAAGAAATGTAGGTTGACTGAATAAGTAGGCATGAAATTCGGGATATCCAGTCATAGTGCCATTCCAGAGTTATCCTCTAGATGGCAGCAGAGTACCAGCAGTCAGATGTCCGGCTGAGAGTGGTGCATTGGCATTCTCCACAGCCTGTCTTTTCTCTCTTCGTGAACACGTTGCTGTGTGCTAATATCTGAAATATTTAGTCCTAATTAGAGACACATTAGCTGTATAAATATGTATAACAATGTATACATATTTGTCAAAAAACTTGTAGTAACTCCCAGTGCAAAAAACGCAACCAATCATGTAAAGATCATCCCATTTATTATAGTGTTGGCTTTACCTGTAGTAGTTTGGTTTGAAAGGTCCATTCTTGTTCAGGCTCAGGTAACGTGCCTGATCATCTGTCAGCTCAGTTAGGTGTGCATCAAACGTCTGCAGGTGAAGACTAGCCACATACTCATCTGAAAAGAACACATCCACTCAAAACTCTGACTGGTGCATGGCAGACCTTATCTCTACACAAACAACATAAGTGGACCACTTCCTGTCTCATTTATGACCCAGGAGATGCAACAAATCTCTAAGAAATTCCCAGCTGTAAACGGTAACTGGTCACTGGCCTCACCCATTTTCTTTGGAAGCAAATACACATCTTGTTTGTAGCGGCCCTCTGGCGCATTATAGAGCTCTATCAACGCCAAAGCCTGAGGAGAAAAGAGGAAGAGATCAAATGCAAGTGACCAAGCATGGTTGTCTGTCCCCGCTATTAATAATAATAATAATAATAATAATAATGATAATAATAATAATAATAATAATTATAACAATAATTATAACAATAATAATAATGCAAGCTGGGAGAATTTCGGTGCATCTGTATATCATTTCCATGTCCCCACACTTTCACTCTGAAGAGCATTAAATGCGCCAGAAGGCCTCAGAGACAGACAGACTGCTGACTGAAACACACTGTTGGAGGAGCAACCACTGCTGTGGTTGAGTGTCAGCAGGTAGATAGATACCTGAGTAGTGGCTGTGATGGAGAGGACAAAGGTGGGCACCGTGGAGCAGCTCAGGTTCAACAGGTGACCCTACACAGAAAGCATGATATGACGATATTTGGTGAAAGACAAGACAGTGCACAGTATGCTGAAGAAGAAAAAAATTAATTTAAATTTGTATTGGACCTCGGCCAGGAGAATTATCCTTTTGCCATCTGGCCAGATGATATGATCCACCTGTGACCTCACACGCTCCCAAGTCAGATCTGGCATCCGGAGGCTAGCCTGGAAGAGGACACGACCAATCAGTCCAGCAATAGTTTCTCTGCCCCCCCCCCCCCACCCTTTCTAGTTTTGTCCAGCTGTTTCATAATAATTGCGCGATCACTCTTGCACTTCTGTTGTTTTATGCAATAAGTCAACACACGTCATATTTTAGTACAACAAAGCTGCTCAACAATTTCACAAACAAAAATTATCTATGACACAAATGACCAGTTCACTCAGTTGTAGTACTGCGAGTACCAGAACTCAGTATTTTATTCTGATTTATTTTTCTATATTATATATATAAAATATATTATTTTCTATATTATATATATATTATATTATATATATATATTATTATGTCACTCACCACATCTATCTCTGTATTGGAATGCCCCATGTTGCAGACCATGCAGCCATTTTTCATGCGGTCCAAATGTTCCCTCCTCACAACATTCTTGTTGCCTACAGACCAATCACACAAATCTCATCTCTAATCATTTCTCATCCTTCCAACATCTCAAACAAATAGGGTGTCAATCCACCCTAAAGGAGAAAGGAGGAGCAACCAAGAACATTACAGAGATAAGCAGTTAAAATAAATAACAAGCACTACACAAAAACACCAAAGTGTGTTTTCTTTACATGCCTGTACATGTGATGACGATGTCTACATTTCTTATGATCTCGCTCAGCTTGACCAGTCGGAAGCCATCCATGCTGGGAAGAGAGAAGATATGATCCAGAGTAAATAAAAAGGGTAAGGCTCCAGGGCAGTTATACTGTGAAGCTCTACAATAATAAACCTATTGCACAGTACCATGCCTGCAGTGCGCAGATGGGGTCGATCTCTGTTACATACACGATGCAACCCAAGGCCTTCAGAGCAAAACAGCATCCCTTACCAACCTATAGAAAACAGGTTAAACAGCAATACGGAGTTCTGTTCCAAAACTAGTAACCTACTACCTAAAAGACATGCAAAAACCTTGCAAACACCACCAACAGCCCAGCTGACACTGATAGAAGGGTGCCAACACACTAACTGGTATCTTTTGGCAGTATAGCTGGAAATGTCATGTGTGTGAAAGCTTTTCTTCGATTTTTGCAGGGTGTTCCAGCCCTACAGAACTACATAGAGCATATCCTGGATGGCTAGTGGGGAAGACACAGGTGTTTATCTGTCCTTCACATGAACATATGCTATCAAAATTAATTTAAGGATGGTACAACTAGGTGCCTATACAACCATAAAATTGTTGCATAGTGTTACTTTAATACGTGAATATAAAATAATAACCAAACCACATCTGGACATCCTTAATCTGTTCCTGTGAATCAGAGCGCATTATGTCATGCGATAGTAAGGAGGGGACAGACCAGGGGAATGAATGCAGACAGACCAGGGGAATGAATGCCAAAACAGTCTGTGTTTACCTCTCCATATCCACACACCACCACCTGCTTGCCACCAAACATCACGTCGGTAGTTCTCTTCAGGCTGGGTGTAAAGTTTCAATGAGAAAAATATACATCATGCACATAAATATTTCATATATACGTATATTGCAAAGGTCTTGTCTTAATGTGTATCTGGAGGTCACGAGAGAAGCAAACTTACCCGTCTAGAATGGATTCTCGGCAGCAGTAGAGGTTGTCAAACTTCTGCTTGGTCACAGAGTCATTAACGTTCATGGCTGGCACGCACAGCTTTCCTGCTTTAGACAGCTGGTACAGCCTAAGAAGACATCAGATATGCAATACATGCAATAACGTTAGCAGGCAATACAGTAATGTTAGCATACAATATAATACAAGTATAGCATATGTAGTGTAGTAGACTACATCCCTATGTTATCCATACAGCCACAGTTGTATTTGGAAGACATGACATTATTTTTGGATATGAGACATGGGAAATTAAAACTACAAAGAAAGAACAAAACTGCATGAAGCTCCAAGAAGGAGGGCTCAATACCTGTGAACTCCAGTGACACTCTCCTCCACTATGCCCTTGATCTTCTTAAAGACGTGGGGGTACTTTTTATAAATGCAGTGTGTGAGATCTCCGCCATCATCAAGGACCTACAAAAAACACCACATGAGAGATGACAAAACACAACTCGGATAACTATGTAATTGAACACGTTTTAAGATACTATCTCAGTTACTGAAACAAACCCTACAAGACTACAGGATACATACAAAGCCAAATAGTACAAGATTAAGGCATCATTATCAACAGAGAGGAGAGGCAACACAACAGATCCTACCATATTTGGTTGCCAGCCCTCTAGGTTCACACAGCGATCAATGCACCACCAGAAGTCATCCTCTGATTCCCCTTTCCAGGCAAACACGGAAAATCCTTTCATGCAGTGGGGAAGGCAGAAGAATGTTTCGCATGGGACACCGAAGAGACAAGAATAGCATCTCAAACATAAACAGCCACACAGAATCTGAGCATAATGGAAAATTATTACGTCAGAAAATGGAAGTAGTGTAATGTGTGTGCCTGTGTGTGAGTGTGCCTGTGTGTGAGTGTGCGTGTGTGTGAGTGTGTGTGTGTGTTCCCTTACCGGCCTCTGCTAAAGCTGCGGCCACAGCATTCTGTGTGGAGTAGATGTTACAGGCAGCCCACCTGCACTGAGCCCCGAGAGCTGCTAGGGTTTCTATCAACACCTGAAGAGTTAACACAATCCCTTAAAGAGTGAAGACAACACCCACAAGGCACGTCTCACCAAACCGACTTACATTACAAGTAAATATACATTTTCCCCGTATGTGTTCTCTGTGGGAATTGAGCCCACGATCTGGCGGGGTCAACCAGTTGAACTACAGTAACACATGACCAGGGTCAATGTTTGTGTGGACGCTCAAGACCATCCCACCTACCGCAGTCTGAGCAGTGATGTGTGTGCAGCCCACTATCTTGGCTCCAACTAAAGGTTTTTCCCCTTGAGCTCTCTTCCTTAGCGCAACAAGCGCTAACATCTCTGCACAGACCAACACATTATTTTTTTTATTTAAGATAGCATTCTCAAAATGTTCACACAAAGGTATTTTCTTGTTGTCGCCTGCCATACCCTGTTCTGCAATTTCAATCTCTCTGCGACCAAAATCAGCCTGCTTGATGTTTTTGATGGAGAAGTCACTGTTGCCTTTGGAGTTTTTCTGCACCTTGTCCCGAGGTGTGCCCTCATCGTCTGAGCTGTCAGACTCTGAGGCAGCTGAAAAACAAACAGGAACTCTTTCAGTATTATACATCATAATGCTCTCAGAGTGAAAATAGAAATGTGTTTTGTCTGATAGGCCTTTTGGCACGCTAACAAAAGGAGATCAAGACAGAAATCAGTCCTTTGAAGTTTTTATAACTTGCCTGACAAAGAACTATTAATCTCTATTATTACAGTGATCCTGCCTTCAGTGCTTTCACACGGTAATGCAGACTCCCGTCTCTGTGTGTGTGTTTAGCACTGTACCTGAGCTGAAACTGTCCGTGGACGACTGCGAGACGGAGCGGGAGAAGGACCGCCTGCCGATCTTACCGGGTCGCTTGTTGAACTCCTGCTTCTGCTCAGTGAGCTGAATTTGCTGTGCAAATAAACCAGAGAGGGTAATTAGACAAGGCTCAATGGGCTCTGCTCTCACAGTGTGCCATAATAATAATAATATGTTACATTACATTACATTTACATTTAGCAGACGCTTTTATCCAAAGCGACGTACAAAGGAGAAAACAATAAAGCTACGAGCAATAGAGACCTAGTGTAACAATAAATACAACTTTACATAAGGAATAAAAAAGCAGGAAAATGTGCCAGGATGGGGTCTCAGCACATGTTATCTTATAAACGAGCATACAGATAAGATGTATATCTAATTCACTGATATTCTTGAACTTCCGTTTACTCATTCTGCCAAGGATCTCTTTCTATAGTTCTAGGATATTAAGGCTCCTATATCAGCGCTCAAGTTAATTAAACCGCCGGGGACTGCTGTATCACACCTGGCTGAGCAGACTCAGGTGTCAGTGGAAAAGAGAGGCTATGTTTGAGAACCCTTGGGGAACACCAACGATTTTGCCACTCAAAGAGCTTTGTTCAGAGTGTACAGTCAGGCATTTTCATAAGCTATGTCTATGCCTAGTAAACGGTGAGTCCACTAGTTGAAATTATGAATACATTATTGTACAACAATCTGCATTTGCAATATGCATCTGTCTCTGCACATAATGTAGTGCTATAAAAACAACTGTTGCAAGATAAAAGATAATTCTACAAAAGCACTGAACCAATATAGCAGAAAATGAAACTTTCTGAGGTTTCCGTTAGATAACCACAATTTTAGAAACATTATTATATTGACAGTTACACTGCCAATGGTCTGCTCACAGCCAAAACAACATCCTGTCATAGGTTACATCATGGAAAATCTCCACCCAGCATTTTACAGCAACCAAAAAATCTGGCCACTCGACAAGCCACCCACAACACACCATATGAGATTTAAACAGCGGTGACCCACAAACTCACCATCCACTGGGGTAACTGGAAAGCCAGGTTAGAACTACTGGAGGATTCCCACTTGGCCATGTCTGCCACAGCTACAGCTCAATCCGCCCCTTGTCCCTGGGAATGGCTTTTAAAATCGCTGCATAGCCCTCCCTCACACTCCCCCCTCTCCACCCTCCACCCTTTCCCTCTCTGCAGTTTTAGCCCCATGGTCTTCTCTTCCATGCCAGCTCTCTCATCTTGCATGGCTGATCCCTCAGAGTCGGACATTAGCAGAGAGCATGGTGAGCTACCCAGGGGCTTAATCAGATTTAATATCCCAGGGCCCTGCAAGGCTGAATTCCTGGCTTTTGGCAAACCATTGCCATGGAGCGGCATTCCAGTGTAATACAAACTCGCTTCTCCACACGGCCAGTCAAAACATTGTGCACGTTCACTTAACTGCCCACTGATTAACCCGCACGCAGAACAGAAGCGCGTAGTCGCATTATGGCACATATTAACTTGTTTCAACCTAAGTAAGTATGCGGCGAGCGAGTGCGGCCTGAGTGCATGTCAGCGGGGAAATTCAATGACGCATTCACTTGACACCATGTACCAGTGTGAAGGACCAGAGGGTTAGTGAGTCTAAATGTGAGTGGGTGTCATATTTCTATCGCGACACAGCAGACGGGAGCCACAGCATACGTTCCACTCAACGTAACCGAAAAACACACAGAACATAACAGGCCTGAATAAGCAGAGAGGGTTAAGATTTTAATCAGGTTAACTCTTAGAGTATAAGCATATTGTAAAGATATTTTTTTTCTCTGAGGGAAAAGAAGCTTCAGACAAGGTTTGGAAGGTTAAACACCTACTGTGCACACAGACATTCTGATATTTGATGCCCCTGAAATAAGTCGGTTGTTACAAAGGTTGACATCAGCGTTCCACAGCATACAAAGCTTGTTTTTTAAGAGCCATGGAAGACAAGTATTTAAGTGAAGCAAGCTGTAACCTTAGTAACAGGAATTCTTTGAGCTCATGGAACCAGCTCCTTATTAGATAGAGACAGCTCAACCGGTCCCACCCAAGAGATTGCTATCACAATGGTGTGGATGTGGACAGTATAATGTGTTTACACTACATCATTACCATATTATTTCACTGTGATTGTAAAAGCAAAAGGACATTGGTCATTTAACATCCAAACCAAAACCTGGGTTAGATTTAGGATATACTACGACTATGGTTACTATGGGATGAATCTAAAGTCTGTTGTAACTAATGATGGTGGACGTACATCAACATGACATCAGCATTAAACCGCCCACTTAAACACAGTGTAGGGGCCTTTAGCTGCTGGGCATCAATATGCTCTCTCAAGGTTAATGAGGTCTGCCAGTGAGTCATATCTTTGTGGAGTAGAGCACTACAATGTGGCTATCACATGGTGAGAATGTTTCTATCAACACGCTAATAGGATCTTATGAAGTACCTGTCATAACTGAAAAGATCAAAACAGTGCTATCAAATGGACAAAAAATTATTGGAAATGATTAATCACTACAATTATACAAGACTAATGTAAGTCCTGTCATATGATAATAATGATCACATCTAATCTGGGCTAGTCAGTGAAGCATAGTGTAAAGGGCAAGCAAGGTCCTCCTTTCCTCTTATCTTGTGTATGTGTCTATGAGAGGACCCACACACACACAGAGATAAAGAAAGAGAGAGAGAGAGAGAGAGAGAGAGAGAGAGAGAGAGAAGAGGGTTGATGTGAAAGAGGGAGGGAGAGAGGTAATAGGATAAAAATGGCATGGGATCACTTGAACCCTGTCAGAATAAATTCATCTCTTTATAACAGTCCAGTGATTCAAGAGGCCCAAACCACCGCTGGACAGGCAGCAAGAGTTTCCTCAGGCCAAGAGAATTAGCCGCAAACATCCCTGGAGTCACCCTTGCCCAGCTTGTGCTTATGTTTTAACTATGAATCAAGGTGCGCATTTTCTGCTCTTTCAATCATTATTTCACATAAAGACGCCATGTTCCATCACCCAGAAGTTGGCCAGAGGTGACCAGCCCCTCATGCAGGCACATTGGGATTTTTCCACAGCCACCTACGCTCATGAATAAATACACCTTGTGTTGTGTGAGAGGGGTGGGGCGTCTGCTTTTCGCAGTAAAGACCAGGTATGTAGATTAATTTCAAAAGCTTCATCCAAGGAGGATGATAAAAGAGGATTTTAGTCCTTTTTTATAAAAATCAGTGTGATTTATCAATTAGTGTTAGTGGAGAGTACTTCGGTACTTCTGAAATCTGTCGGTCAACTTAACAATAATACCCCATAAACCTTTACGGGCGGTGAACTATGAATGCTTTCCACTTCAGTACACTCCATTAACAGTGAGTCCGGACGCAATCACAAAGGTCAATCATTCAATACATGAGAGTATCAATCACAGTGAGTATTCTAATAGGATTTAGCTTTGTACCATATATTGGAAACTCAGTCTTGGATTTGCGTCAGTCATGGGTTCAGGTTTATTCTTGAACAATGGCGGCCGACATTGTTGAGACAGAGACTTGAAGATTCACACTCCCTCACAGCGCTTCACCTCAGCATATCCAAATTATCCATTGTAGGATTTGCCCTTAAATGCTGAGTCTAGGGGTGTTACCGTCTATTCAAATAGGCCCTGGATACAAAGCTCTTTGTCCCGACCTGGGTGGGAAGGTGAGAGCAATGTCACACCTCACTCCCCAGGTCAAAACCAATACTAGTGGAATCCAAAATAAGAGTAACAATTATAACTAGGTATAAGATACATTGAATTATTGACTATGGCATATCCTTAATAACTATAAAATCTCAAATGCCGGTCCCTTCAATTCCTATAGACCAGCAGCAGAACATACCACAGGAAAGGGTTCAAGTGTCTAAGGAGCGCGTGCTGCATGGTAATCTACAAAATACGTCCAAAATTGTCTTCTAAATCAAAAGTAAATCACTTCTTAGTATTGACCTGTATCGCATTAATACATCATCACTTTGTTTAGAGAGAGAGATACTGCTGTGGAGAAGTACCTTGATGTTCAGTGACTGCACAGCCTCTGTCCTCTCGTTCACCTTGCCTAAATGGACCAAGTTGTAGACCCTCCTCATGGTTTTGGCAGTAGTAGTAGTAGTAGTTTTGTAGTATAAAAAAACAAGGCCAGCTAAAACTCACTGTAGATGGTAGTAGGAAATAATAAGGTATTTTCTTGCTACAGATGAACAGCACCTTTGAGGCAGGAGCATTCAAATGAACTTCAGTATTTAAAGGCGTAGAAAGGACACTCTAGAAAACTAGAGGACTTTAAGGTGACGTATTCCAGGACAATGATTAAGCTGTTGCAACAGATCCACGCCTCATTAACAACTGACTTGGACTGAAATCAGAAACTTGCTGAACCTATGCTTGTGATGATTACCTCTGTGGGTGGATAGGAAACAACATACATATGAATAGACATCACAATAACTTATTTACAGCATGAAACCCTCTTTATAGTACCTCACTTTAAAACTCAATAAATATCACTATTGCATTGATGCACACTAAACGTTACATATGAGTTATGACTGTGTTGGCATGGTCTCCTAATACTGGTAGAAATAATGAAATAATTAAATGTCAGTTCTTAAGCATTGATAGCTGACATGCATTATCTGCAGGGAGATGCTGGCCATGTCAGCAATACAAACAAAGGCTTTAATTAAAGTGCACGGGTGTATTTTCAAAGAAGGTGCTTCACCAGTCCCATGGGAACACAGGTGATGTGGTGCACCTGCAGGTGTGAGTAGTGGAAACTCACTGGATGCTCACAATGACTCATTGTACCTGGCCACACACACACATGCAAGTACACTAACGCACACACAAACGCAAACGCACACACACACACACACACACACACATGCACACACACGCACACACACACACATGCACACACACACACACACACACACACACACACACACACACACACACACACACACACACACACACACACACACACACACACACACACACACACACACACACACACACACACACACAAACATTGAAAAACCCTCCTCATCTGTGCACTTCAGATTGATTCAGAGGGAAGGAAGCCTTTATCATAAGCAATTTAAAGGTCCAGATCATTTCCTTATGATGAATATAATGCAGTGGTTCACTTCAATGCATTGCTCTAAACATTACTCACTAACAGGTCACGAATACCACTACACCACTTGACTTGAGTGAGGTTCTAGAAGGTGCTATTTATTCTGACATCATGACTGGTGATATAATGAGCGATACATCTGTAAATTATGCTATTCCAACACAAATGTGTTACTGTTGGGAACTATTCATGTAGTGTATTGCACAATTCTTGGAGTAAAGCAAATTTGCAAAGTAGATTTTCTTAATTCATATCTTGGGTTTTGTTTCTGTCACCTATATTAGTACTTAACTCGCATTACAGTAGTTACATTCCTACACTTTTTATTCCTTATTCCTATATTTATTGTTACACTAAGTCTCTATTGCTCGTAGCTTGATTGTTTTCTCCTTTATAAGTCGCTTTGGATAAAAGCGTCTTCTAAACGACTAAAAGCAAATGTAAATGTAAATTTTAAGAAGCCAGATTTGCAAATTTTTTACAAAATAAGTAGCTACAAAGAACCATCGTTTTGTCATTGTTCATTCTGAATCATGAATATGAGCGCCTTCTCACAATACACACCCACCATCTCCGCCATGTCTCCCCCAGTATCTCTGATTTATTTATCTTGAATAAGATGGACACTGATCAAAATGAATTTGAGGAAGGTACCAAAACTAGTTGCTAGGAAAATATTTGCACAGCGCTTTCAATGCTGAATGCATGCATCCTCTTAAATGATTAAAAATGATACTGCTATTATAATGTACAATTACAATGTTTGAGTCAATTTTAACAATTAAAAACACTACTAGTGTTTCCTAATCAAATTGGTGCACAAGGGCAAAACAACGCCACCCTGTGGATCATTTTAAGCACATGTAACACCGCATGGTTTTATAGGCAACTAGTTTTGGTACCTTCCTCAAATTCATTTTGATAGCATATGGTCATGTGAAAGACAGATAAACAACTGTGTCTTTCCCACTAGCCATCCAGGATATGCCCTATGTAGTTCTGTGTACCGGGCTAGAATACCCTGCAAAAATGGAAGAAAAGCTTTCACAGCATGACATTGCCAGCTATACTACAAAATACACCAGTTAGTGTGTTGGCAAGCTTTTATCAGTGTCAACTGGGCTGTTGGTGGTGTTTTGCAAGGTTAGCTTGTTAGTTTTGGAACAGAACTCCTTATTGCTGCTTCAAGGCTGTACCGAGAATAAATTACCTATTCAATGAGAATAAGAAATTGGTGAATACCGGCACAATAAATGATTATTGGTGCTTAATGCAGACCTTAATGGGCACTAACACAGACACCAATTAGTTATGTGTTCATGGCTTACGTTTCCCTAAACCAAAGATATATATCAAAATTATAAATAGTAACCTAATATACTGTAGTTGAGGTCCATATTTAGAAGGAAATGGGAACAAATAGGCAACATTTTGGCAAAACTAAAACTTTCTGAAAAATGGGAGCATATAGGCTACGGTGTAGCTTATGTTCAAGAAAATCTATTACACTGATAAAACCATCACATCATGGACATCAGTGGCAACTGATGCTTTAACAAGGACAGTGGTGAAAGAAAGTATTCAGATCCTTTACTTAATGTAATACAGCAATGTAAAAATACTCCACTACAAGTAAAAGTCCTGTGTGAAAACCCCTATTTTAATTAAAGTACATAAGAATTAGCAGAAGATATAGTTAAAGTATTAAAGTAAAAGTACTGATTTGGGTCATCTGACCGATTATTATGTGACATCATTAGAGTATTAATACTGAAGTATCAGTGTGTAAGCACCATGGTACTGTTGTAGCTGCTGAAGGTGAAGCTAGTTTGAACTACTTCATACAGCTTTATATACCGATTAAACCAGATAAGTCTTCTGAGATGATTTATGGGCAAGGAAAGAAGAAAAAACTGATACATACACTGATACGCAAATCTGTTTTCAGTTTTTTTTTATTTTGTCTCTAATCAGCAAACATTTTTGGTGAGATATTTAATCATTTGAACATTTATTGTTCTCATACATCTGAAATGTGACCCCGACTACACACTGCTTTTTATAAGATGTCAGAAGCAAAATGGTTGGAAACCACTAGTTTAATCTTTACTAATGTGTTGTATTTTAAAAGCGTGTTCTTAAATCTTCATCTTAAAAGTAGTCTTACTAGTAACTAAAGCTGTCAAATAAATGTAGGCCTAGTGGATTAGAAAGTATAACATTTCCCTCTGAAATGTACTAGAGTGGAAGTATAATGTAGCATCAAATTGAAATACTCAAGTAAAGTACAACCAACGTCCAAGGCCAGTGTCAACATTGTACACTATTTGAGTAAATGTACTTAGTTGCTTTCCACTACCTCTTTCATTTTAACGAGTATACTGTATATTAATGATAAGCAACTTTGTCATCTGCCGTTTAGAAAGCCACTATATTGAAGCCTCGGCAAATCCAGGTCAGAGCTTCCAGGGTGTCTGGGCAGGATGCTGACTGACTGAAACCTGCTGACTGACCTACTCACTTGACCTTCGCTGTCCACTCTCTCGCTGTCGAGAATATCACAGGCTAGACTGGTTTTTCTGTGAACATTGGACCTAAAACTTTGACATTACAGTATTTGAACGTTAGTAGTACTGAGACTACAAGTCGACCACTTGTATGATTTCTGAGGCCAACTTACTTTATTTACATCCCTCTTCGTCGCCTCCGTGACAATTGCCGATTCCTCCGCTTCCTCGTCGTCGTTGACTATGACAATATTGACAGAACGTCTGCTTGCCGCTGCCTCGAGCATTTTCAGAATGTGATTGCTGAAATGTGAGTCATCGTCGTATGTATTCTCCATTATTGAGCCGTTTACTGCATTCTCAGCTTCCGCTGCCATGCTTGCACGAGTTCAGGCCAGTACCGTGGTCAACTCAATGTTTAAAACGCGTTAACTGTCTTGGTCGTCCTTGCTCTATGGGTTTTGCTAAACGACGAAACTACCCTCAGCTTTTATGTTTGTTTATATACTGCCTCAATGCTGGTACTGATAAATGAGGGTTCTATATTGACAGCTTATCATCTGACTGTAGTTGGCACCCATAGACATTCTGATACATGGTTAACAAAGTGCTTATTTAATTTTTTTCCCTTATGCTTTTTTCAGGACCTTGGTTTCATAATATTCATGATATTGTAAGCAATTGCTATGGTATGAGACAGTCATTCAAAATAAAAAGAAACACATATTCTATGCAACTCTCTGTGGGTATGGTTTACTGTCACAACAATCATGATGTGTTTAGCACATACACCCAGACAGATTCTATCTTAACACTCACTTGGCTGAACAGGTCAAAGGAGTCATACATGGATTCTTTAGCATGGCGGCCTCTGTTTTGTCAACTCATCCTGTATCGCCTGCAGGGATGTATACACAGTGTGTAAGCAGAGCACCCTATTATGACGTGTATTCGGATGTGGAAGTGAGAGGAATTTGCATGGTCACCACCACTCACTAAACAGTGATGTCACTACCTGTGGCTAAGTTGGCTATTATGAACGCACTGGCCAAAACTCCAGTGGCTCGCAGATTGACTCACACTGTTTGACCAGCGTGGACAGGTACCTGGTACCAATGAGTCCTGTATAAACTGTGACGTCATATTTCGGATAGTTATGGATTGGCCCTTGTTTGTGCCGGATGCACCAGCAAATGTTGGAGCTGGTCTGGGTTGCCCTGGAGGACAGACATCGGACAGTGGGTACTTTACAGGCCGGAACATCTGTCTGTTAGGATGCTGGTGTTAATCACTAATGACCTTTGTGTTGTGTCCTTACTTTGTCCTACCTCAGTGCGATGCCATGATGCTGTAGTGTTCTTGACAGACTACCCACTGCATGATTCCAAGGGCTAAGAAAAATTCTTTGAAACATCCATGAGCTGAATGTATAATTCTATACCTCAGACACACACAATTACTTACTTTAATATAATTACTTCACATACATTCAAATTACATTGTTTATGAGATGTATGTATGTATATCTGACATACATAATTAATCCTTTTCAAATATGATGGTATGTGTATCAGTGACCCAAACTTATTTATTCTCAGCTTTTGAACCTTTGCTTTGAGACAATTGTATATATCCCATTAAGTACATGGGGATCAGCACTCTCACGCGTGCTTGAAAGACCAAGAGGGGAGAAGCTGCATATTTGGTGGAACTAGTCCAGTCCCCCGACTTGTCTGGAACTGTAGAGGCTACTGACACCCCTTATGTCTGTGGGTCAATCTGAAAACACAAATATGTTCAGCCAAGTATAATATTTCATCAGTCAGAAAGGTTCAGGTATCTCTTTCAAAACACGATTCTACAAAGAGCAAGGGGGAAAAAATCATGCAAAAATCATGGTGTAGAAAAAAGTAATATTTCTTCTGTGACCATGGTAACAAGACCATCATAACTGTTTACATACAGCTGTGAGTGATTTTAGAGGGCCACTGTTGTAGAGTGTCGTCTT
Organism: Clupea harengus; assembly: GCF_900700415.2. Taxonomy (NCBI): domain Eukaryota; kingdom Metazoa; phylum Chordata; class Actinopteri; order Clupeiformes; family Clupeidae; genus Clupea; species Clupea harengus. Next base: position 22,222,264 of record NC_045154.1, read on the forward strand.
GTACATCATATTCTTATTTTTAAAGGAACAATATGTAAAATACTTAAATGTTTACTAAATCATAATGAAGTTAGTTTATAATGACCATGATATGTCATCAGAGATTAAGGAAAAATGCTACATTGAAATAGGTTGGTCTCCTATCTGAAGGCAAATAGTCTGAATTCTGTGCAGAAAGGAACCCCAGTTTTTTACGGATGTTTTGAACATAGTAGCATCAAACTGTGAAGGCAGAGACCTTTGTGTGGTATTTTTGGATCTCATGAATGCCTTTGGATCAGTGCCACACAGTCTGTTGTGGAAGGCATTCAGTTACTTTCGGGTCCCTCTCTCAGCATTAATCAGAGCATATTGCGTGGATGTTCAGTTCTGCTTTAACCACACCATATCCTGGCAGCATTTGGAGATTGGTTTCATGGATGGATGTACCATTTCACCATTGGCCTTGGCCATTGCAATGGAGGTAATTTAGGGTGACCAGACGTCCTCTTTTACCCGGACATGTCCTCTTTTCGAGACCTAAAAAACGTGTGCGGCAGGGATTCCAAAATCGTCCGGATTTTGGCCTCGTCGGATATTTGTGTTTCTCTGGGTCTTTCACAAACTAGGTTTTACGCCTACGTTTTGGAAAGGGTATCTCCCTTACGTTCCAACTTCTTGTGCGAGCTCTGACTGCAGAAAGAACTGTGATGGGTCGACCGCCATCTCAGTGTTGGCAGATGCACGATAATTATCCTCCAAAGATGTAAAAAGTTTGTTGCGGGGAAGGGGGCGGGGTCATCTGTGTGCTATACACTACCCCGCCCCCGCCCCGCCCCGCGGGTGGCAGGATGTCCCCGGTTACCTGAAACGGGCACGGATGAAAGTGAAACCTAGCAAATGTAGAAGTGATTCTATCAGTATGGGGAAAATCTTGGAAGAGAGGTATTAAATTGATGGTGAGGTGATTCCTTCTATTGAATACAAAAGGAATGAGATTAGGCAGGTGGTACAATTCCACATTAAGTGACCGAGAAAAGGTTTTAGAGCTCAGAGAAATGATTGTTAAGGCTATCAGTACGATTGATAAGACCTTCTTGTCTGGTGAACTGACATTGTGCTGCTTGCAGTTTGGTGGCCTTTGACTGTGTATTAAGTTGTTATTTCAGAGGTGGATACATTTGGAAGAGTCATGAATAAGGCATTTAGGAAATGGCTTGGGGTGCCACGTTGTCTAAGTTTTGTAGCTTTGTATGGAAAATACATTTTGAAGTTACCAATAACAAGCTTGGTGGAGGAGTTAAAATGTGCTAAGCCTGGAGATGACTTTGTCACAGTCTAAGGATTGCTCTGCACTGTTATAAAAACAGGAAAGAAGTGGAATCCAAGAAAAGCGGTTCAACATGCATAAGGTGCATTACAGCATAGGGCATATCATTGGGCTATCATTGGGCTATCATTGGGATATCATTGGGTTATCATAGGGATATCATTGGGCTATCATATGGATATCATTGGGCTATCATAGGGACATCATTGAGCTTTCATAGGGATATCATTGGACAGGTACAGAGTGGAAGAGCAGAGTTTGGGTTAGATGACAGGTGGAAAGCATAGAGTAAGGCTACATTGCCAGTTGCTACCATAAATGCTACCAGCTATTTATCTTATCTAATAGGAAACCATACCCCCATTTTAGAAGAGTGTTTCCATTTTGTGAATCACTGAATTGGGGTCAAATTTCATCACTAGTACCTGCACTCATCTCCTCCTCCTCATCTTTCTGCCACTCTTTCTCTAGCTTGTCCCCTCTGCCCCCTGCCTCTTATATCACCAGCACCTGTCCAGCCCTCACCTGCTTCACTCACCAGTGAGGGCACTTCACAACTGAGATCGGCATTGGGCTGCAACAAGGAAGAACAGTAGTCTACTGCTCTGAAATAAACGTGAAATGATTTATACATTATCTGTTAAATTGAGCAATATATTATCAAGGCCTGGAAAGTAGTAACTCCAACTCCAGAGTGTATTTTCAGAGCAGTGGGCTTTTGTTTTCATGATAACAAGCTTAGCTTTGGTTAATGTACATAGCCAGCCATGCATCTAGCTAACATTGACAGAGTTGTAAAACAATCCATATGATCTGGTTTATAATAAGCAAAACAACGTATACATTAGCTGATCAGTTTCATGTTGTGCTTGTTTTGAGCTCATTTATGTAGGTTCATTGTCCTCAACCTGGCAACCCGTGTGACCTAGTCTGGGGAGGAGGGAGCAGGGGGAAATAACTCCCCCCAATATTTTGAATTTAGACTGCAGTACCCATTTTAACCGCTAGCTGTCAGAATCAGAATCAGAATCAGAATCAGAATGGGATTTATTGCCAAGTAGGTTTACACCTACTTGGAATTTTTTCTGGTGTGAAGGTGCATACAGTAAACATAAAACATAAAAACATAGAAACACAATAAGTACTACACATAACATAAAATCACAAATAAGTACTACACATAAGAAAAGTACTACACATAAGAACCAAAAAACACAATATATACGATACAAATATATAAACAATGAATATAAAAAAAAAAAGTGGAAAGTAGAGTGCAAAAAGCAAAACAGGAGTGCAATGTGGATGAGCAATGTGCAATGTAATGTGTGTTAATGTAACAAAGACTTAGGGTGTGGGGGTGGGATAAGAGTCCAGGTCAGGTGGGGGTCCCGGGCCTTGTTAATAAGGCTAACTGCGGCCGGGAAGAAGCTGGTTTTGTGGCGTGAGGTTTTAGTCCCGATGGACCGCATCCTCCTGCCGGAGGGAAGAACCTCAAAGAGTTTGTGACCCGGGTGGGAGGGATCGGCCAAAATCTTACCTGCCCGCCTCAGGGTCCTAGAGGCGAACAGGTCCTGAAGAGATGGAAGATTGCAGCCAATCACATTGTTCCTTTAGGTCAATTTAAAAGTGTCTTAGACTTAGATCCTTGTGCGCTGCATAACTTTAAGTAATTGTAGCACTTAATAGCAGAGCTAGAACAAGTATGGAACTTCACAATTCATTCATGCTTTGATGAGAAAGGGGATGTCATGGCAAAAAGAGACATTTGTTAGCAATGAGTTGGCTTACAACCAGGTCAAAGTTATACCACCACACATTTGCTTGCCTAAACACAAAGTTTATAAAGTTTATTTGAAAAAGAAAGACGACTAAAAAAAAACAGATGGAGTAAGAAATACATTTTTGGTAGATTCATGCATTTTAGAATGAGTAAGAATCTTGCTTCCGTATCAGTGCTTTCTAAATGGATTCTTTCATCAATCTACAAACATGTTTAAGATTATCACACTTAAGCCTTACCAAGTCCTACAAGTCAAGTCTACATGAAACAGACCAGTGAACATCCCTGCTGACTGCTGTCACACATAGAGTAATCATAAGAGGTCATTTGAGTTGGAGCATTACATCACAGACTTGTCATTACCTCTGGCGTCCTTCCACTACGTATTACTGCTTAACTAAGTTTTTTTCCGTTCCGTTTGGTGTGTTTACGCTGCGTAACTGCTGAAGCCCTTTAATTGAATTAGTTCTAGACATCAAAGATCTGGCCCATTGGTTCATAACACAAACAGCAAAGAACCATACATTTAAGGCGGCTGACAAAAGCCTTAGTTGGAGCAAAATGTATTAATGTTTTGATATTACTTTTACTGTTATTGTTATTATATCCCCTAGAATGTCAATATGCTGTTAGTTATTGTTACTTTCTATGAAATGATTACTCACAGTACATGCTTCTGCTCACATGAGTAGAATGTAAACGGTGTCACGACACCCTATGATAATTCTGAGGGAGCAGAATCAGTTTGTTGTTTCCTTTAAAGTCCAACGCGATGTTTTCATTCCCAAGATCTCTCTTAAATGTTTGAGATGCAGTGCAACCTGGCGTCCAGTAGAGGTCCTTGTACTCAAGCTCTTCTGTGTTCTATAAATAACGGTTCCCAGAACCCTTTTTCTCCGGAGATGTGATGTGATGTGTTATTTGGCCTTTAGTCACTGAGTTCATGAGTTTAGTCATAACTACACTCTATTAGCAATAGGATTGAAGAATATGAATGATACATTTCAGTAATAAAATGGCCTCTTTTGACTCCTTTTGGACCATTCGGGATGGTTAGCATGGCAGGACCCTGGACGCCGGCGGATCTTCTGGGACTTCATCCTGTTACACTTTACTGTGGCGTTACGTGCAGAGGGGTTAAGGGTAAGACAATTATAGTGGGCTTCTCTCAAATGTTCCTGCATCCCTGGAAACTGAATAACTGAGCTGTGGTCATCATGGCCTCAGTGCTCAGGGATGGTAGAGAGATCAAATGTTCTACATTCTTCTATGAGAGTAAAAGTGCTTAAAATATATTGGCCAAACAGAAATATAAGTGTGAAATTAACATTTTAAATATTTAAACGAATAAGGAAGATAAAAAAATCCCTAATGGGTCAAACATATCCTCTGTTGAATATGACAAGGGACATATGCAACTGGCCTACACCCATCACCTGCTCGTGATGTGGGCACCTGGAATTTTAATAAAATCAGAGCAAGACAAAAATAGATCCAGGATATGAACTTCATAAGTTCTGACCTAAAGCTCTATTTTGATATAGTTTGATGCAGACAGTCCAGAAAAAACCTTTTACAGCAGAATGATAATCACATTAGTGGATGGGTGGACAAAGGGGAAGAGTGATAACCATAAGGTGCCCACACATTACACAACAGGGACAGATCCGAGACAAAGTCAGTATGTAATGAGGAGCAGTAATGTTAAATATGTGTGTCAGTTTGTTGCAGTCTTACTGACAGCAAATGTGACACTGATTGGACTAGTTTGTTATTATGTGGTGACTTACAGTGAATTATGAGAATATTTTTTTACAATGTGATCTTTGTTTGTATCCATGATAATTAAAAATACAGAAAGTAATGTTAAGGACGGGCCTATGTCGGCAAATGGTTGGAATAAGTTCAATCACACACAGCTGCATTGTAACAACTCTCATCCCCAGTTAAAATAAACCCCTGCAGACCCATGACGCCGGCCCTTAGGTGAAATTACTTGTCAGTACTGGTTTATATTCCGCCTGTTTTTTGGACTTTCTCTGCCTGTTGTTTTGGATTCTGCCTTACCGCTGACTCACTGGTTGTTGACCTCTGCCTGGATATTGGAGTTTTGTTTTGTTTCTGACTTTTTCCTGTATTGTAACTCCCTGGTGTCGAATTCTGCCTGTTTCTAGTAATTTTTAAAGACTTCTGCCCTTCTGTGTTTTGCCCTGTTACCTGATAGTGAATAACATTAACTTAAGGTCAAACCTTAGCTGCGTCTAAATCCTACCTTATACCCTTATACCCTTACTTTTACAGTCATTTCTTTATTTTATGCCTTTATATAACACAGCCTCACAACTTGTGAGAAGCTGGCAAGGGAAAACTCTATTTCAACATCACAGTACCAAACACTGTGCCAAACGAGAGCATCAGATGCGACAGCAGAACTGCAGATACAGCTCCACAGCTGTGTAGTTGCAATTTGTGTAACTAACGGCTTGCAACTGAAACAGCATATCTACTAGCATAAACACTATTACTACCACTATCTATCTACTATCTACTGTCATCGTAACTTATAGTTTTCAGTGTGACCTGTGACGGGACACCTCTTGTCTCCACGCCAACCTTTTGCACCTACTTCTGACAGCAGCCACATGTGATGATGCTGTTGGTCTCAGCGATGGATGTCTCATACATGATGCCGGGGTACTCTGTGTCAAAGGGCTGCATGATGTCTACCTCCTTCTGCTTATGGCCTAGAAAGTGAGCATTCACCAGCTACACTGACACCGACCCAACATATGCTTTCTGACAACCTCCTTCTCTCTCCTTCTCTCTCTCTCATGCACTCTCACTCTCTCGCACACACACACACACACACACACTGTAAACATACTCCAAAAAACTACAAATTCAAAGCCAATAGGTGTATATGGTAAGATGATTTATATATGTATATATATAATCAACCTCAATAAAGAGGCACTATACCAGTGTTAAGAAAATCCTACATTTGACCACAGAAGAGCGGGACGGTCTCAACTGGGTGGAACTCCCTCCAGAGCTTAACTCTATTCATATAGGATATATTTAATGTTGACTTCACCACTGAGGTACCCAGGGTATCCATACCTTGAGGTTCATTTGTTTTCCATTAAGATGCATGTGTGGACAATTATATGTGTTTTGATAGAACATAGAGTATTGCACTCCGTGCACTTTCTATCTGGAATTTTGCCTCATAGAATTTCAATTATATCCCTTTTTCTTCTGCTTACTAGAAACCCTTGCCATCATCAGTGAACAAAAATCAGGTTGGATTTCTAAACAAGGAAATAAATGAGGAAACCCTTCAGCAGACCACCAGCAGATGGTGCTGTTCATCAGGGAACTCTTTCCATTACATTCCTCACAGTGCAGTCAATTCGCATTCATGTTGCTGGTTATAGCACTATGAGATCTAACTATAAAGCCTTTTCTTAATTAATGACGTTGTATAATTAAAAAAAACTATTAATGAACGACAGTACATTTGTGCAGAGTATGACACACAGTGTCATGATGTTCATGATGAAAGCTGTGATATATTTAATGCATCTAGCCCTACAAGCTTCCTCTGTGGTGGAAGAGTGTTGTGGCACATACTGAATAATACAGTCACAAAAAAATCAATTAAGACCAACTCAAATTACCTATTAAACAGGAGTTCAAATGAAACAGGGGAATGCCATTAAATGGCTCATCAAACATATGTATATATTCCCTTATGTTCCTGTGTATGTCCATAGATCAGCTCTTACGCAAGAGAATGCTCAATTGAAAAGATAAAGTCATGACTCGTGACATTTAACAGCCTGCCATTTAAAAGTGGATGACTTATCTCCAGACAGAATGAATCCTGAGTGGATATTATGGAGGTTGGGGGAATCAATGAAGCTAACTGCCTGCTTTATCACTTATCTGAGCTCTTTAGGCGTCCAGTTAAAATCATCTGAGGTCAATGGTATCATGACCGACATCTATTGTTCCGAGGAGAGAGAGATAGAGAGAGAGAGTGAGAGAGAGAGAGAGAGAGAGAGAGAGAGAGAGGGAGAGTGGTTTTTATCACACTTTGACCCTCTATCTGCCTAGTGATTTTTTGGCGAGTTGTAATTAGGTCCCAGAATTCCACAGTGATGTGCATCTGGTGGTTGGCATGTTGTTGAAATGAGTCGCGCTAGCTGGAATGACCCCACTGTTAGGCAACACAATGACTAACTGGCTGTCAGAGACATGTCATAGGCATGCACCTTCTGCTGAATATACTGCACCCAGATCCTTTATCGTGGTCTCTCACCTTCTGCTGAATATACTGCACCCAGATCCTTTATCGTGGTCTCTCAGGCCCTGTTCACACCAGGCATTAACCCCCTGAAGACTGCAACACCGTAGCGAAAGCCGAGATAAATGAGACCAGTTTTGTCTGGAATCTTTAAACCAATCTTCGCACCACGTCATCACACCAAGAGGATGATAGTGTTGCCATAAATCTTAAAGGCTTTTCCCTCTGATTAATACACTGGACTGGACATACAGTAGGACAGAGTAAACACCCACCCCTTCATTAGATGTTCTGTTCACATGCTAAAGACTTAATCTAAAGATGAAGCTAAAGACTTCATCATTACCTGTGGCTAAGGGAAGGAGATAGACCACGAGGGAGAAAGTCCACTGTAAACAAAACATCACCCAGGTCCAAGTATAATATATAGTGTTGTATAGTTTAACATTTTAGCTCAATTTACATTTGCATGTGTAGGTATGTAGTTTATACTGCAAATAGTGTGGAGACGGTTATGGAGTATAACTTGTGTCAAAATGTATGTTAGCATGTGTAGGTATATAGTGTGAAGATTTCTTTCTCTTATTCTCTTCTACAAATGATATTCTCCTGTGAAAAGGCTCTGTGTTATGATGGGGGGGGGGGGGGGGGGGCATATGCATGGTTCAAGGCCATTAGCCCTCCCATTGTGATACCTTATGATACTACAATGACAGGGGCATAGATCGTTAGATGGCCATTTGTTCATATGAATGGAGTGATTAAGAGCTTTTATGCTTACAGCGTACGCAAGACCTTTGAGGATCACATTAAGTGACCAAAAACATTCTTCAATGTAGTTCATGATATGATTTTGCACATATTCCAGCACAACTAAAAACTACTTTTCACAGTATGATTATTTGATAGCGATTTTAGAGGGAAAAAATCTAAATATGACAGTTGTTACCACTGTTTAAAGTTGCTTACATTTTCATAAATATCACAGCATGTCAGAACCACAGAAGGGCCTGACTCCAGCTCTGGTCTCCTCTGGGTTAGCATGTGTGTTGGGTGATCTGGTCACAGGTGGACTGCTCTGAGTACAGGTGGACTGCTCTAAGCACAGGTGGACTGCTCTGAGTACAGGTGGACTGCTCTAAGCACAGGTGGACTGCTTTAAGCACAGGTGGACTGCTCTGAGCACAGGTGGACTGCTTTAAGCACAGGTGGACTGCTCTGAGTACAGGTGGACTGCTCTAAGCACAGGTGGACTGCTCTAAGCACAGGTGGACTGCTCTATGCACAGGTGGACTGCTCTATGCACAGGTGGACTGCTCTAAGTACAGGTGGACTGCTTTGAGTACAGGTGTGAATGCATCCAAGGCGTACTGAGGACGTATCAAGATTCGATCAGTCAGACTTCATTTAGAGGTAGTGATGCCTGGATATGGCCCAAGCAGTGTGTATGCAAATGTGTTCTTTTAAAAAAAAGGCCCAAATTACGAGTGTGTCAAACATCGTAGACAATTTGAAAGTGTGAACAGGGTTTCAGATTTTATTTGATCATTAGCTAGTTTAAAAAGAGTTTAGGGGATAGATAGTGTATGTTTATATAAAGTTCCACGCAAATCTTTGCAGTCTAAAAGGTATTGTGGATCCGTTGTTTTAGATAACAAAAAACAGCTGTCGTTTCCCTCTTCTGGGAGGGTGGCAGATGACTCACTTATACATGCTATACATGCTATACATGCTATACATGCGCACTGAGCTGTGCAAGTATTTTTGAATGAGGCTGACTCTTGTTCAAAACTGCAATGATTCTGAATTAAGCACCACCAGGCCAGGCCTTCAGTTTCCAAGCATCCAAGTTAAAATGACGGGTCTGTGAATAAAGTTTTGTTCCTCATTATAGCACTTTTGGTCTTGTGTGAATGTGTCTATGGACACAACTCTGGCTTCTAAACACAAGGCTTTTTCAGAAGTAGAACAAATATTGTGAGGGAAATGGGCAAGTGTAAAAAAATGTGATAGACCCATGAATATAAGCACCACAAGCTGCAAGATAACTATGTCAAAGAAGGCATCGTAAAATGGATTTTCCCTCTGAATTAGTCAGTTAGTCTACACGTCGTATCCAGCTGATCTTCTTAAAAAGATACATGGTATTGCCTACTTATGAAACAGAATAGAAAGCAGAGAAAACCTTAGCAAAGAGTGCACCAGGATTAATGAGACTGTTACACTGCTTGCCCATGTGACATTAACCTCGACCTTATGTTGGCATGTTTTGTCAGTATCTTTATCTGCTGTGATTGTTAATGAAAATCCACCTCAATAAATAGGGTTATGAGATGAGTATGAATGTTAAAAAGTAATTTATAATAATAATAATAATAAATATAGCTGCAAGCAGCAATGCGGATTCCTCCAAAGATTGCGAAACCAGGGGAAAGTGTATATTCTTCACAATTTTGGAAAGAAGAGTAAAAGAAGGAAAGAAGAGTGAAGAAGGAAAAGAAGAAAAGAAAGAAGTGTCTTGCTAAAGGACACTTTGACAGGGAATTGAACTTACAACCTTCTGATTACTAGACCATTTCTTTACCCCTGTACCACTGACAACCAGGTTAATATCTCAAAAATGTGCTTAGATATTACTTCACTTTCTGTTTAGCCGCTAGCCGGGAATAACAGAAAATCTACATAACCGAAAATTGGCGCCATTGAACGTTGAATTCGTCTTGATCCAAGGAATCCAATGGTACCTCATTTTTGAAAATCGGTCAAACGGTTCAAAAGTTACAGTGTTAACAAAAGTCCAACTTTGACCCGTTGGTGGCGCTAGTGTGGTCTAGTGGGAGACATGAAACTTGGTGTGAGTGAAGAAGGGACTGTCCTTAATGAGTGTGCCACATTTCAGAAAAAGTTACCATACGGTTCTAGGGGCTGCCATTGACTTCCCATTGCAGGAGAATAATAATAATAATACCTACAATAACAATAGGGTTCCTCCTGACGGAGGAATCCTAATAATGAGCAGAACATTTGAACTTTGATCAATTTACTTTTAATGAATAAGAATACGCATTGTTGTAGATGGCATGCATTATGTCTGTGATTGATAATGACGGGCTTATGAACGTAGTATGTAGTTGCTACTTCCATCCATTTGGACTATAGTCTTAAATAGCTTTATCTACATTCATAACCTTACTATGTTTGCAGGCAAAGGTGTTTGGGAATAAATCGGAGTTTTAAAAAATTAAATTGTCTGTCATGGATACGTGAGGGAGCATTTGATCAAATATGAGCAGTTAACATATAATTACTTCCCCTGTTTCTCAACAAGAATGATTCATGAGTGAACCAGTAAAATCATTGGCTTCATGACTCTGGATGTGAATCTTTTTTTCAGTACTGATGTGAGACCTGATTTCCCAATGGATAAGCAGAAACATTAAGCAGTGTTGTTCATGACAACAGGCAGTTACTGGATGTCCTCACTGTGCAAAAATATTAGCCTAACTGTTGGCAGTGGCCTTGAAAAAGAATAATGTGTGTCTATTTTGTTATTCACACAGACCTCAGAGTGTTGCAACTTAAAAGACAGGCCACACATATAGTAGTTTTAATATAATAAACAACATTTATTTAAGGAACAGAGATGGATGCAGAGATGTTTGTCTATTACTGTATTAGGTACTATTTGAAATGGCAAGGGGCAGCTGAAGAATGATTCAAAGGTGTTGTTGACGTGTGATTATGTTGACAAAAGCAATGCCTGCTGTCTGGTTGTAAGTCATTTCATCCAGCCAGGTCACTGTCAAATAAATATATCTGATCTGTGATGACCAATGAAGACTGCACCACACAGTCTGGACTCTTGGGTGTTGATCTCTTTCTCAGTCTTCCCCACAGTCTTCCTGAACAATCTTTATAGAGTGTAGAAGTTTTAATTGCTATAATGCAAAAAATAAACCATGGCGTTGAACCACGCCCAAAGAACTGTCAGCGCTGTCATGGGCAGGACATTAAATCTGTCTTAGTCATTGTAAGTAACTCAAAAACAAAGGGCCCTAATTTCATTGATGGACAATGTGGCTGGCAAAACGCAAAGTCCACCACGTTTGACCTAAAGCTAATTTAATAACTTGGCAAAATCCTAAACTCAAACATGGGTGGGTCCGCACACAGACGTTGAAGTTCCATGTATATATTAGTTCCTTCAAAGCAACAGCACTTCCTTAAAACTTCTAAAAAGCACAGAGGACCAACTCTTATTTAAAATCAACCTTCATTATGTTCCTCCTGATGTTAACTGCATGTACGTATATAGTATATGCAGTTGTGGGGCAGTACGGACTTTATTGAAGATCCCGATTAAGTCCCGATTAACTGAAGCAGATACTGTATAAAAAAAACACAAAGTAATGTAAGGTAACACATTCCGTTACATATTACATTGTTCATTGGGACATTTTTAATTTTTTTTATCACAAGCCCGGTAAATAACTAGTTCCATTACAGTGAAACTCAGCAATATCAATTAATGAAGAGAGCTTGCCAGGTGCAAAGAAGGTGGCGAGATATTCTGTCCTCGTTAGGATATACTGGCTCTTACTGACGCGCAGTGCATCCAGCAATTTCGACTTAAGGGTGAAGCTATTTTCCACTACATTTGTGAAACTTTCAAACCACAGTTATCATCCACATTCTCTGCCTCATCAAAATAATTGGTCTTCTGTCTGTCCTTGCATCTGGTTCGTTTCAGGGTGGCTGATATGATGCACATATCTTAACGATTTTCAGTCATAGGTGGGAAGGTGTCTGATTACTTGAGTGTTTAATAATAGGCTACGCAAACATGATCTAAAGATGGGATATTGAAATGTGCATTCTGATGTAGCCTACCTTCTCCTCAAAGGTGAATCTCAACACCTCAAATGCGAAAATTTCATATTCCACAATTTCCTGACAGTCAACATGAACAAGGGTAAATTATTCATTCTGAAGTTAAGGGCTGTGGGCGTGATCGAAGCATGTAGGGGTGAATACGCATCACTGAAAGGCAGGCAAAGAAGACTTAAAGCAGCAATAAGGAGTTCTGTTCCAAAACTAGAAAGCTAACTACCTAAAAGGCATGCAAAAACCTTGCAAACACCACCAACAGCCCAGTTGACACTGATAGAAGTTTGCCAACACACTAACTGGTGTCTTTTGGCAGTATAGCTGGCAATGTCATGCTGTGAAAGCTTTTCTTCCATTTTTGCAGGGTGTTCCAGCCAGGAACACAGAACTACATAGGGCATATCCTGGGTGGCTAGTGGGAAAGACACAGGTGTTTATCTGTCCTTCACATGACCATATGCTATCAAAATGAATTTGAGGAAGGTACCAAAACTATCTGAATATAAAACTGTAGAACATACGTCTATGTTCATCTTGTTTAAGTAATGTTCAGTTTGAATTCCTATAACTAGGCACTGCGCATGCGTATAGTCAGAATGAATATGAATGACGAGCATGACCCACGTTACCTGTAATGTCTTCACAAGTTCCCGAGTAAAGAAACCAATTATACGGAATCCTGAATTGTGTCATTCATCTTTCAACATGGTGTCAGAAGTTGAGGTTCGGTCGTGAATGGAATAACTGCCTACGACGTGGTAAGACGTACTTTTCTCAGTGCTTTGAGGACATAGCAAACAGCCAACTAGCGCTGCACGTATAACGTAGCTGTAAATAACCCCATATAAGGGCTATTATTTTGAGTTGATTGCCTATTTTGGATTTGCCTTATTGATCTTTGATATGTGCCTAAATTATAATGTATTGTTTAAAGAATGTATTGAGGTTTTATGCCACCTTATCTCTTATAGAGAATTAGGACTTTTATTTTGACAATGTAAAAAGGTATCGCAGATCTCGTTATGTGTTAATGTAAACTTCTCAGTATGGCTACAGATTTTGTTACGGACGGATGCACATGCATACATTTCTAAAGTTTAATGGTTTTAATGGACCCGTATGAGACCAAAGCTCATACGGTGGTGATAGTTTCCCATTTTATTGAATGTACGAAGAAGAAAGAAGAAAATAAAAGTGTAATTTCACCAGCAGTAAGTTTCACGCCACTCTATATACGGGGATCCGTTACAGTAAGAGCTTCACCCCTCCAGCTAACCTGCTGCATCTAGGACTACAACGGACGAAAAGGATAACTTATACGGAAGGCAAGGAACACTTTTACGGACGAAAAGGATAAGGGCAGCGGTGAATTGAAGACGGTGTGAAGACGGACAAAGGCTAACGAAAATGGAGGGAATCGATGCTACTCTGCGCGGCAAGGATAAAGAGCAGCAGATTGAAATCCTTCAAAAGGTAATTCAAGAATACAAGGAAATGTTAGAAAAGGAAACAGAACAAGGTGCTATTAGACAAGAACTAAAAGAGTATTTGCAAAGCAAAGATTTGGCTAGACGTCCTGAACGGGCGCGAGTTCATACTGAAAAGATGCTAGCATACCGTGAAGAAGAACAGAGCAAACGGGCAAAGAGACTTGTTAGCCTTTATGAACAATGGAAAGCCCAAGCTCGTCAAACACGTCAAGAACTCAAATCTGAGCTAGCAGAAAAGCGCCTGGCATCCCTAGCAGACAATTTAGAAATAAGGAAAACGGATATCATGAAATTGTATGATGAACTGAGAGGGCACGGCACGCCTGATACTGAGCTAAGGCGTAAGGTTGATGCTTGTGCAGCAGTAACTAGTGACATTGTAAAAATCCTGAACGAGAGACTGACTGGCGTAAATGGAGATTATGATGCAGAACATGAAGGACGCCGCTTGCGTGAGCTACTTGAGCCTCACTATGCCCGGTCCATTTATGGCTCCTCTGCTTCAGTACAGACTGGCAGTCATCGTTCCACACACTCAAGTGTTGCAGCCAAGCGAGCAGAAGCAGCGGCGGAGTTAGCTGCTAAGGAGGCTGAATACAAGATGCTAATGGAGGAAAAGATACAGAAGGAAAAAATCCGAGCTTTAGAGGAAGAACACAGGAGGGAATTAGAAAAACAGAAGGCTGAATTAGAAAGATTGCAAGCTGAAAAGGACTTAAAGGCTGCCCAAGCCAGACTTGAAGCATATGTAGCCGGCGTGGTCTGTACTTCGCCGACTACTGCGTTGTGTTCAGGTGCAATTATCACAGGACGCTGAAGTTCTTTTAATCACTTTACTTTCTCTTACAGTATGCAGAATGTAGCTCTCGTTGCCAAGCAAAACACATACTGAGCAAGGCACGAAAATGCAGCCTGTAGCCACCAAACCAACCAATAGAGGGCGCACTTACCCAACAAATGATAGGCCTAATACCTAGCTACCATGAAAGAAACCAAGATTTTGGTGAAATAAACTTACATATACACAAAATAGAAAATGAAAGATTGCACAAATATGTGTCATTCATTAACCTGTTACATTCACCCCTCTTTAATTTCGCCAAAATCCTCAAAACATAGAGGGTAGAAAAGAAACAAAAGATATACAAAACAAAGCTCTTGTTCACTTGGTCCAAGATAACCCTGGGAACTCTATTTCCCATTCACAGCATAGAAAGCTACTTACAATGTAAGTTAAAAGAAAACAGCAGTTGATCAGACTACTGCCTCTTCCAGTGTGTATGATGCCTTTTACACCATATTAGATCTTGGAACACATCACATGACAAAAGTCATACTGCATGCATTAAAGCAAAGTATAACACAGCACCTAAGTCTCTATTCTTTTTCTATCTAAAATAAGTTGAGTAAAGACAGTGACCTTCTATTGACCCCTTCAACAAAACCCTTGGTGAGTGGTTTTTGCACCATGTTCTCTATCATGCGATTGACTGCCTTAACAACCCTGCCAGTACGTGTCCTGACTACCTGTCTCACAGGCCCTAGTGTTTGTGTGGGTATCTGACTATCAGTTCTTGTAACAGGTGAGTCGACATTAGGGGGCACTGTCTCGCCTAAATCAAGAGCCTCAGTTGGGGAGTCAGAGTCAGTGTCAGTCAAGTTTGAGTCAGGAGGAACACTGGAACCAATTAAGTCTCTCACAGGTGAGAATTCGTTTTTCCCTTGACCTCTGACCTCTTCAGACTGGGTTCTCGTGGGTGTCGATTGAACAGAGTCTCTGGACAGAGAATGGGGTCTCTCATCCTCCACCTCACACTCATCAGCATCTCCCATAGACTCACACACAGCATCAGATGATGTGCTTAACCACGAGTAGGTACGGTCCTCAGAAGCATCTACTGCCAGGCCACTCAAGGCATCAACAGAGGGAGGCTGGAACTCACTGGCCACATCTGAGGCATCTTCATTCAGCTCCTCACTGCTTTGTTCTGGGACAGGTAAGAAGCTCACATCCAACATCAGGTTCCGATGGACGACTTTGTTTTTCCCACTCTCATCCCTGACTTTGTAAATGTGAGTCTGAGGGTTCCGGTCTATGATGGTATACATGGTGGCCTCCCACTTGTCCGCTAGCTTCCTCTTCCCTCTCTCCGTTTTATTGGCAAGCAAAACTCGGTCGCCAACGTTCAGGTGGGTTCCACGGACTCTCTTGTTGTAGCCATCAGCTTGATGTTTCTGTTCTTTCCTCGCATGCTGCTGAGCTATGCCGGCAGCCACATGGAGGTTCGCCATCAACTTCTCTGCATAGGTCTTATAATTCACCACGACTGGATCCTTCAGGACTTGTTTGAAGACCATATCTACCGGGAGTCTGGGGACTCGACCGTACATCAAGTAGAATGGAGGATATCCAGTCGTTTCATGGATGGTGGCATTATAAGCAAAGGTCAAAGTCTGTATCTGTTGAGCCCAGTGTTGTTTGGCTGCTAGTGGTAAGGCACGCAACATACTGCCGAGCGTCCTATTGAACCTTTCAGTTTGTCCATTCCCCATGGGATGGTATGCTGTTGTGTGTGTTTTTGTAATCCCTGTGAGGCTGAGGAGTTCGGCAATGAGTTTACTTTCAAAATTGGCTCCCTGATCGGAATGTATTCGCTCTGGAAAACCATAGATGCAGAACACGTTATCCCATAACTTCTTCGCTATTTGCTTTGCAGTTTGGTTGACACAGGGGAACGCATGGGCCAATTTTGTGAAGTGGTCTGTTATGACCAACACATCTACAGATCTTTGTTGACTGTCCTCAGCACTCCAAAAATCAATGCACACCAGTTCCATAGGTGCTGAAGTGCGAATGCTCTCCAAGGGAGCTCGGGCAGCTGGTTCAGGGGTCTTGCAAGGATACAGCGTTGGCAGCATTTCACATATTCCTTGATGTCTCTTCCCATTTGCGGCCAGAAGAAACGCTGTCGGGCAAGATGTGCTGTTCTAGCTTGCCCCTGATGCCCAGCGAGATCATGCACACCAGCGAGAGCCTTGGCCTTCAAGCTAACAGGCAGCACAAACTGATACCTCTTCTCTTTGCTTAATGGGTCTTTGGTTACCCTGTATAGGACTCCGTCCTGGACTTTCAGATGATGCCACTGCTTGCACAGTGTCTGAGCCGTAGCTGTTAACCTACTTCTCCCTCGCCTAGGTGGTGGCTCACCCCTCAGAACGAGTGGCAGGACCTCCCTGATAACTGGATCCGTTTCCTGGCTGTGCCTTAGCTCGCCGATGGAGAGGGCTGGAGGTGTGTCCTGTTCTGAGGGCACCGCCTGAGGAAGAGCTTTGAAAAACTGAGTGGCTCTTATCTCTGCTCCCTTTTCCCACTCTACGTGAGCTTCAAAAGCAGATCTTACATGTGAGGGTTCTTGACTACCAGCCAGTATGTCTTGAGTGGTGTCCATGGTCACACAGCAGCCTGCATCATCTGTCCGGAGACACTGGACCTTGCAGCGGAAGAGATCCTGAATTTTTTCCTCCTTTGTTCCCTCTGCTTCGGCCAACAGACCTTCATACGGCTCGCTGATCAACCTTTGGCTCACTGACTTGGCAAAAGGATCTCTACTTAGGGCATCCGCCACGATGTTCTTTACCCCAGGGATGTGTTTGATACTGAATGTGTATGGGGAAAGCTTTGCCACCCACCTTTGTTCGTAAGCGTCAAGTTTCGGTTTTGTCATTATATAAGTTAAAGGATTATTGTCGGTCCACACTGTAAAAGTGTGGCCCTTCAACCAGTGGCTGAATTTTTCACAAACACTCCATTTGAGCGCCAAGAATTCTAGGCGGTGGGCAGGATACCTCTTTTGTGAGCCAGTGAGGGTCTTGCTCGCAAAGGCGATCGGGCGTGCCTTCATTTCCCCCTCTGGTATCTGGGACAGAACTGCCCCAAGGCCATCAAGAGAAGCGTCAATGGACAGAACCAGAGGCTTAGAGAAGTCTGGATGAGTGAGGACCGCACAGTTCAGGAGCTTCTCCTTGAGGCTGGCGAAGGCGGAGTCGCAGTCAGGGGTCCAGTCTGCAGGTTTGAGCTTTCTGTAGACTCCTGGATTCTGACTGTACTTTCCGGCCTTTCCTCTCCGTTTCTGGCCAGCTGTGAGGGCGAACAGGGGTTTTGCGATGGAGGAGCAATTTGGTATGAAGTGCTGGTAATAAAATACCATCCCCAGGAACGACTTCACTCTGCGAACTGAAGGAGTGCAGCTATCATTTTCCATCAAGTCCCTCTTCGACATTTTGGCGATGACCTCAACTTTTTCGGGGTCAACAGCAACACCGTCACCGTCAACAATGTGCCCGAGGAACTTCACGGACCTCCGCAACAGATGGCACTTTTTCGGACTCAATTTCAGGTTGTGCTCCCGCAGCCTCTGAAAAACAACCTCCAACCTGCTGAGGGCCTGCTGTTCAGAGGGGGCAAAGATCAAGAGATCATCTAGGTAGCACAAAAGACTGCTGAACTTTAGATCGCCAAAGATGCTTAACATCATCCTCATGAAGGACGCCGGACTGTTGCAAAGCCCCTGCGGCATTCTGTTATACTCATGCAGGCCTAGTGGTGATGTGAAGGCGGTGTATTTTTTGTCCTCCTCATGCATGGGCAGGTTATAAAAACCAGATGTGAGGTCCATGGTGCTGAAGACAGTGTTACCGCCAAGGGCAGCCAAGCAGTCAGATTGATGGGGCAAAGGATGAGCATCCTTGATGGTTCTCGCGTTCAGCCATCGAAAGTCTGTGCATATACGAAGATCGCCATTCTTCTTCCAAACCATCACGAGTGGGGAAGCATATTCACTCATTGGTTTCCGTATGATTCCCTGCTCTTCCATCTCAGTGAGAGTTTGACACAGCTTTTGATAGTGGGCTGGCGGCACTCTACGATACGGAAGACGGAAAGGACGGTCGTCAGTGAGGCGGACTCTATGCACAAAGCCATTGGCTTTCCCGCAGTCTAGATGGTGCTTTGAGAATACGTCCTGATACTTCTCCAGCAATGTCACGAGTTGAAGCTTGGTGGAAGGGCTTGCTTCACAATGGTCAATGTCAACGTCTCCCAGACCAGACTTCTGCAGCCTGTCTTTCAGATCAGTGTTGTCGTCCTGTTTCACATTAGTCCCTTTAACAGGGCCATCGTCACTCTGAGAGGAACCCTGGAACAGTGTGAAGTCTTCAGCCGCGACACAAGGAGAGACGTCTGCCAGCTTGCTGTTCTTTCTAAGGGTGAGTGGTTTGTCGGAGATGTTGGTGATTTTCATAGGGGTCCAGCCATCTCCCCACAGCGGTGTGACCACTCGCCCCACCATGATGCCCCGAGGCACACACCTGGAAGTGGTAGGCTCCACAATAACCGTGCTCCCAGGTGACTTGGGCACGTTACTTGGCAGTCTACCCCACAGTAGGTACTCTTGTTTGGGGAGGAGAGTCACCGCCTGAGTTAGTTTCACTGTCCCGACTTTTTCTGGCACATCTTCACCCCTCCATCTCGTGAGGCTTGCCATCATCTCCAAAAACTGTTCGCAGTCTGAAGACAGAGGTTTGCCTGTCTACAGTGTGCAGTAGTTGAGTGTTCAGCAGACTGACAGACTCTACATCTACTCTGAACAATGGCTACTGGACTCCTATTCGGCGGCACGACTGCTGCTGTCTGGGCCTTCTGCTCCAGCACACGGTTCAGCAAGCCAATGAGAGACTGGATACATACGCTCTCGGTCTGAGAAGAGGATGGAGGCTCCATTGCCTTTGAGTAGCAGGTAAGATCTGTGGTGTTATTAGCAGTGACTGTCTCTATTGCTGATGTCTGAGCATGTGCACCAATGTTCTTTGGCCGGTAAGATTTGGCTTGAGACATTGTTCTAGCCTCTCTCTGATGTTCAATGAGGTGTTCCTGAATCTCATTCGCTGTCCACTTCTCTGCTGTTTTGCACTTTAAGACACTTGCAAGAGCGGGGTCAGGACAGTGTTTCACCAGCATCATTGTGACCTCGTGAGAGGGGTCCTCAATGTTTCGCCCCTGCCTTCTCAGACACTCATCCGCGACATCGACAGCCTTATTGAAGCGTATCCAGTAGTCCATGGGACTTTCTCCGGCCAGTGGAAGAGTGTTATAAAAATCTGCTAGAGGCATCGAGGAGTAGGTTACCTCACTGAAATGTTGTTTCAGGATATCAAAGACAAGCTTGGAGTCTTCAGCTGGCCGCAGCGATGGCATGCTGCGCAGTGTGACTTTAACAATGTCTCTAGCCTTTCCCATTAATCTTGACATTATCTCCTGGGACTGTTCTTGTGAGGACACACCCCTCTTATTCAAGTAGACGCTCATAATTTCTTCCCACTCATGCACTGTGTGTTTGTCCGTTCCATCACCCCTGAAGTACGGTTGCTCTTTGACATCTGTCTTCATAACTAACTTTACTCCAGTCATGTTCAAGTCAGACTGTCCATGTCCTAAGTTCAGACTAGGTGTAGGAGTGGTTTGGCTATCTGCGCTACTAACAGATCTCTTTAGCTGGCTAGCAATGTTCTCTCCTATTTCGTGAGCTAATTGTGTAATGAGGTTCCCTAGGTCTGAGGAGCTCACATCTGGATTAAACACTGGCTGACGTGGAGAATGCTCATCTGTGTGCGTGTGAGTGTATGAGAAAACAGGGCGACCCACTGGACTAACACCGCTTCCCATGTCTGAGGCATACCCTAACCTACGCGGGTTGCGGTGCGGGGAAATGTGCATCAGTATGTACACCTGTGGACGAGAGCGCAGGTTTGCCCAGTGCACCAGCACCTCTAACCGGCGTGCTCTCATCCCTCATAAACTGGCCCCTACCTAGGCTTACCAAACCAACATCCCCCCAACTAATTGGTGTCTTAACATCCTCACCATCAGTCATTTTTGCAAAAGTTGTGATGTATAAGGCTATGGCAATAATATATGAATTACTAATAAATGCAAATATGAATAGAAAACATTAAATAAAAATCACAATGTAAAATTATACTAGCTGAGATAGAGTTACTATTTACACATTAACATTAGCCCGTGTACTTGTCAACGTCCTGAAGAGGTTCTTACTCGTCACAGCAACCAGCGGCAATCATCCTGGTGATGATCTGAAGATGTCATCCGGGTCACGGCACCAATGTAGCCGGCGTGGTCTGTACTTCGCCGACTACTGCGTTGTGTTCAGGTGCAATTATCACAGGACGCTGAAGTTCTTTTAATCACTTTACTTTCTCTTCCAGTATGCAGAATGTAGCTCTCGTTGCCAAGCAAAACACATACTGAGCAAGGCACGAAAATGCAGCCTGTAGCCACCAAACCAACCAATAGAGGGCGCACTTACCCAACAAATGATAGGCCTAATACCTAGCTACCATGAAAGAAACCAAGATTTTGGTGAAATAAACTTACATATACACAAAATAGAAAATGAAAGATTGCACAAATATGTGTCATTCATTAACCTGTTACACATACAATACAGAAGTTAAAGAGGAATCTGATGCCCAGTCTTTTAAGTCATTTCATGACCCTATGCCACTCAGCTCCTTTCCCCCTGCCACAATGCAACCTCGCACAGCTGTCACTCCATCTCCTGCATATGATGTATCCTGCCTAGCACAAGCTGTTCAAGACAGCATTTCTATTAACAGACTTCCAATGCCAGAGCCCACAGTGTTTAATGGCAATCCAATTGACTTTGTTGAGTGGAAGGCTTCATTTATGTCACTTATAGATGGAAAGAACATTCCCACTACCGATAAGCTCCACTACCTCAAGCAGTGGTGGCGCCAGACATTTTTTCCTGCAGGTGCTATGGGGGAGCTCGGCGTTTTAGTGAGGGTGCTATGAAATGAGGATGATAGCCTATGTGTCACATGGTTCTCTACTACAACAACTTTACATGTTTGCTCTCTGAAGCGTCTTTGGGGTCCATGAAAAGCGCTAAATAAACCGATTGTATTATTATCATCTAGGCTTCTTCCGACAGACGCGCACATCTGCGACGGTCACTGACAAAAGGCACACAGCATGTTATAGAGTCCACAATCCCAAATACCTAACTTACTTTAAAACACTTGTGGTAGTGCGTGAGCGTTCATGCTAATGCCACTGATGCTGCTAGCACCATGGTTAGCACCGTCAGTAGTGGTGGAGGGTTGACCTCCTTGACCACAACGTTCCTCTCCTTAAAAATCCACACCAGATACCCCTGGCATTTCTTCTTCTTCTATGTCACTCTTGTTTCTTAATCGTTCCTCCAAACATGGACATTTAGGTAGCAAAAACTGATGCATTGTTGATATTCACTTGAAACTACCACGCAGTAGCTCGCTTTCTCCTTCAACCGTCCGTAACGTCAACATGCAAGCGTGCGACGTGAAAGTTGGGTCATAGGTTATGACAGAATGATTGCTCTGTGTCTAAAACAATCTGTTCATTTCAATCTGTCCTTATTTTCTTTTGTGAGTTAAATATTATTATCACACAATAAATAACCCAGAATGAAATTAAATAACAATAATAAATAAACCATTTTCTTGGGGGTGCTATGGGGGTGCTATGGCTAATCCAGGGGGAGCTAGAGCACCCCCTAGCCCCCCCCCTGGCGCCGCCCCTGACCTCAAGAGATATGTAGGTGTCTCAGCTCACAAATGCCTAGAAGGGACATTCTATCGTAGTGACAGCGAAGCTTACAGTGACGCTTGGAACAAGCTCAATCAGAGGTATGGCCAGCCGTTTATCATTCAAAAGGCCTTTAGAGAAAAGTTATCCAACTGGTCAAAAATACAGTCTAAAGATGCTGAAGGACTGAGAGATTTCTCAGATTTCTTAAATGCCTGTCTGCAGGCCATGCCCCATGTAAAAGGTTTAAACATCCTAAATGACTGTGAGGAAAATCAGAAGTTGATGCGGAAACTGCCAGAGTGGATAGCCTCAAGATGGAACCGGCAAGTGACATTGCGTCTCACGGAGGGAAAGGATTTCCCTAGCTTCAAGGACTTTGCCAAGTTCATGTCTATGGAGGCCGAAACCGCCTGCAATCCAGTCACTTCTTTCCTCGCTCTCCATTCAGCTGAATCCTGTCAAGACAAGTGGAGCACAAGGGTAAGCAAAAGAAATAAAGCCAGTGCCTTCAACACACAGACAGTGGTGGAAAGCAATAAGCAGACAACAACAAAGGAAAAGGTCAAGACCCCTTGCATGCTATGTCAGGATAACAGTCACCAGCTTTGCAAATGTCCAGACTTCATGAAAAGAAAACTGGAATACAGGAGGACGTACGTCAAAGACACCAGACTGTGTTATGGATGTCTAAAACCCGGTCACAGCGCAAAGGAGTGCCGGCATCGCCACACATGTGACTCATGCAAAGGACGACATCCCACATGTCTTCACAATGATGGCTACAGAAAAGGTGAAAACAAAGAATGGGCAAGGAGGGAAAATTCAGCGCAACGCAGTGAAACAGAACCAACACCTGCTCTGTCCCTCAATGTCAACAGCCAAGGTCAGTCAGAAAACACCTCCATGATAGTGCCAGTGTGGGTGTCGAACGAAAGTAATCCATCCAGAGAAAAACTTGTGTATGCCCTACTGGATACACAAAGTGACACGACATTCATTGAGCAAGATGTAAGCAAAGAACTGCAGCTGACTACTTGCCCAGTTAAACTGAAACTCACTACCATGATAGGTGAAAATATGGTCTTTAAAAGTGAACGGACATCTGGTCTGCGGGTGAGAGGTTTCAATTCTACTGTGCACATCAAACTGCCTCCAGCATACACCAAAGACTGCATACCTGTGAACAAACAACATATACCAACGCATGAAACAGCAAAAAGATGGCGCCATCTCACAGCAATTGCAGACCAAATACCGCCTCTCCTTAGTTGCGAAGTGGGGCTACTGATAGGCTACAATTGCCCAAGAACTCTCGTACCCAGACGGGTCATAACAGGGAAGGATGACGAACCCTTTGCCATTCTTACAGACTTAGGGTGGAGTACTGTTGGCTGTTCAGCACCTCACTCTGATTCGCAATTGTTAAACAGTCACTGTCACAGAGTAACCGTGAAGGAGCTGCCTGCAGTGACTCCAATGGATGCAATCAGAATTCTCGAAACTGACTTCAGAGGACACTCAAGGAGATAACAAAACAGTCTCTCAAGAAGATTTGATTTCCTTGACAAATTAAAGAAAAACATAAAGACAAACAAACATGGACATTATGAAATGCCCCTCCCCTTCAGAGAGAGACCATGCTTACCTGATAACAAGCAGCTTGCTGCTGTGAGGCTCAGTCACCTGAAAAGGAAGTTCATTGCAAATGAAAGTTACAAGAAAGACTACATTAACTACATGAAGGACATCATTGAAAGGGGTGACGCAGAGGAGGTACGTGCTGAGGGCACTTTTGGAGAAAAATGGTTCATACCTCACCATGGTGTTTATCACCCCAAAAAACCTGAAAAGCTGAGAGTAGTTTTCGACTGCTCGGCAAAGTACAAGGGGAGCAGCCTCAATGGACACCTTCTTCCAGGCCCAGACATGATCAACAGTCTGACAGGTGTTCTCATTCGTTTCCGGCAGCACCACACTGCTCTGATGTGTGACATAGAAAAGATGTTCCATCAGTTCCATGTCTCAGAGAATGATCGTGACTACCTACGCTTCTTATGGTGGAAGAACGGCGACCTAAGCACACCTCCTCATGAATTCAGGATGACTGTCCATCTCTTTGGAGCCGTATCTTCACCAGGGTGTGCAAATTATGGATTAAAGCAGCTCACCAAAGAACACAGTCACACACACCCATTAGGGTCACAGTTCATTGCCAGAGACTTTTATGTAGACGATGGCATCATTAGTGTTGAGTCTGTTGAAAAGGCCATTCAAATAGCAAAGGAGGCACGTGAGCTGTGTGCAAAGGGAGGTTTACGCCTTCACAAATTTGTGTCTAACAACTGTGCTGTTCTCCAGAGCATCCCCTCAACAGAACACGCCACAGACATCAAAGCAAAGGATCTCAGACTCAATGACACAGCCTTAGAGAGAGCATTGGGAATATACTGGAACATCGAGAGTGACTGTTTCACATTCAAAGTCTCACCAAAGAACCAGCCCGCAACACGGCGTGGCATCCTGTCATCTGTCGCCTCCATCTACGACCCACTGGGCTTCGTAGCTCCATACCTCCTCAACGAAAAGAAAATTCTCCAGGACATGTGCCATCAAGGAACAGGATGGGATGACCCAATTCCAGAGCGATTGAAGCCACGGTGGGAGAAATGGCAAGATGACCTTGTTAAATGGAAAGGATACACGTAGCTCGCTGCTACCAGCCAGCTGGCTTTGGAAAGGTGATCAAAACAGAATTACATCACTTCTCAGATGCCAGCACCACAGGCTATGGCCAATGCACATACCTGAGACTGAAGAATGAAAGAGGAGACATTCACTGTGTTCTTCTCATGGGAAAAGCGCGCGTCTCGCCGCTGAAGGTCACAACTATACCCAGGTTAGAACTTACTGCAGCAGTTGTCTCAGTCGCAGTGAGCAATATGCTCAAAGAAGAATTAGGCTACTGTAATGTAGAAGAGTTCTTTTGGACAGATTCAAAAGTTGTCTTAGGCTACATAAATAATGATGCTCGCCGCTTTCACACCTTTGTAGCAAATAGGGTGCAGAAGATCCGTCATGCCTCAGACCCCAAGCAGTGGTTCTATGTACCAACTGACGAAAACCCAGCAGACTATGCTTCAAGAGGGAAAACAGTAGATGAGTTGCTTTCTTCTGATTGGTTCACTGGCCCTAGCTTTCTGTGGAAAAGGGAGATAGAAATGCCAACAGAGGTGCCTTTAGAGCTTCCCGTCGGTGACCCAGAAGTTAGGAAGGCTCAGACATTCCAGATAAAGACCTCAGAACAAGTTGACCTTGTGGACAGACTGAATACGTTTTCATGCTGGTCTCGGGCCATTAAAGCAGTGGCGCGTCTCTTACGGCGTGCTAGAAAGGTCAAATCATGTGACCTCTCGACAGTTAGTGAAAGACAAAGTGCAGAGCGACTCATCATCAAGGACATACAAAGCCAAACATACGGAGAAGAGATAAAGCTACTAAGCAAAGGACATCAGTTACCAAGACACAACAAACTGTATCACCTTGATGCTTTCCTGGATGCAGAGGGTGTGCTCAAGGTGGGAGGTAGGCTCAGCCGCTCATCTTTCCCTAACACATTCAAGCACCCAACAGTCATTCCTCAGGGACATCACGTGACGAATCTGATCATCGCCCACCATCATGAAAGAGTGAAACATCAGGGCAAAGGCTTCACCATCAATGAAATTAGGTCCAATGGCTATTGGATCTGTGGACTGAGCAGAGCAGTTGCAACCTACATCCGTCACTGTGTGACATGTCGAAGGCTGAGAAGGCCGGTTGAAAGCCAAAGGATGAGTGACCTTCCTGTTGAACGAACAGAACCCACCCCACCGTTCACATACTGTGGGATGGACTGTTTTGGTCCTTTTTGGACAAAGCAAGGGAGAAAACAAGAAAAAAGGTATGGGTTGCTCTTCACCTGTTTCTGCTCTAGAGCCATTCATATTGAAATGTTAGAGGACTTGTCCACAGACACATTCATTAATGGACTGAGATGCTTTATTGCTTTAAGAGGTGCTGTGCGACAAATTAAATGTGACCAAGGCACTAACTTCATGAGTGCAAAAAATGAATTGAATGCTGCATTGAAAGAGTTGGACATGAATAGACTGAATACATTTCTCACAGAAAAGCAGTGTGACTTTGTAATGAATGCACCTCATGCCAGGCATGCAGGGGGTGTATGGGAACGGCAAATAAGAACAGTGAGAAGCGTTCTCAACGCCACTCTGCTACTCTCCCCTGGTAGGCTTAATGATGCGTCATTGCGCACCTTCTTTTATGAGACCATGGCCATTGTGAACAGCCGTCCACTCACAGCTGATGCTCTAAACAGCCCCAATAGTTTAGAGCCACTTACTCCTAACCACCTGATCACAATGAAATCCACCACAGCCTTACCTCCACCTGGCAAATTTGAAAGAGAAGATCTGTATGGACGAAAGAGGTGGCGTCAGGTGCAGTACTTGACAGAACAGTTTGGGAGTAGATGGAAAAAAGAGTACCTCCACAACATCACAACAAGCCAATGCTGGCATAGCACTAAAAGGAACTTGAAGGTCGTGATATAGTAATGGACGCTGATGACACCTTACCACGAAGCAAGTGGAGACTTGGGACAGTCTCAGAAGTCATCCAAGGCAAAGATGGACTTGTGAGACGGGCCAAAATCCTGTTTGGAGAGAAGGAACTGAACCACAAAGGAGAGCGCACAAGCAGGCCTGCTTTGGAGCGCCCTGTCCAGAAATTAGTTTTACTGCTAGAAGCTGTTTAAGCACTATGCAGTTGTGAAATGTGATAAAGTTTTCTGTGTTGTATAGCCTATACATTTGAAGGGTTATTCTTGTAAGTGGAAATTGTGTGTTTTAAGGTTTGCATTTTGTAAAAACACTATAATTTGGTGGGAGTGTAAATAACCCCATATAAGGGCTATTATTTTGAGTTGATTGCCTATTTTGGATTTGCCTTATTGATCTTTGATATGTGCCTAAATTATAATGTATTGTTTAAAGAATGTATTGAGGTTTTATGCCACCTTATCTCTTATAGAGAATTAGGACTTTTATTTTGACAATGTAAAAAGGTATCGCAGATCTCGTTATGTGTTAATGTAAACTTCTCAGTATGGCTACAGATTTTGTTACGGACGGATGCACATGCATACATTTCTAAAGTTTAATGGTTTTAATGGACCCGTATGAGACCAAAGCTCATACGGTGGTGATAGTTTCCCATTTTATTGAATGTATGAAGAAGAAAGAAGAAAATAAAAGAGTAATTTCACCAGCAGTAAGTTTCACGCCACTCTATACGGGGATCCGTTACAGTAGCAAAGGCTAACTTCCAACGACAACGACCATGGCTGAAGGATTCCGTAGACCAGAACAGCTGGTATTTGATGGAAACATTGCTGAAAATTGGCGTGTATTCGAGCAAGAATATGAAATATTCATTGCAGCTGCTCACTCCGATAAGGATGCTCGAACTCGAGCTTTCATACTTTTAAACTTAGCTGGTTCGGAAGCCATTGAAAGAGAACGTGCTTTCGTTTATGCAACCGCTGTTCATGCGGGGGAGGGAGAGAACAGACGTTTAGTGACCAGAGCAGAATCGAGAGAAGATCCTGAATGTCTCAAACGAAAATTCCGCCAACTGTGCAGCCCTCAAACAAATATAACAATGGAAAGGCATAAGTTTAATACAAGAAACCAACGACCAGATGAAACAGTTGAGGCTTATGTGAGTGACCTGAAAATCAAAGCTAAGAACTGCAGATTTGGTGAACTCAAAGACGAGTTAATCAGAGACAGAGTGGTGTGTGGCATAATAAATGATAGCATGAGAAAGCAACTTCTGCGTGACAATGAGCTAACTTTAACCAAAGCCATTGAAGTGTGCCAAATATATGAACAGACCGAACAACACACAAAAGCCCTTGCAGCTCCAAAGCAAACACTCGCTAAAGTGGACAGTTTACAACACACAGTCAGAAAAAGACAGCCACAGAAGCTAAAATCAGGCATGGAGCAGCGTGCATCACAATCACATTCAGACCAGCGTTCTGCACATTCGACATTTAACTGCAACAATTGTGGAAACAAGCATGAGGCTAGAAGAGAGAAATGCCCTGCTTATGGTCAGCAATGTCACAAGTGCGAAAGAATGGAACCATTTCCAGAAATGCTGTAAATCATCACAAACACAAGGCTACAAAAAGAGATATGTCAATCAGGTTGAAACTGTGCAAGCCTCTAGCAGTGATGAAGAACTGTACTTTGTGGATGGAGTTAGTGTGGCAAGTGGAACTGTTTGATGCTGTTGACTCCCATCTGATGCATAGGAGTGACATATTCTCCACTGTGCACATTAATGGAAAACCTGTAGAACTCAAAGTCGATACTGGCGCTAAATGTAACGTCATGGCAGCTGATCTTTTTGCACAAGTGAGACAACATGAAAAACTCCAGTCATCACAGGGTACTAAACTGGTAGCTTATGGAGGTGAGGAAATCCACACGGCTGGAATAGCCCTACTTTCGTGCCACTCTGCAGGCAGAACATACACCTTGCAATTCTACATTGTAAAACGAAACGTACAACCTCTGCTTGGCCTACCAGACTGTCTCCGCTTAAGCTTAATCACCTTGAATAAAGAAGTTCATCAGATAGGCATCAGTGAGGAAACAAGTTTCTCACGCCAGATGTTTACAGAGTATGCCGACCTCTTTAAAGACTAACTTGGCAAGCTTCCGGTCACTTATTCCATGAAGCTAGACCCCGAGGTCCATCCCATGGTAAAACCTGCACGCAAGATACCAGTGCCAATGCAAGATAAGGTCAAAGCAGAACTGACCCGGATGGTCAACTTAGGTGTGATCACCCCAGTCACAGACCCCACTGAATGGGTTTCGTCTATGGTCGCCACTCACAAGAAAAACTCAGATGACATCAGACTGTGCATTGATCCAAGGGATCTAAATAAAGCCCTGAAACGTCCACACCATCCTATGCGTACCGTAGAGGAAGTAGCTGCACAAATGCCCAATTCCACAGTCTTCTCTGTCCTCGACGCAAAATGCTCATTCTGGCAGATCTCACTTGATCACAAGTCATCCATCGTTAACAACTTTCAGCTCTCCATTTGGCAGATTCCGCTTTCTGAGAATGCCATACGGAATCAACTCAGCCAGTGAGGTGTTCCAGCGCGCGATGGAGCAGATCTTTGCTGGATACCCCTGCGCTGTCATTGTGGACGACATAATCATCGGCGGAAAAGATGACAAAGAGCATGAACAAAACCTCAGAAAAGTGCTAGATCGTGCAAGGAAAGTGAACCTTAGGTTTAAACCCCTCAAAGTGCAAATTTAGACTTAGAGAAGTCGGTTATGTTGGACATGTGTTCACAAGTGAAGGATTGAAGCCAGGACCCCACAAAGACAAAGGCGATCAGTGAGATGCCCATACCGGAAAACGTCACAGCCCTTCAGCGTTTCTTAGGGATGATCAACTATTTAGGAAAATTCATTCCTAACTTCAGCGAGATCTCAGCCCCTCTGCGTGAGCTTACATGCAAAGACATTCAGTGGTGCTGGCTGAAACATCACCAGGAGGCATTTGATGCTTTGAAACAGTGCCTGTCCAGTCCACCCACTCTGCGCTACTACAATGTCAAGAAACCCGTCACACTCACCTGTGACGCCTCACAGTATGGACTCGGAGCAGCATGTCTTCAGGAAGATGCTCCGATTGCCTACTCGTCCCGGACATTGACACAGACTGAGATGCGTATGCGCAAATTGAAAAGGAACTGTTAGCAGTTGTTTTTGCATGTTCCAAATTCAATGATTACATCTATGGGAAGCAGATCCAGATTGAGACTGATCATCAGCCATTAGTCACAATACTCAACAAGCCCATACACTCAGCTCCAGCTAGGTTGCAACGCATGATGCTGAGGGCTGCAAAAGTACAACTTCAACATTGTCTACAAAAAAGGCTCACAGATGTACATTGCTGATACCCTGTCACGTGCCCCCAGAACAACAACAGAGCAGCACAACAACGAGACAGGTGACTATGAGATCATGTCAGTCCAACACATCTCATCCTCCAGGCTGACTGAATTGAGGGAACACACTGTTTCAGATCCAGTTCTACAGAAACTGAGCGGTGTCATATCAAAGGGCTGGCCTTCTAAACAAGCTCAGTTACCTCCAGAGATCCGCCAGTACTTCCCCTGCAGAGATGAACTGGCAGTTGAAGATGGTGTCGTTATGAAAGGCCCAAAGACAGTCATTCCCAAGTCTTTGCAAAAGGACTACATCACCATTCTCCACAGAGGCCACCCAGGCTCAGAATCCACTAAACGCAGAGCGCGTGGAATAGTGTTCTGGCCCACAATGACTGAGGACATCGAAAAAGAAACAACTACCTGTCCAGTGTGCAACAGTACAAAACCTCACCAACAAAAGGAGCCACTCAAGCTACACCCAGTGCCTAACCTACCGTGGTCAACAGTCGGAACCGACATCTTTGAGTGGAATGGCCAACACTATTTAGTTATAGTTGACTCCTATTCAGGTTGGTTTGAGATTGACCTACTTCGTGACCTAACAGCCAACACTGTGATTACAAAACTAAAAAGGCACTTCTCTGTCCATGGCAGCCCGCACAAACTTATTTCTGACAATGGCACTCAATTCACCAGCCAACGCTTCACAGACTTTGCCCTAGCCTGGGATTTCAGTCATGTAACAAGCAGCCCAGAATATCCACAAGCCAACGGGCTAGGCTGAACGTGCCGTTCGTAGTGCAAAACAGCTAATGGACAGATCGAAGAGAGACGGAACCGATGTCTTTCTCAACCTGCTCAACCTTCGCAATGTGCCACGCGACCACACACTTGGCTCCCCAGCCGAAAGGCTGATGTCCAGGCAGACACGAACCACCCTACCTGTGAGCAAGAGACTGTTGGTCCCAAAGTCCAAGAACAACACAGTTGTCAAGGCAGGGCTAGTTCGTAAACGCCTATCACAAAAGGAATGCTATGACAAGTCCAGCAGACCTCTTCGTCCCTTACATCAAGGCGAAGTTGTGAGGATGCAAACCCCTCATGGCATGACCGCCTAGGAACCATCAAGGAAGTCTGCAAAGAACCCAGGTCATACATCGTCCAATCAAAAGGAGGAGAATACAGACGGAACCGCAGGCATATCCTCCCCGTCTCTGAACCTCCACCACAACAGGGAGACCCCCATGACTTCACTCCTGCATTTCAGTCACCCACCTCCCGTCCTGAACAACACACACATGGACACACTGAAGAACAAACACTCCACCCCACACAAAACATGAGCCAGGACCCTGTCCAATCCCCCAATGGGACAGCAAACAATACATACATCACCCGTTCTGGAAGAGCTTGCAGGCCAAATCCTAAGTATGTGCAGTAGGCACTAGGCCAATGGGACTGTAAATGAAAAAAAAAGAAAAAAAAAAAAAAAGAAAATGTGTAACTCATGATATGTTTTGTGATATATGACATGCCAACAGTATAATTTGCCTTACCTGTGATTCAGTTTGAGTTTAGATTTAACTGATTTAGTTTCAAGTGAAAATGGCATTGAACTCATTTGTTAATACACATGTATTTGTTTATTGATTCCCACAGCCGTAAGCTAAGGAAAGGGGATGTAGAACATACGTCTATGTTCATCTTGTTTAAGTAATGTTCAGTTTGAATTCCTATAACTAGGCACTGCGCATGCGTATAGTCAGAATGAATATGAATGACGAGCATGACCCACGTTACCTGTAATGTCTTCACAAGTTCCCGAGTAAAGAAACCAATTATACGGAATCCTGAATTGTGTCATTCATCTTTCAACAAAAACCATAACTCAAAAAGTGTCAAATTGTTGCATAGCGTTACCTTAAAGTAAAAAACAAGGTTTTTGCATCCCTTTTAGGTAGTTAGCTTGCTAGTTTTTAAACAGAACTCCTTATTGCTGCTTTAGCTAGGAATGGAATAATATGGCACACTGAACGTTTTATTGCCGGCCTATCCCGTTTGCGGTGTTCGTTGTGCTTTAAAATAAGGCCCCTAAGGGTTCTAAGTTTTCTGTTCTTTGTTATACTTGATGACCAGACATTAATCTTTAGCATTTTTTTCTAACAAAGTTCTTTGATTAATAAGTGAAAGGTCTATTTAGAACTTCACACCTGGCACTTTATACTTTAATGAAAGGAGCAGGTATTTACTTAATTTATCTTTCAGTTAACTGGCACCAACTAATGTGTGTGTATAAGGATCAAATCCTTATAAGAGATCATAGTTGTCTATCCACTGTTATGCTTCACATTGCTGCTAAAGGCATTTAAGGCAGAATTCCATTTTGGTAGCTGGGGTTATTTTTCTGCAATGATGGCCCTGTCTTCACACAAATAATTGATCCAAATTCTGTGACACTAGCCTGCATGGCAGGATTAAACCAAATACAGCACCTTGACTAAAGCACCCACAACCAAAGGGAAGGTGGTGGGGAATTTAAAGCATACATGCTCTCATTGTAAACATCTAATCTGGCATGGGTACACTAATGAGGCATGATGTCATGGTAGAAAGACTTTCAGTTAAAGCTTTCATCTTGCTCTATATCTGAAGCCCGTGTTGGGCACCTGTGTTTGCAGATAATTTTGTATGCCGACATAATCTTTCGGCTGGGTGTTCAGATGGTTACAGATAAGGACGCAGCTGCCAGGCCCTGGGAAGTAAGCCTCCAAGACCAAAGGCAGTGAGAGCACCACTCTGTGCTCTTTAATCATGAATATATCCGAGTCACCCAGCTGTAAGGCCTGCCAGGTTCTGTATATATTTTTTGTAATATATCATTCACTAAAGGACATACCATAATGAAACATAATCACTTCTCAGCCAATAAACACACTTTTGTCTTTCCTGTAGTTTTTCCCTGAAAGGAGCCTTTTGTGGAAATTGATTGTGGCACTTAAAATATTGTGTGAAGAGGTCATATTATAATTGTGATTTGTTAACACAGTGGATCAATTAAAAAAAGGCTTTCACAGTCAAGCCGTTCAATTTCCAACATAGGCTTAATGCATGTGAATCAACAGATACCGTAGTTCCCTGTTGAATCTTATCTGTCCTTAGTAGCAAAACTGGTAACAAGAGCTTCCTGTCTTAAGCGTGGTCTTCAGCCACAAAACAAATCAAGAGGCATCAGATAGAGAAAAAGCAATTTATTTAGTGTGAAGATCTTGGCTGGGGACCTCGCTGACATGAACGTAATCCTGAGAGAAAACAATTCATCAGTGTTCTGAGGGGCTCGAGCTCCGAGGAACCCCATGCTGAACCAGGTACCCTCCACTAAATCACAGGGGGTGAGGTAGAGGGGCAGTTCTCTCATGGCTACACCTGTAAGATCCCGGGAGAATGAGATTCTGTCAGGAGATAGGGACGAACAGAACAACAAGTTTCCATTGATTCCATATGATTATGGGTCATTTGTTTATTTTGCCAGTTCATGAGCAGTGCCATTTCATCTTCATCAAAATGAAAAGCAAGACAAGATGGCCCGTGTGATAAAGAACCTTAACCTTCTTTGACAGGTGTTTAAGTTCTAGGGGACCAACAGTATTAAAATTCATGTGTTCATAAAATTCAGAAGCTACTAGAATAGTTCTACAAATCAGATCATAAGCAAGGTGCCCAGGAATTATTAAAATCTTCTAGTTATAACATTATACTCGGCTTTGGGTTTGCACTCTGTTCTGGCCGTCCATCACTAGATAAATCCGATCGATCAGGTTAAGTAGAAATATCTCATGCCCCCCCCTTAAAAATGAACAAACCTTTAAACAAGTGTACTGTTAACATGTGAAATCGTTATTATTCTTTATTATTCAAAGCTAATGGTACAAAATCAATTGGGTGGAGGGAAAGAAATTTGAGCTAAAGTCATGTACATTGTTTGCAAAGGTTTGCCCTCAGAAAACATTTTATGTGTGAAGGTATTGTTTTGCAGTATGGTGTATTGCTATTCAACTCAGTTATATAAAAAGTTACAACAGACCTCTCTGTACAACAGAACTCTTTGCGAGTCCCGTCCTTGTCCTGTAAGCACTATGGGTTGGTAAAGGACCCCCCACGCCTGTGATTGGACCGTAGGCCGAGTGCAGCCTCACTCTCACTTGTGTCATATTGCTTTTATACAACAGCTCTACTACCAATTAATGGAGTTTGAAGACACCAGATTGTGTTTTCTTTTGTTTTCTTTTGATAATCTCTGATTTCTCTGTCCCCCCAAAAATAGTTCTAACTGGAGTTTTTTTTGCCGGTAAGCGTTGCCAAGCAACAGATACTGTAACTCTGCAGCCAAGTTGAATGAGAGAGGCTATTTGTGCACGGAAAATGTGTACACTCATCTGCCTTTGCGTTACATATTTTGTACATTCCCCCTACTCAATTTGCTCCCTTTCCTCTATTGAAAATGGTCAAATGTAACGTTTAAGAATAATTTCATTCCATTCCACTTCACACCCTATCAGTGTATAGCCGCCACATCCACAAACTATAGTTTCTTAAATTTTCACTCAGAATAAAACTTTGTAGTCTATTGTTGCCGGAAACGTAATCATTCAAGATAAAACACTTTTCAGAAAACAGAAAATATCTTATGTCACTTCATTCTTGCCCATTCTCTCACTTAATGCAGCGCTCATATTGCGCACAGCTATGCAGTGTGTCTAGTGACATTATGTGATTATAATACATGTATACTGTAATTATGGACCCTCTGGCCTGGGGTATTGGTGCTTGGGTGGGGTGGGGCCTGACTTATACTTACCAATAGTGTTGTTAAGCAGTATGTGATGTAGGTGAAACCGGGGTTGCTACATTAGTTTAATTAAATCAGTCTCATAAAATTTAATAATCATTAAATTTAGTATTTAATATTTTATAATTAAATTACTAAAACAATGAAAAGCTCTAGTTGTACCACTATGCTACAGTCTAAGTATGGTATCACAATACTATAGTACTACAATATCACTACAAAGTCTATAACACTTCATGAAACAACCAGAGAAGTGAAGGCATTTGAAGTACTTGATTGGCGGAAAATGGCTTTCAGTGGAATATTGGAACAACAACAGACAAGACAATTGTTTAAGTCTAAATAAACAATTTATTGAAGGTAACAAACAGTAATTAATGGCTAATACTAATCATATAAACAACTGAGTATAACCATGAAACAAGGCACAAAGTGGAGTTGGGAATACAGAGGAGGGGGCATAAGATCCTCCTCGTCTCTGTGTGTGTGTGGGTGTGTGTGTGTGTGTGTGCGTGTGCAGGTATGCGCGGTTACGCGCTAACTGGAGAAAGAGGGAGAGGCTATGCGCAAGCGCACAGGCGATAGATAGTATATGCGTGAATGAATATAGTGCGCAGGGCATCACCTAGATTGGGGGTGGTCAGCGGATGCGAATGCAGATCCGAGGCCAGCTTTGCCTGTTTTAGGCGCCAGTTTAAGTTGGAGGATGGGCACAAATGCAATGAGTAGACAATGGATTCTTATCTCGAGGGTAGAATCCAGGCTATAGGCCTTTAACGCAATACAAAATGTATAAGCAGCACTTAAATCGCGATGTGTACGTGTATACGTTCAGATGGTGATTGAGGGAGTTAGAGAGAGAGATGGTGCATGCACGTTCTAACAAAATAGCAAAGTAAAAGAAAGCAAGATAATGTCACGGTTACAAACCGTGCAAACTGTGAATTACAAAGTGCGCATTTAAATCATAAATGAAATAAAACAAGGATACTTTCACACAGATATTAACACACATATAAGACTAATCTCTGCCCAGATGTCAGCCTTACTTGATTAACGCTCTTGCAAAGCGTTAAACGGTGTATTACGGAATTCCAACTGAACAGCGCGGGACGCAGGTTCGGGGGGAGATGTCCGTGTCCTTCCTTAGCTCGTCAGCTGAAAACTCGTGCAGGCCTTGGTGGGCATCAGACGGTCTTGAAGGAGGTAGAAGTTAGGTTCGTCGACGTGGAGAAACTAATAAGGGAAGCCGGTCGCCTTATCTTACTCAGAACACTGCTGGGCTGCAGTATAATTTTACCGGTATATCTTAGGCTGCAACTAAACGAGTCAAAGTATTTTCGTAACTTCGGCCAAAAGTTCAATACGGTTCGTTGTTGCGTGGTCCTTTGTTCTTCTTCTGCAGAGAGGGTATCTCTTAAATGAATGGTGTTTACTGTTGTAAACCCACCGCCAGAGAGACAGATATGTGGGTTTTTCGTGGTTTTAAAGGGAAAAATGCGTCACCTTATTTATCACCTTGCGGTGACCAATACCGAGTGAATGAAATGTAGATAAGAAAGTCAAAGTGATAAGAGAATTGTGGTAATGTAGTCTATGGTAGGACATTCACTTACATCCCCCCTTTGGTCTCAGGGCTGGGATTGCTTCGTAGTCCATGAGAGCAACAGAAATGTGCATAGTCCATAAATCCATAGTCCATCAAAGTCTCTTATTCCTGCTGACACAAATAGTTCGTAAAAAGGCTTTTGACATCTGGGCATCATAAAGGCTTTTGAACATCTGGGCAGATGGCATTTCTATACCTTGTGTTATAACAACAAACATTCAAACAACATTCATACACCTCAAACTTAAAACACACTTAAAATATTCATGGAAAGGAAGGAAGGGTTGTTAGCTTTGAGGGTTAACAGGCCTATTCCTTGAGAAAGTTAGTGGCAGGTTTCGGTGTGAGGGAGGTCTGAACACCACTGCGCTGGAAACTTTTGGGAATATTTACTATGGTGTTGAGTTTTGCGTGTAGTGTTGTTTTTGTTTGTGTAGTGTGTATGCAATGCCTATGGGGTTAGCGTGGCATGCAAGGTTAGTGGGTGGAGTTAGAGGGTTAGTGTCTATCCACCCCCCTTTGGCGTAGAGACGGCTCAAAGGGTAGAAAAGCTCGCAGAGCTGTTTTCTTTGAATATCCAGTTAGGGCATCAGCCTTTTTCAGCTGTCGCTGGATTTCATTTTCGAACCCAGGATATGGCTCACATGGTGAGGGGTCTATGTCATCTTCCGATGAAACTGAACTTCTGGGTGGACAGCGAGAGCATAGATAACCATATTTCTCTGTGGGTCGGCACTGCAGACCTGTTCGTTTCGCAGTGTCTCATGTGGTTGACGTAAAAGGGACTTCTGTGGGTCTAGTACATCCACATTGGATTCAACATATGAATGTTGAATATCAGCCGTGGTCAGGACATGGATCTCAGGAGGGCTAAGCTGCTCCTAGTGGCAACCGATCCTGTCACACTGAACCTGTCGGCCTCCTGCTAGATTGGCAGGGTTTGGAAAGATGAGCTGCCCGTGATGGCAGTCAATGAGAGGAGCCAACACCCAAAAACTGTGAGAAAGACGCCCTATGTGTGTTAGGTCTAACCACCAGAGGGGCTCAGGTCCTCGGTGGGTGTTTACGCCTTCTCTGGGATTCTCCCCCCTTCCCACAAGGTAAACCCTTTGGTGGGGGGACGAGGGATCACTGTTTAGTCAGATGAGTGGGAGACCCCCTCTTAGGGTGGTGGGGTAAGCAGGCAACTGCTTTTTAATCTCGATCAGGGAGGTCTTTCAGAGAATCAATTTCTGACCAAATCTGACTCTCTGACTCTGATTGTCCTGACTCTGTCTGCCTATCCCTATGGCCACGCTGAGGTCCATGGTTAGACCAATCATTGGGCTCCTGAGGGAAGCGATCTCTGTTAAATTTGCGAGGGTAACGACCCTGCTGGCGGTTACCCTTCCCTTGGTAGGGCTGTTCCCGGCGGGGGTACTGACCATTTGGTTTGTTCATGTCATTCCTAGGTTGACCATTGAACATCTGATTACCATTGCCTTGCCAGCTCTTCCACCCACCCTGGTGGTGGTTTTGTGGAAAGCGGTTTTGGGTGCACCTCTCTGGGTTGGCCACTCCAACGGCAACTTCACAGCCTTCCGAATCTAACGGATCACCAGCTGTGGATTGTACATTGAGCACTCTAGGCTCCTCATCCGGCTGGTCCACCGGGCGCACCACTGTCTCCCATGTCCTTTGTGCATTCTTCCTAATCTTCCGCATGGTGGGTTTACCCTGTTGGCACATCGGTGCAACATGCGTGCGCACACAAGGGTGGAGTTGTGTATGAATAGTGACCTAAAGGCCCTATGCTCTTCCAGGCCTGGGGCGCTACTGCCTTGGAAGAACGCGTGTCTTAAACGCGCATAATATTCACGTGGGGGTTCTGTCCTTCTCTGCCTGATCTGGATGGCGCTGATGGTTGCCAATGTTTCATCAGTGTAAGGAGAGTACTCCTCACGCAGAACTTTACACAACCTAGAATATTTATCACGGATTCGAGGGGTCTGTGTCTCGATGAAAGCCTGAACGCTTCCACTGGTTGTTTTCCAGATAAGCTTCAGCTTCTCACGTGATGTGACATGGGGTAGGTCAGAGAGAGAGTGTTCAATCTCTCTGAGGTAATCCTCTATGGTAGAGTTATGGCTGCTAGGGTCA
The DNA here is from genome assembly GCF_900700415.2 of Clupea harengus. Taxonomy (NCBI): domain Eukaryota; kingdom Metazoa; phylum Chordata; class Actinopteri; order Clupeiformes; family Clupeidae; genus Clupea; species Clupea harengus. The sequence continues at coordinate 22,261,354 of NC_045154.1, forward strand.
AATCGCTCAATATCTTCGGCGAGGGAGTCAAGCTGACGCATGCGGAGAGCGGGGGAACTACCTCTCCGTGCTTTCCTTGACCTCCTAGGGCGTTTCCTCTCTGAGCTACTAGATGAAGAGTTCCTTAGGGGAGAGCTGCTCTCATCGTAGCTATCAGAGGAAAAGGACGAGGAAGAGGGTTCACTGTGTGTAGGTTTAGCTACCGCGTGACTTTTACCCTTTCTCTCCTTCTTAGCAGCCTGAGGCTTTAGGAGCCTTTCAGGTGCTGGTGGGCATGACCTGGCTCCACCTGGGTTGTGAGAGGGGGCTACAGCATGGCGCTCAGGTTTGTCTGGGAGGCGTGAGGTAAGCAGGCAATCTGATGTGTCTGCGTCTGACTCTACTCCTCTCCTAGCTACTGGCTCTACTTCTGCCTCTGACTCTCTGGATGATGCTCTAAGCATTGCTAGGGCCCTGGCGCTTGTTTCGCGACTTTCCTTCGGGGCCTGGTCATAAACGGCTACACTGTTGGACCGTTCAGTATCGAGCATGCTAATGCACGTCACCAGTGTCTCATTAGAGAGCTTGAGCTCCTCATGTAGTTTCTGGTTGCGTGTGTCTAGTCTGTCACAACTAGAACTCAGTTCCTGGTTCTCCTTGCGGAGAATCTCTATCTCCAGGCGGCTGCTCTGGTGATGAAACAGGAATAATCTACCTATCACTCTTTTAATGGTGAAGACTTTACGGTAGGGATCATGAACATGCCTGATTAAGTCGTCAATCTTGGACTGACACTCATCTAGGTTCATCTGTTCAAGTGCCTCCCTTTCATCAGGGGAGGTTTTGAGGAGGTCTGCCACAAATTTAAAAAGTTGGGTGACTCCACAGGAGAGAGGTTACTCTCAGCTCCTGGCGTGTGTGGGGTGGTCTGGCTCATCCTGTCTGCCTAGTCTGGGGCACGGAACTACGCCTGGTAAGCAAGTGACGTAGTCACTGATGCTTAATTAAAACCCTTTTAATGCAAGCTAATGCAAGTAGTCACAACGCAAACTACAACAATGTTATGCTTAATAACAAAACAAGGAGATGCACAGGTGAGGGCCTCTGACCTGTGACTTACACCAACGGCTAGGTAACTACCGTGTTATTTTTACAATTCTAAAATGCTAGTTACTCTCTTATTACAACTATTACAACTGATTGTACAGGTTGCTATGGTAACAAAATGATACTTGTGTCTCCAATGGTTGCTGGTAACACAAGTATGGACTCCCACTAATTAAACTTACAGTGTGGCTGGAACAGGGACTGTTAGATAATTAGTATGTATTAAACAGTTAGTATCACGACACTTAAAATTATTCAAAACCACATTTGATACATGCCTTAGCAGTTTCAATGGACCTGGTAGGGTCCTGGAGTTACTCAGGGGGTTGGATTCCTATTTGTTATTGCAACAATATCACTGAAGCCAACAATACCAATCCTCACACGGGTCGCACCAAATTATGTAGGTGAAACCGGGGTTGCTACATTAGTTTAATTAAATCAGTCTCATAAAATTTAATAATCATTAAATTTAGTATTTAATATTTTATAATTAAATTACTAAAACAATGAAAAGCTCTAGTTGTACCACTATGCTACAGTCTAAGTATGGTATCACAATACTATAGTACTACAATATCACTACAAAGTCTATAACACTTCATGAAACAACCAGAGAAGTGAAGGCATTTGAAGTACTTGATTGGCGGAAAATGGCTTTCAGTGGAATATTGGAACAACAACAGACAAGACAATTGTTTAAGTCTAAATAAACAATTTATTGAAGGTAACAAACAGTAATTAATGGCTAATACTAATCATATAAACAACTGAGTATAACCATGAAACAAGGCACAAAGTGGAGTTGGGAATACAGAGGAGGGGCATAAGATCCTCCTCGTCTCTGTGTGTGTGTGGGTGTGTGTGTGTGTGTGTGCGTGTGCAGGTATGCGCGGTTACGCGCTAACTGGAGAAAGAGGGAGAGGCTATGCGCAAGCGCACAGGCGATAGATAGTATATGCGTGAATGAATATAGTGCGCAGGGCATCACCTAGATTGGGGGTGGTCAGCGGATGCGAATGCAGATCCGAGGCCAGCTTTGCCTGTTTTAGGCGCCAGTTTAAGTTGGAGGATGGGCACAAATGCAATGAGTAGACAATGGATTCTTATCTCGAGGGTAGAATCCAGGCTATAGGCCTTTAACGCAATACAAAATGTATAAGCAGCACTTAAATCGCGATGTGTACGTGTATACGTTCAGATGGTGATTGAGGGAGTTAGAGAGAGAGATGGTGCATGCACGTTCTAACAAAATAGCAAAGTAAAAGAAAGCAAGATAATGTCACGGTTACAAACCGTGCAAACTGTGAATTACAAAGTGCGCATTTAAATCATAAATGAAATAAAACAAGGATACTTTCACACAGATATTAACACACATATAAGACTAATCTCTGCCCAGATGTCAGCCTTACTTGATTAACGCTCTTGCAAAGCGTTAAACGGTGTATTACGGAATTCCAACTGAACAGCGCGGGACGCAGGTTCGGGGGGAGATGTCCGTGTCCTTCCTTAGCTCGTCAGCTGAAAACTCGTGCAGGCCTTGGTGGGCATCAGACGGTCTTGAAGGAGGTAGAAGTTAGGTTCGTCGACGTGGAGAAACTAATAAGGGAAGCCGGTCGCCTTATCTTACTCAGAACACTGCTGGGCTGCAGTATAATTTTACCGGTATATCTTAGGCTGCAACTAAACGAGTCAAAGTATTTTCGTAACTTCGGCCAAAAGTTCAATACGGTTCGTTGTTGCGTGGTCCTTTGTTCTTCTTCTGCAGAGAGGGTATCTCTTAAATGAATGGTGTTTACTGTTGTAAACCCACCGCCAGAGAGACAGATATGTGGGTTTTTCGTGGTTTTAAAGGGAAAAATGCGTCACCTTATTTATCACCTTGCGGTGACCAATACCGAGTGAATGAAATGTAGATAAGAAAGTCAAAGTGATAAGAGAATTGTGGGTAATGTAGTCTATGGTAGGACATTCACTTACAGTGAACACATAGAAAATAGTGAGATGGCTTTACTTCTATTTTAGATCATGAGGTCTTTTGCGAGACTGTGTTTGGTTTTAAATAATTACTGTCACATAGGTGAACGTTTTTCTTTTGTCCTTGCAAACAAAAAGTTGAGTCATTGTTCTTTTGATGCCAGACAGAAATAATGCCAATCTCAACAACCACTGTAGTACACTGGAAGCAGTGGCATGTCTGTTCAAAGGGAAGTGCTAATGGGTCCAGCACCGATTAGCTTCACAAGATTGTTATTTTTAAATTGTTGTCGTACTGCTTTTAAATATAGATAGCAACAGCTAAAAATGCCTAAGGCGATTTTGCCACAGTAACAGATAGCTTTATTCTACTTTCAAACCTATAATGACATGGTGGCCAGAATGGAAAGTGATAACATGATAGAAGACTGATATGCCCATCTCTGTGACAGTCCTTGTCCCCCACTTAAGATAATTGGTTCCTGTAAAAAGGACTCGCTTGCCCTGCAGGAGCAGATAATCAAAGGCATTTCCAAGTCCAGATAAAATGCTTCGGTTCTGTCTAATTCAGAAGTGGTTATTGACACACTTGATACTGGTCCCTCTACAGAAACCACACTTTACTGTGATACCCCACTAATGCAAAATGAACATCAGACTTAATTGCTAAATGAGAATATTATAAGTATGTATATTTGAATGCACATTTAAAATAATTCTCCTTTATAGTACTTGTAAGTCCTACTGGTTACCATAGAACTAAATTAAATTAAAATGTATTAAAAGTAATAGTATAGCAATGCAATAATCCATGAAAGTAGGTTCAATTTTATTTCAGTTTCTGTTTATTTTCAGTTTATTTCATACAAAGGACAAGATGTTACATTGTGCTATTGGTTAGTAACCTAACCTTACATTCCTCTCAATGTCACATGCAACTCATCATTCCAGAACAACCTAGCAGCCATGTTTATGTATTACACAACACATAAGGGTAGTATGATCAGTGTGTGCTCCACAGACATGTTTTCAAATGTCAGTCACCATGGAGGTGAGATTCAAAGACGCCTATTTTGTGTTTGTAAGATTGTGTAAAACCAATTGAAATTAGATTGTGTAAAGCAAATTGAAATTAGATTGTGTAAAACCAATTGAAATTAGATTGTGTAAAGCAAATACAAATTAGACTGTGTAAAGCAAATTAAAAATTACATTGAGTAAAGCAAATTTAAATGATATTGTGTAAAACATTAAAATAATAAAGAATCTCAGATGCAGTTCATCTTAAGAAGCTACAATGCACACAACATACACCTCAGATGTTCCTATAGAGGTGAGGACCTTATTACTTACTGGAACTCTTAGTGGAAAAAATACTCCTGACACAAACACTGGGATGATGAGAAAAGGCATTTTTTTTAATTACTTTGAAGTGTGCAAAATGTGTAAGTACAGTACAGCCCCATAGTGAAGTCAAAGGCTCTTCACATCGCTGTGGAAGGGAATTAAGCATAGGCTGTATTCATGCTATATGGATAAACTAGTGCTGTCAAACGATTAAAATATTTAAACGCGATTAATCGCATTTATGTCATAGTTAACTCAAAATTAATCGCGATTAATCGCACATTTTTATCTATTCTAAATGTCCCTTTGTTTATTTATTTTTTCCATCATTTTATTTTAATTTTAATGCCCTTATCAACATGGAATAGGGGATTGGCTTGCTTTATGCAAATGTTTTATTTTATTGAAAACCAACATTGCCAAACAGGGCGGTACAAAATAAAATTATAAAGTGCACATTTCAGGTAAACAAGGACTCAGCCTATAGTGCAGTTAAACCATGGCTTAATATTTTCTTTTTTTCAAGTTTGCTGGGAACATAGCAGTCAGGCCTCTTATTTCAGAAACAATGAACCGTAACAGTTAGGTTACCAATAAAAGGTAAGCCTACTACTCCTTTGCTTTCAGCCAGCTGCCTGTTGACATTTTCAGACAACAGTGAAGCTCGCTTCTTTTGCACAACAAAACTTTTAAAAGTAAACTTTCCATTCAGAAGCTTTTTATCATCCATTTCGCCGTATCGCGCTCACCATTCACTCAAACAGTAACGTTAGCCTACTACACAGTTTGCGAGGCCAAAAAGAATGTTAATCTAAAAAAAAAAAAAAAAAAACTTGCGTTAATCTCGCGATAAAAAAATGTACGGCGTTAAAATGGGTTTGCGTTAACGCCGTTAATAACGCGTTATACTGACAAAACTAGGATAAACATTATATTTCATATCCTTAAAAATGCAGCCCACATAAAAAATAATAATGCCTCTCTGTACAAACAGTAAGGGAGCGGTATGTCTAGCTTACATCTGAACTGAACTTAAATCTGAATTTCTTTTTCCAGGATATGGTAAAGTAGATCTTTTGTTTTGGCAGGATCTTTTACAGTAGTAATGCAAATCTTCCAGATCTTCCAAAGTGTTGAAAAACAGGTTCAGTATTCAGGCATCAACTTTCAAAAGTGTGGAAAAATGTATAGGAAAATATAATTTTTCTTTTTTACTAGGGATTTTGCCAAATTAGCCAGACTACCTAACTGGAAATGCAACAGTATTTATGGGTAATTTGACCTGGTGAAGTGAGAACCTCCTGCTGCGTTTTGGAGTCTTGGGGGAAATCAATTTTCCTGGTCTCTATTAAAGGTTCTGGGAGCCAGCACCTGGGTGATGTTTGAAAAGAAGCAGCAATGGCTTATGCACCTGTAGAACATTAGTCATTTCACTGAAGTATATTTTAATTAAAACTGAGAAGGGTTCATCTGGGCCAGTGGTAACAGACTCTGTGACTAATCTTCCAGCCTTAAATGTCAAGAGTCTCTATGCAGTCTTATGAATCTCACTAAGTAATGCCTGTGGGTTGTGTACAGATGTTTTAGTTGTTGGGCTCTGATTAATTATCTATTTCTTGGAGAGTAAATGAGGGGCAGGGGCTGCTTTGTTCTCATATAAACGGAAATGAATTCCGGTGAAATTCATCAGTCAGAATCCGGGCGTTAAGATTACCACCAGGTTGTCTATCTTCACACTGACTCTACTTTTGATTTGTTCCACTTATGAGTTCTCGCATGTTTGAAATTCGGCAGATGGCAGGAATTGCTGTGAATTGGGTGCATCACCTCTGAGAGCTCCCCAGAGAAAAAGGTCCTCCTCCCTGAACACCGTATTCTCTGTTGGCAGGTCACGTCCACCCACCCAGGCCCTACGGTGAGCCATATTCAGGCCCAAGTGGGAGACGGGAGGGAGCTTTCTGTCTTTGCTCAGATTCATACAGGAGTTACAGAGGCACTCTGACACAACTGAAATAAATCGTGATGGTCCAAGCTTTTTTCATTTGATTGATTCCATTGCAAGGGCCATTTGTAATGTTTGCTTTTTTTTGTTAGCTTCAAGCTTTGCAAGCTTCAACCTAATTGTTAAAGAATCTCTTGAACACTCATCTCTTCAGAGATCACATTTATTTCTGACACCTCTAACACTCCTTCTTCCATCTGTTCTCTTTGGCACGCTTGTCAAATTGACTACAATTTGTCACTTCTACTTACCTACTTACTAAACGGTCTCCTAACTTACTGAAGCTTAATTGTTGTTCTTCTATTATAAGTTGCTTTGGATAAAATGGTCCACCAATGAAAAATGAAAAACTGTTGGTAGTAAATGATATGTAAATGTTAGTGTTGTGAAGATATCGGTGTAAGTTTGTCGGTACAGACAAATTTGTTGCCAGTCAGTGCACATTTTTTCAACTTCAAACCAGCCGTCTCTAGATTATATAGTTTGTGTTGAATTATTCATCTCCATAACGTCGTCTCGTGGGGGCAGGAAATGCAGATTCAAAACAGTAAAAACTCACTAATGCCCAAATAGAACATTCATCTGCATAAAATCATTGTCACAGCCCTATGAACAAGTTTCAGTATATTTACTCTGTTCTGAGGGGTGGCTCACACCTTTTCCTTATTCTATGTTTCAGTCTTCCCCCATGCACTCGTACGTCCTCTTTCCAGAGCATAGAGCTTGGAGTTTTTCTCATGGGTAGCCTCAGAAGGGGTAATTTTTATATATATATAAGGATGAGGAAATAAGGATATATTATATATCAACCACCAATGACCACTGTCAATTATTTTGATGTTTCCTCAGCTTTCTCAATATTACTAATGCTCTTAAAGACAGGTGTTTATCTAACATGACAGACGTAGCGCCAGTAATTCTGGAAGTAATTCTTACTCAAGGAAAAAGTGGTGAGCCATTTCAATTTCCCCCTTAGTACCTTGTTTGTCTTAGGTCCTGAGATAGGAATACTTTTCAGTTGCCACACTAGGTTCAATTTCCCAAAGTGAGAGTGGGCTAGTAAGCCAACATCTCTCTACTGACGTACTGAAGGAGATCTGTAGCCTTTACAATATTGTCAAGATATCAACTTAATAGCTGTTATACACATGTGGTTAATCTTCATTGTTAGTGAGCCGGCCCTAGAGGTTATCATGCTTTGCCTTTTCAGTAATACTCCTTTTTTAGTAATACTCTTGTACTCAGTCCTGTTTTGTCCTCAATCTGTCAAAGACTGTTCCCAAGTACACGCAATGCAGTAAGTCTCAATCTTAAGTTTTAGGATGTTTTGACAGATGCAGGGTTTCTGGATTCAGGGTTTGTAGGCTTCCCTGCGAATGGCGAAATCACATTGGTCCAACATGGCACTCTCATGTACCAGCAGCTGCACTTCCTGTAAGTTTGGCTTCACATACAACCACACAACATAACATCTGAAAACTTCAGTTGCCCCTGTCCACGCTACAGTTTTCAAATGTATCTGCCTAGGGCAGCATTTTTGAAAAGCCTGGTTTTCAGTGTTCAGGAATACGCCGTTTTAAAGTAAGGGGTGTCGTGTATTCCTACCAGACTATTTAACGGGATGCTATGGAGCAGTTAACCTGGCTATTAACTATCCTAGCTATCTATAGTTTAGGGAATCATCTTAACAGTTTGCAGTTGCCTGTGTGTGATTAACTCATGTTAATATATGTGAATATGAACTTGTGAACATAAACTCGTTTATATGAAGCTGCACAGGCACTCTGAGGGGTAACCATAGCCACCTAGAAACTCAATCTTCGCTGAAAAGTTCGATTTCCCAAAATCAGCTCACCAATAAAAGACAGTCTTGAATTCAAAGTGATCACAGATTTTAATGTGGACGGAAGGGCTAAACAGAGAAATATTTATGAGTTTCTATATTTACCCGGGTTAGTTTGCTGTAACCTCGTGAACCAAAAGCTCTAATTCTAATTTTAGCTCATCATCCATGGTAGAACAGCAGGCTTTCTTCACTATTTTAGCGGAGCGCTAAATAACACTAATGGGCGGTGTTAGGCGCAGATGACGCGACGAGGTTCTTGTTTGATAAATAGGATGCAAAATACCGTGCGCTATATGCGGTTTGGCAAAGACGCTGATTGCGCTGCGGTCGCAATGTTAGTAAATGAGGCCCTTAGTGTCAAAAAAAGTTAAAAAAAACATGACAAATTAGAAGGATTCAAATTGAATGAGTGTTTTAGTCAGGGTATATTGCATAAGCCCAGTTTAAGTCTGAAATATACCACTCCTTGGAAGTAAGCTATTCCTTTTGTTGGTCCAGTGACTCTGGCCCGCCAGGGTCTCCTCTGAGTCTCCAGGGCGCCTTAGGAAAGGCTCTCAGCATTACATATGAGCAGAGTCACGGAAAGCCGGTATCAGAGGAATCAACTTGACAGCACCACTCGAGTGAACACAGCAGAGGGTCAGCCGACTCGACGGAACAAGGAACATCGCTATATGTTCACCTCCTGTGTCTTTTGATCCCGCACTCACCTCCAGAGACTGCTGAATGAAGCCAGCAGACAAACGGGAAATTACATTGGCTTTCATTGGGGAAACGGTGAGCACTCCATGTAAACCTATAGCGACCTTACTTCATTGTCATCTCAGGTCCAGTGAGTGTGTGGAACCGAAAAGAAAATCAGGTGGGAGTGCTCAGCTCCACATAATACACAACCAGATGAAAATCTGTGTCCATTACAGAGTTCTATCTTAGTAGTGTCCATAGGCGGAGATCCCGGGGGGGACAGGGGGGGGACGTGTCCCCCCCTACCTTAAAGTCCCCCCCCCCCCCCCCCCCCAACAGTCATTGTAAATACAATTCTACCCGGACATGTCCTCTTTTCAAGACCTAAGAAAATGCGTCCGGCAGGGATTCCAAAATCGGCCGGTGATTTTGCCTTGCCGGACATTTGTGTTCCTCTGTGTATTTTAAAAACGAGTTATTACGTCCCTGCATGTGAAAAAGATGGCAAAACTTCGTTGTGGGGGGAGGGGGCGTGGTCATCCGCATGTGAAAAATATGGCCAAACTCTGTCGCGGGGGGAGGGGGCGGGGTCATCCGCATGTGAAAAAGATGCCCCCCCCCCCCCCCCCAGGAATTACTCTCTGAAATTTTACCGTGTATTGTCCCCCCCTACAACAAAATGGGATCTCTGCCCCTGGTAGTGTCCAGTTTGAACCTATGACATAATAGTATTTCATACAATACTGTTTGAAGAGGACATTTTCGCCATGCAAATATGGGCTGGTCTAAAGCTCATTTGGATTTGCTCTTAAGTTAAAAGTATTTCTTGAAGACGTTTTTTAGGGGTTGCAGTTCTATGCTTTAAAGATGACTGGCAACATGCATGGTATTCAATATAGATTACTTTGGAAGATAGTTTGGGTGCCCACATCAAATTCTCAACTCAACATTGTTTTATTCACCAAAAAAAAAACCCACACAGACAACTGAGCAATGAGCCTTTGAGTTGTGTTCTATCTATGAGGAGTGTTCTACTGGTGTTGAATATTATCAAATCAAACTATTCATACAGCTCATTTCATACCAGGAGGTAACACAATGCGCCTAAATTATGTCTAGCCATGTGTTCCAGTGTTGGTCAAGGGTGCACCAGGGTCAAACTTAGCATACGAAAAAAGGAAAAGAATGGAGAAAATGAAGAAAAGAAGAGAAAAAAAAGGCAAAAATAAAAAAAATAGTACCCGTCCATCTTTCGATATACTCCCAATAAATTAGTAAGAAAGAGTGTACACTTGAGTTAGTTTACACTTCTTTAGCTGCTTAGTGTATTTTTGGATAAATCTGCTACATCCACATACATCTTCAAATTTTTCAACAGTGAGACTAATTGACTCTACCTTTATTATTATTATTTTCACTCATTATACCACTTTAGTCTTTTAACACTTTAAACCTTGAACTGAATAAATGGAGAGATGATCTGGATAAGTTATGTAGCTTATTGTACTCATTTTGAATACAGTTAATCATAAAGCCTACTGTGTGTTGCATGCCCATGTTTTCTAGATTAAAAAATTATAATAATCAGCGTTAGCACTGTATGATGTCATTTGCTGGGAAGGGTTAGCGGTCCTCTGCTGCTGTTGAGCAATCACCCTTCACATTTACTTGTGTAAATACATCTCTAGTTTTTATATACTTCCAATCCATTTAAATGGTGTGCTGTCCCTTGCACTTGGCTTTTAATTTTCATTAATTCTGGGCCGATGCCTGTGGGGTGGTTTCTGCTGTCGCCATAGTGATTGTGCATGTCCAAAGTATGATGTGGATAAGCACAGTTCATTTTAATATGTGTCTTTGTGCTACTTAATGTTCTAACACAATTTTCTCCGTCAAGTAAGACAACATTTACACTGTCACGTTCGACACTCAACTGATTACTTTCAATTTCAGTTGCTCTTAAGTTTACTCCCGCCTATTACTGTCAGTCTTAGCAGCTCTTCATACTGAAGCATGAAATACACTTTTAGAAGCTAAACTAATCCCATGGCAGGCTGATTAGGTGCTTAAAAGTGGGTCATTTACCAGATAATGAATACAGCTCGATAAAGCGTCTCATAAATGTCAAGGATGGCTCATAATCCCTCAATGGCTGTCACCCCCTCTCTAGCCACATAGCTTTGATGTGCTTGCTTTCCCTTGTAAATCATCAATTACCAGTGCAAGAGAATGAATGGTACCTGAATGTCTAAATTACACTTGAAGAACTCGTTTTTTCCATGTTTTTTTGTGTTAGTGTATCATTTAGAATTTTGAGGAAAGGGGTAAGATAGTCTGAGAAGGTTTAGGTGAAGAGGATTGAAGAACTATGAGAAAAATACATGGATTTGTCATGGAAGTCAATGAGAAGCATTATAGCACAGAAAAACAAATTATTCACCATTAAACAAAGCACAAAATAATTTCCAGTACCTTAAGGCCCCGTCACACCATGATGTTCTGGTCAACGTTCTCTGAACTTTCTAATCGTTCAATTTCGAGCGTTCTAGGGCGATGTGGACACATCTGGCGTGTTACTAACAAAAGAATAGCGTAGGACTGACACATGACTAGCGTGGGACTGACGCATGAGGAGTGTGTAACACCGACCAAGTGACGTGTCACTGGTCCGCGACAAACATGTGCTAACATGTCACTCCAGCGCGACAAACGATAAGTCAACCTTAGAAGAGCGTGTGAAGCGTGTAATTCACGTGTGAATAAGGACAGAAAAGAGTTTTGCTGGCGTGTGGGTTTTATGGTCAAACGGGTATAAAACGCTGGAAAATCATAGTGGATTCAGTTGATCTGAACAGTGAACATCATGCCGCCAAGACCACGAAAAGGTGTGAGGGGGGCTTCTGCTACTAGCGCTGCTGCAAGTAAGAAGATGATAAATGCTGCTGAAAGTAAGAAGAATACAAAGCCTCTTTCACTACTAATGTCTTCGGACGAAGATTTACTGTTATTATTACTGATTTACGAAATAACGGGCATTATTCCTGGGGTTTTATGTTGTTAAAATAAATGATTTAAATTTGACACTGAATTTGTGTTTCTCAATGTTTATTATTAGAAAACATCAACACATCCACACACATTGTCCATGTCACAAGAGTCTTCATATCATATCTATCTGCCATGGAACAGCACCAGCTATAACAGTGCTCAGCTATGTTCAAGTTCGGTAGCCTACATCTACTTCATGCTGGCTCAAGCAAGCATACCCTCCACTCCGCTTTTCGCTAGATTATGCAATGACCTTGCATGACATGATAGCATTGAATATGTAGATGTATAGTGCACAGAATAACGTTTGCAATGATGTAAGTTGCGTTTGTTGATCACGTATGGTTAATAACATATTAATTGTAGAAGGGACATGATAAAATCAAGATCTTCCCTTGGTGAAAAAACTTTCACCGATATCTTCCTACGAGAGATGGGTTAGGTGCTCAAATTTCCCTGGATCAAAGAGGACGTTAGTAGGCATGTCCAGACTAAAAATCACGTCTCAGGATTGCTGCGCACATAAGTCATTTCGGGTGCATCAACTGTACTTAGTCTACCCTACCCAACGACTGACTACAATAGCCAAACGCGTGCAAAATTAATAAAACGTTCCACGAAAGTTCTCCAGCGTTTAAAATAAACGTTGAAGAACGCTGATCTCCATGAGAACTTTTGTGCATGTTCAAAACTTTTTTTTTGGACCAGCGTTCTCCTCCGATCACCGACGATTACCGACGAATACAGCGTTCACCAGCTTTCACACAAAGCTCTTCTGGCGCAATACCAGCGACCATGGACGATTACCAACGTTTCCTCTAAAATCATAGAACGTTGACCAGAACGTCATGGTGTGACGGGCCTTTAGTTTGAAATGGCAGAAGCAAACTTTTGTGGGACTTTTTGGTATTCTTGGACTTTCTTGGGCTTTCCAGCAAAGCATATTTGTGCTTGTAAATTTACCTCTGATGTACCAGTTCATGTTTTTAGTTAATCTTGTAGATGTGACAAGTGAAGCAAATGTTTTCAGTATATGGTTAAGAATATAAAGAATTCATATGGATGTATGTTGTTGATGTATGTGGTGTATTAATGGTCTTTCTCTAGTATCACCACTACTGTTTTTACACACCATGACACTTCCTGCCAGAGATTTAAGCATGTATTGGGTTTAAGGTGTTGATAGCTTTATATTTTTGTTAGCTTTATACTTTGAGTACAGGAATATAGTCACCAAAAGAGAAATTGTTCTTTATCTGATTTTTGTATTGGGAATATTTGGAGGTTACACACAAAGCACCATCTACTAAAAAATTAATGTATTTTATTTTATTTGTCTCCTAAATCAAAATCCTTTTTAGGATCTATCAGATAAAACCCCAGAAAATGTATTTGTTGGTCTTGAGTGTTTATTTCCGGCCAACACATGACATTTTTCCTCCTCACTTACCACCGGACCTAATCAATCGATCAAGGAATGACTTACTGTGATGTACGCCATGAGCCACAAAATTGTCCTTTCAAGGCCTCAGTGTGAAGAGAGAGACAACTTGCCGTGAGGCACCTGGAGCACCTGCGGTTGGAAGAAAGGGAGTCCAGGTAAGCGGAAGTGCTCCCTTTCTTCTCCGCCGTGACATACCTGCCAGAGATGTGATCATTCTACTCTGGGCTCGGTGGGAGCTCTGAGCAGCGCCAGCAGGGAGACCGCTGCTCCTGTCCTTTTGTGGAACTGATAAGTGGTGCCAGGCAGTGACATTATGGGGCTGTCAGAGTCTGCTATCAACAGGCTTACAACACGGAGTCATGCCACATCCAGAAGTTCTCTGATGACTCTGCTGTTGTGGGATGTATCAGGGATGGACAGGAGGGTGAGTACAGGAGCCTGGTGGACAACTTTGTACAGTGGTGCAGGCACAACCACCTACAGCTGAACACCTCTAAGACCAAGGAGATGGTGGTGGACTTTAGGAGGTCTCAGCCTCTTCTCCTACCAGTCTCCATCGAGGGGGTCTGTGTGGAGGTGGTCAACACTTACAAATACCTAGGAGTGCATCTGGACAATAAACTGGACTGGTCAGCCAACATTGATGCAATCTACAAGAAGGGTTAGAGCCGGCTCTACTTCCTGAGGAGGTTGAGGTCCTTCAATGTCTGCAACAAACTCCTGCGCATGTTTTACCAGTCTGTGGTTGCCAGCGTCCTCTTTTATGCTGTGGCGTGCTGGGGAGGCAGCATAAAGAAGAGGGATGCAGGGCGACTAGACAGGCTGGTGAGGAAGGCTGGAGCTGTTGTGGGCACCGAACTGGACTGCCTCACGGTGGCGGAGAGAAGGACCCTGAGTAGGTTGCTGACTATCTTGGACAATGTCCACCACCCACTACACACTACTCTCAACAAACAGAAGAGCATATTCAGTGGCAGACTCCTGTCACTTTCATGCTCATCGGACAGGCTGAGGAAGTCCTTTGTCCCCAGGGCCATTCAGCTGCATAACGCCACGCAGAAAGGGAGGGGGAGGGAGATGGACTTCTCTGCATGAGTCTACCTCAGTCTGCCCTTCTCTTCTCATCTCTTCACTTACCATCCCACTGTCCATCCATCCCTCTACTGGCTATACTAGCCCCTTGTACAGACTGAACAACTTATATCTCTTTGCACTATCCACACACACACACACACAAGCACAAGAATGTTGCACTATCCACACAAGCACAAGAATGTTGCACTATCCACACAAGCACAGGAACACTATCTCTTGCACTATCCTCACTTGCAGCACAAGAACACTTTCCTCGTGGAAACTTTCCTCAACATTTTACCAAGCTATGCACAATGTACCATAGGGTCAGATCCATTCCTGTATCTGTAAACACCCCACTCCGAATGTCCCCCCTATGTGTATGTGATTTATGTATGTATGTCTGTGAGTAAGTGTATATAAGCTACAATGGATGACCTAAATTTCCCTCGGGATTAATAAAGTATCCATCTATCTATCTATTCAGGCTTGGACACTGGTGGCCGCAGTAGCGTCTCGAACCCGAGGGTCCTGCTGCTTTGTCTTTTAGCAGAGTGGGAAGAGTATCATTACTGCCTTCGGCCGTCACAGAGACACACCCAGTGCCCGCAGTCGTCCCCTGACTCAGCCTTGACCTTTGACCTTTATGTCACAGTGGATTCCATTTTCATTATTTCAGCCATAAACCCCCTTCTAATTTGCTCTATTCTGCACTGCTAATAGCAAATAATTACAAATGTTTTACAGTTCTACATTAACATTTTATGACGATTGAATTCTGTATTATTATTCATCTTTAGGAGAATTTATGATTTATGAACACTTGCACCTGAGTTTTGGTCATCTATCTTTGTTCCTGATTTTTGCAGTTAGTTCTGAGTAAGTCCTTCTCATGTATGCTGAAATGATCTTCTGCAATGACTATAGTGGCAGCAATCTTCATACAATTTCATTAGGCTACTGTTGGCAAGAATTTACAAGGGGTTTCGATGTAACCCTTGAACACGCTAATGAAATTTCATAGAGCAACAACATACCCTGCATTTAACTTCACACCTCTGGGGAGGCGGCCCCTGTGCAGTCATTTGTGCAGGATGGCAGTCAGTCTGACCTCCTTGTACTGTGCCCTCCCCTGTGCTCATACCCTCCACTACACACAGAACAAAGACTGGAGATTATATCTCTGTTCAAAAAAATAAACCAACCTACAATCCCTTACCCTTTGGGTAATTTTTATTTGGTAAAAGAAATAATAAAAAATTTCACATTCAGTCATCTTGGAACAAATTAGGGCTGGGCAGAGAAAATTATACCAGTAGTTGTTGTGGAAAAAAACCCAACTATGATAACGAAATGGGTTGCGTGATTAACCACGGAGCATGCTCCCATTGATTATTTCCTAGCTTGCTTTGACCGGGGAAATAAGGGGGTCATCCTCAAAACAGGTCTACCACCCGATGAACAGCCTCTCACACTCCACCTCAGATGTTGGCTCTACTCTGAGTAAGGTTAATGTCACAAAAACAAAGCAAATGGCCCATGGAAGAAGGGACATGGTGGCATGTTTTTGTCACTTTGCAAGAGAAGACAATACGAGGGGACGATTTCCAACACTTGTTAATGATTTATTATGAAGTCACTTGATATTCCGGCCCAACGACAATGAGTGAGAGACCCTGCAGTCAGCAGGAGGAGTATTCACTCAATGATGGCAAGCCACCTCACACAACTTGTTGTCATAGCAACTTATTAGATATTGAGACTGCATGAAACAAGGATATCTTCTGATCTGCAAATCCTTCATGTTATATTTATATTATAACTATATTATATTCTAAATGGCACATCTTCGTGTGACTAACATCTTTTGCCTTTTTTCTGGGCAAAATCTTGCTCTGTTCAAATATGCTGCCTACAGTCCATCCTTAAATGATTGATTCTTCCAATATTGTCATGTTTAATTCCTAAATGAATTAGCTAAACTTCGATATTCACATGCTTGACAAATAAGGGCAGACAAGTGTATTGGACACCTGTGATATGTGGCTGTACAGACAATACTGCCATTGCAATTCATAATATGTTCCAAAATTTCTCCCCTGCAGATGTCGTTGTGTTTGTGAAAGGGGTTATTCGAATCAATAGATGTTGCACTGGTTTTGTCAAAGACTCATCCATGATGGCAGGAGATGGTGATCTCTCGCTTCACGTCCTCTGGGGCCAATTATTGGGGCTGTTACGTCACGTCACACAGTTGTGTGTCCCAGTGTGCCCAACAGCTGTCACAGAGAGACACAAACATTGGAAATCGATCCAATATTCAGGGACCTCTAAATCAATGCAAGGAGTCCTTCACCTTCACCTACACACATTCGTTCACATCAAATCACATCAAACCAAACCCTGAAAATATTCCTGTCTTGGCACTGGAGTAACTCAAAGCCAGAATCCAGGCAACGCATAGTGAATGATTGGATGGCTTTGATTACACACTGATCTTGAAAACATTCCATGGAGTGCTGAGATTCTGCATGTCCTCATATAGCTTAGCGAAGCCCATTTCTCTTCAGCAGGTCTTTTTGCAGCCTGTGGCAATGGTGGCCATAGTACCATAGTGAAAGCCATCATCACTGAGGAGCCAAAAGCATGCCTCTTGTCTCTCCAGCTCATTTCATATGGGAAAAATGTGTTTGTTTTTTTCCTGCTCACTTAGTGGAAAACATTTGTATACGAACCCTGTGAATTTGGTGCCTGCCTTGACACAAGACTCAAACAAACAGAGTATCAAACTGCCAATTTGTCCCTCTGCAGTGCAAAGGCTGTGTTTGCAAGCGCAAGAAAAGAAAACTACGCTGGGTGAAAACAAGAGACATATGCACAGGATTCCTGCAGTGTGGTCCCAATTTGTACTGGACAAGGAAGTCTTTGTTTTTCCTTTTCCAATTTTGCAATACTGTCATACTTTGGACAGCTGGCTGATGGCAGCCGCGTTACCATGGAAACAGTTAAGACTGATGAAAAAGGACTGCATACTTACAACAAATTGAACTGAATGTAGCTAAAAACATATTTTTGAAGAACATTAATAAAGAATAGATTTCCAAGGCATGTGAAGTTAACACTAATCAATATGTCTGTCTGTCTGTCTGTCTAAAATATTATGCTAACTTTACAGTGAAGATGTCTGTGTTTCAGTTTTTGGACTGACAACCATGACTTCATGACTTTTAGCCTATATGAAAAGGAACAAGCTACTAAACACAAAATTGTCACAAAAACGGCAGGATAGCTGGGACATCCACCATACTACTCCATCTTTGGTCATGCTTGATATTTAATACCTGAACCAGATGCACATATTGCCTGTATATTTACCTGAAAAGTATGAAATCACTAATGTCACCTTACCCTTAACAGCCAGGTCTCACAGTGATATGGGTGCTACCAATCCATTCTCACTCTTCTGCACATGCAATTATCCCCCCAGTGGGGACTATTTCTGGACTAATTGATGTCTGAGGCAAGTCACTGGAATAGATACTCCCTCCCTCTCTCCCTCCCATCATCCCCCTTTCCACCTTTCCTTTCAAACAGACGTTCAAGGAGCTGTGTGGCCACTGTTCTCTCTCTTATCTTTCTGCTCGGCAGGAGATGTCATCTCTGGTCTATTTCTTTTAGAATTCTCTCGGAAACATTGTTTTTTTCTGCTGGCTTCCACTGTTGGCCACACCGAGCCAAGCGGTGCCGAGCTAATTCGCGTTTCTATTACTAGTTCTAGTTCAACGGGGCCAAACTTCTCTTCGGCGCACTCAAACTTGCCAAATGACGTTGAAGATATTAGCTCTATTGTCATTGGCTCAGTCATCATTCAGCGCTTGCCATAGTGTGTCTGTGTATTTGTATATCAAGACATATATATGGAGCAGATCCAGTTAAAAGGTTTGAATGGTAACTATTACAACGATAGTAAAAGGTCAAATGCCCATAGACATTTTTACCACAGTGAGCGTGTTTAGGCAGACATTGAACTATTAAAATAAATAAATTCTCTCATTGGGACAAGTGGTGTAAACTAGATAAATGCCATGGTTAAATAACATTGTTATTTGGAGAACTAGCAAGCTGGCAAGCTAGCAAACAGCTAACATTAATTTTAGCAAGGATTTGGGTTTAGAAATAATAGAATCAATTTTAACCAAGCAACCTCTCTTATATTTCACTAAAGAAAGAAGTCCCTTTATCCCTTACTTAAAGACACACCCTCAAGCGAGTAGATCTGATGTATGGAAACGCGAATACAGGCTGTGCTTGGTTGATGGCCTAAGCTGAGCGAAGTTGGGCTGAGCGACGTCATTTGTATGGAAAAAGCGCAGTAGACAGTGTGGTGGAAAATATGTGAATGAAAAACTCAATAATTTGTGTGTGTGTACTATTAACCAGCAATATAATCACCAGTAGGGGTACAACATTAATAATCAGTATAATCACAAGGATATTCATGATAATAAGCTGTTAAAACTACTATACTACTACAGCATGAGCTACACTACTGATAGGACTTGTGTGTGTGTGCTAAAACATAGAATGCAGCAGTCCTAAGCACACTGGGTAGGGGGCCCACCCCAAGACTGTGGGGGATCTTCCTACATGCTGGCTTGTAGGCCCGAGAGTTTCCCCCTTCCCCTGTGTCACTGTGCCAAACAGGTGAGGCAGAACACCTGTGTCAAAGAGGGTTAAGAGATTAGGAGATTTATGGTGACATCTGATGTATATAAGCTATGGCAAACTTTGTGATACGAGTGTTGTCTCGAGACGAGCTCAGGTTTTGCACTGACTGAATAAACTTTTTTGCTTCACACTCTGCCGGTTTGCCGGACTTATTGAGAACTTTTACCTGAATTAACAAGAACTTAGAGTTTTAATCAGATCAGAAGACTGTATTTTTCCTATCACAAACCTACAAATCAGACACGACAACAGCCATTATCAGTTGAATCATGACACGTAACAAAGTAGAGGGTTTGTGCTTGTGCATGTTTTTTTTCATAGCTTTACTTGTTTATGGAGAGAGGTACATAGAGAAAGACCATTATGAAAAGATTATAAGATCATGACATGGGTAGATGTACTGTAAATGTAGGCTACACTGTAATAATGGTATGCCAGTCGGTCAGTGGGAAATAACACAAGCATTGTCTCTGAAAGGGTCCCACCAGGGCCAGAGCTTGGACCCTTTGTCTGCCTCCAGCTCTCCCAGCATTGCCATCAGTTTCTTCCACAGTGTGTCTGGGAATGAATGCTCTACCTTCTACTTACCCGTTGAGAAGCATCGGGCTGAGAATAACAGTGAGCGCTTTCTCTGGCCCGTCTGACGTCACACTAGCCATGGCAACTAGACTCCATTACTGCCACAGCCCGCTGTCTTCAATCATTCATTCTTACCGATTTCAAAGCGCCAGCCTCATATACCTTTAATTGTACTGCGTTTGAAGCATAGCCACTTCTTGTATGCATGCCTGCACACACATACCATACTTAAACATGTATTCACATGTTAAGACACATTGACTTATACATGACATGTCTAATGGATGAAGAGGCACTCTGTCTAAGAAGGAAGGTAGCAGACTTATGCATATATAGACATGTTTCCTGAGGAGGGGACACTCACAGAAATCTTCCCTTTAAAAGGTTATTCATTCTCCTCATGCATGATTGAGGTGTTATATTTATAAAGAGGTGTTTTATTTATAAAAAAGTGATCCGTTGTCGGCGATATTGAATTGCCTTGTGTGTGTAATGTTCTCCAGAGTTCATTTATAGATAACATGCTGACAACAGCACTTATAATTATATAGCACAATAGGATTGATTTATTACTCTTTAAAAGCAACCAGTTTTTACCCAGGGTGCTCCTGTACTGGAAGGAGAACACTTCCCCTTCTGCCACACAACCCTCCCCCATCCCCCCCTTCCTATCTCCACCCGGCCGACCTCAAGCAGATGGGTCCCCCCTTATGTGCCGTGGTTCTGCTTAAGGTTCCTTCCTGACTAACAGGGAGTTTTTCCTTGCCCCTGCTGCCATTGTGCATGCACTAAGGGGGTCTAGGCTCTGGGCTCTGTAAAGCGCCTTGAGAAAATTATATTGTTATGGCGCTATATAAATAAAATTGAATTGAATTGAATTGAACTTTAAGAGCCATCATCCTCTCATCAGTTTCATTTTGTTTTGCTGGATTGAGGCAATTTCCTGCTGTCTCCTTCACTTTTTCTGTTTACCTTGTATGTGTTTGCATCCGGATAGGCATTGGCTAGGCTTAGAAGCTTGGAGGCAAATCAGATCTAATCCCGAATGTCAGTAGAATTTCACTCAATTCTTCTGGCCACCTGGAGCATGTTCACACACACACACACACACACACACACACACACACACACACACACACACACACACACACACACACACACACACACACACACCACACACATATTGTTTGGCACAAGAACCCACACTGCAACATTCAGACAGTGAGGATGAAAGACAGACACATGACAAAAGAGTATGTCTGTGTGTTTGATCAAAGGAAAGCTGACAGACCCAGGGGCAATCTCTAACTAAAATACACACTCTCTGTGCTCCATGGGTGATTCAGTGTAAACACATTAACGTGGGAAACAGATACAACAGAAAGATCACTTATGCCAGTTTGGCCGATTCTTTTTTATTTTTACGATTGTTCTTGGCTAAGTTGTTCTTTTTTAAAGTTTATTTTAACTCCTGCTGTTACTAGTGACATTATCACTGGAAATGGGCCTGAGACATATAAAACTGTCTAAGCGCAGAAATAAAGATGCTGAATCCCCGGGTCGAATCTTATAATCTGGGCAAAGAAAAAGCATTAATATGGGTGAACCTTGGCCAATCTCTGTTTCTGCAAATATTCAGATATGTTGCATTCAGTCTTTTATGTTATCATAATGCAGTTGTCAGCAAAGCATGCACGTGTTTTAGAGTGAAATATTGCTCTTCTCTTTATTCTGGTATATAATTTAATTTTATAATATGATATCTCAACTTGTATTCATGATCCAATTTATAACCAATATTTGTGATCGTTTTTGACAGTTGCTGGGATTGTTCCACCTTATCAGCAGAAGCATTTACCGCTGTTGAAAATCATACACAAAATTGTTGATAATTGAAAATGGATGAAAAATGTATCAATATCGGATACATGTTGCTTCTTGATATAAATGCAACATATACATATTTGTCAATGGCTTAGTCTTTCAAATGTTTAATTTCATATAATTGTATCTTCTCTTCTGTTGGCTGTACATGCCTGAGTATGTGTGGGCTATAGGCAGGGGTCAGTGAGTTACGCGCACACCTTCCTGCCCCTGATAATCTAGACTACTAAGAAACACATGTTTGTACACTGAAGTAGGCCATTTTGTAAACCACAGTTGTGTTTAGTATGTTTAGTGGGAAATAAAATCAATTATCCACTAATTCAAAGTTGGTGAATCATATGAAATCAACCTTTTTATTATCTGTTATCTATCATCTGTTAGCGCGTGTGTATGTTCTTCATTTTCTGAAAGCATAATAAACACATGGTCTATGCTACCGCACATGCAGGCTGGACCCACAATCATTGTGCCAAGTGCAAATAGCAACTGAACTGTGGGCATAGGACAAAGGTAAAGACACAAAACGGATTTCATTTTCGGATTCGTTTCAGTTTCTTAATTGTAGAAATACAAATGACTTTTTTTTTTTTACAATAAATTGCATTAATGTAGACTTACAAATGATTGATGGATTCTTAAAAGGACTAATAGCCTGCGTTTGATTTCACATTTAAAGTGGCCGTGCTATAGACCTATAACTCTGAGACAACATCAACACATTGACGTTCCTGCAAGCTTGTTGACCACCTTATCCAAATCGATGTTTACAGCTCTCTCTTTCTATGAAAAGTAGTGCAAGTTGCAAGGCGATCCTCACCCATGGTGCCACGCTAAAAGTTTTTCAATAGTTTAAGGCGACTGAAGAAACATTCTGCCTGTGTGCTACTCTCAGGAATTGTGAGATATATTTAGTGAAGGGCAGCCAGATTTGGGAATGCTCAATCCATGTCATTGGCTGTAAGAAAGGCTAAAACCTAGCCAAAGGAAAGCTCATCCATCTCCAGACTCCTGTACATTTTGCGACAGAGAAACATTGCAAAACGTAACCTTTTATTGTTTGTTTTCAGGTTGAATAACATAGTGGTGTGTTTTTTCTCTCTCTGCAGGCAGCCAGGAGTGTGTGTGTGTGTGTGTTTGAAAGGGGACTATAGATTCCAGGGAACACTAGAAAACAGTGGTTAACCGTTTTTTGCTACCTACTGAAGCTCCGCTAGTAATAATGGATCACCTCATATTGATTTTTTTCGTATAGATTGAAAAAGAAAAATCAATACTCTCCCTGAGGGCCAAATTGATCCAAGTGAAGGACTCTGTCCATTGTTACACTAATTATAGTTGATGCTTACCACCAATCAGGATTGCACAGTTCACATTCCAGTCCTGTCTAAAGCAAGCAAGCCACTCAAATGTGATGGTGATGGTGTAGATGGTGGTGGTGGTGATGATGGTGATGGTGGTGGTGTTGGTGGTGGTGCTGATGATGATGGTGGTGGTGATGATGGTGGTGTTGGTGGTGGTGATGATGGTCCCACGCGATAAAGATCAGAATTGGCAACACAGAGGTTGTGTAGTATCAGCTTTAAATACACAGCAAATTGCCATCGATATTTAACCTCACTTTAGTGTTGGCCTTGGGGACCATCTCATTCTCTGGCAAGCAGTTTCTAACTGAATTCACTGTATGCATTATGAAGTGATGTAAGGAGTCCAGGTTGGCGATAGCAGGCTCATAAATGTTTTATAATGCTGTCCCTCTGTCTCTTATCTACTCATGTCAGGAGGTGCGACACACTAGAAGGCTGTGTGTCTTATGTGTGTCTCTGCTTTATGAGCACCCGGCAGATGGAGAGGCAGGTGTTTGTCTCCGCAGCGATGAGGAGAGAGGTATGCTTCCCTCTTTTACCAAGATTTGAAACGTAAGTCAATGTACTGTGACTAAACGGAACACACACACACACACACACACACACACACACACACACACACACACACACACACACACACACACAAACAAGCATATACACAGACATACACACTCCACCTACTGAGAAAAACATAGAGCTGTGTAAAAATGTGTTTATGTTCCAGGCAGTACTATCATTATAGCATCAAATTGATTTGATTGTGGAAATAATAGCAGCGCAAAACACAGAAACTAAGGCAGTAAGGCTGAGATGACAAGAGTAAAGAAACGCTTTATTGCATTGGTATGGAGTGGTAGCAAAATCATTGTCAGACTTATTTACCATATTACATGTATGCTCCATATAGTCAATAGCCCATGCCTTATTCAAACCTTTCAGCAAATGGTCACACTATATTTGCATTGCCTGAGAAAGTGCAACTGCTTGTCATGATTTTCTGTTACAAGTTGGTCAAATACAACATGTTTTGGTTTCCTGTATTCACAGCAGTTGTTTTGTTAGGATCTGGTTCAGTAGTCATACTGTAGTCAACTGTACTCTTGTCTCACATCAATTTGCTGCCTTGTCAAATAATGTAGTTGTCAAATAATGTAATTTCAGACACTGAATAGATGTCAGCTAACGCTACACGTGTATACAAGCAAAGAACAATTTGAGTGTGCAACCAATTTATACTCTCCCCACGAAGGCTTCATCACTGATGTTTATACTCTCCCCACGAAGGCTTCATCACTGATGTTTTGAGATGCTCCATTATGACTAAAAAGGATGTTTGCCTTTTTACAGTGACCACACTGACATTTCTACATTGAGAGTAAAGTAGAGAGATGTATCAGTGAGCTCTGTATCTTAGAGCCCTGAAAACTATGGGCTTTGATGAGCCTCTCAGTACAGTACAAGACAATAGCAGGCTAGTTACTGAATAACTCGTGTGATGACATGCCCTTTACGAAATTCTGTCTGAGTGACAGCTGCACCCCTCTATGATTTGGACTTCTCTTTCAGTCATTAGATCAGTGTTCAGCTTTATATTCCTGTATATGATCCCACTGAATGCATGTCGAGTGGGTTAGGACTCCGCTTGCTTTGGTTTAAGATGGTGAGATTTCCCACAAAGACCTCTAACCGTCTCCAGATTGTCAGTCTGTAAGGTTTTTTTTTTTTTTTTGGTCCAGTTAACATTGTCAGCCAGTGTGTTTTGAAAAATGGGTCTAGACAAGCCAAGAAATTCTCCAATGTCAGGTTCTCTGACTGGCTACAGTAAACACACTCTCAGGGACACACACACTCCCTGGTGCTCCCTGACAGGATGTTTGACAAACAGGAGGCTGACTCAGCGTTAGGCACCCTGTTCCACAAAGTAACAATGCACAATGCTGACGCTCCATGAATGAGAAACACCTTCTCTGGTGTTACCATGCAGCCCACGTCAGCCAACGCCAGAGTATAAAACATGCTAGATAAGAGAGGCCAAGCAGCCTGGGTGTGAGTGAACGGGTGGAATGGAGAGGGCTGGGCAAGACCAGATGAATGTGATAACACAACATTTTTTAGTTTTGAGTTTGCCTATGGGTCTAAATGTCCTTGACTTTATTGTATTTGGCAGAAAATTGAAAACCTCTCAACGAAATCCAGTCAAATCAATCCAATCACAAATCCAGTCCCACCAGAGCTCCTTGATACCAACCACTGCACAACCAACAACCCTTTTACAGGAAGTGACTTTCAGAGCATAAATCTGCATCCTTGCTGTGCACGTGCATATGGGACCACATACACAATTGCATTGGCTGGAAAATATTGTTGGAACAGCAGTGACAACCACAACAACCAACTCTGCCAAAAACATGAATTGACATAAAATGGACATGAATGGTGACCCATTCTTTCTGGTATGTCAGTTAGTTACTATTGCAGTGCTATGCTGAGTGGCAGGCCTTTAATCAGTGAACACTAGCATGTCATTGAGTAAATAATGGCAGAAATTTGTTTCATTTTTGTAGGTTTTTAATATCGTTTTGACTTCCACTGTTTGGGAATGCTATGTGCACAGACATAGCTACAGGCATCTCCATGGGGCAGTCAGTCACTGATTGACACTGCCCTTTAGACTTCTATCACAGCCAACCACATCTTCATTGCTAAGTGGCCAGCAGCATCAGGCAAAAGGTCTATATATGCAGGATCAATGCAAATATGCCATGGATGAATATCTTCATCAGACCCCTGTGCTGCTGTGGAACCCATGCTACGTAAATGGATGCGGGATGTGTGCTGACAGCTCCGTATGGTCCTCTCCGCTTCCGTTTGGTAAAAGCCTTTGGGGATGCCTCTGATTGTGACATGGGATTCAGAGGGAATGCATTAGCATGCCACCACCACCGCAGTACTACCAGCAGCCAACTGCTTCTCTTCTCTGACTGGCACACAAAGGGTTGTCTGGAGAGAGCACGCCTATGTTCTTCTCTGACTGGCACACAAAGGGTTGTCTGGAGTGAGCACGCCTATGTTCTTCTCGTGGCTATGGAGTCACAGTATTAGGGATGCTCACCCGAGAGACATGGCCTCCAAACCAACAGTTCGTGCCACCCCCACATTTCTCCACTGGGAAACTACTGGAATAATATTTCAGCTCTCTCTCTCTCCCTCCCTCTTTCTAATCTGTTTTTCTCTCATGTGTGTGCTTGGTCTCGTAAACATACTGTTTTGCTGGCAGGGTACCAGTTATGCAGATTTAATTATAGGCGTATGAACGTTAAACTTTTCTGGTGACATCTGTGTTATCTGTTTCTTTAAAATAGTCATTTACATATGGTAATTTGGATGTTGATTGCCAGAAACCTTACCGTGGTAAATCGTTGAGCTGAGACTTTATATGTATGTATATGTCAAATATGAAAGTAAATCAGAAAAAATATTCATTTTATCCATTCTCTTAAAAAATATTTATTTTCCACCGCAAAAGTAGTGGTTACCAAGCCATTTTTCAAACATAGATTGTACACCCTCATAAATAAAACAATATGGCAAGTTAGAGTGCTTTTTAGCCTGAAAGAAACACAGCTCCCCATTGACTTGAGTTGGTTTACCAGTCAGTCTTCCCCTGACCAACAAAACAACAAACACTTTTGAATTCACAAGCTTGCAAGTTTATTGAGCACTTCAACTCATAACTAACCCAATGGGCTGCACACCACATTCTAACTACCAACCGGCCAGCTCCCTCAAAACTATCTACCTCCCCAAAAGTCCATCTCTAGTGATGCTACATTCGCGAAAGATCCGATTCTTTTCAACGGCTCTTTGGCATGACTGAAGGGAACCGAGTCGACCTTGAGATCCATTATCGTTGTGCTCAAATTTGACTGCGTGCCCTAAATCCTCTCCACTCCCCTTTACAGGTCCGGTCCTTCCTACAGGCGAGATAGGCGGTTGCCTAGGAAAAACTGCGCCCAAAACTGCGCCCAGCTGGGCAGAGTTTTTTGCGCCCCCTTCTATATCTCCAACCAATATTTTGACATTAAAAAAATAAATCTTACATAAGGGAAAAATGAGCCAAAAATCGAAAGAGGAAGGGGTCAGAACATGCTAGCACATTGAGGGGTATGGTTTGAGTGTGTGTGTCCAAGCAACGTCGACGAAATAAATTATGAAGAGGCAAAAGCCTTCGGGGGCGCAATTCATAAATAAAATAAAGGAAGAAGAAGAGAAACGTACCAAGGAGAAAGGTAAATCCTTAAATCCTGTTCTTAGCCAAGAATGAATCCCAGATAAGAAAACTTTCATGAATGCCAGAATTGCCCTGGGCACTTTAGTGGAGTTAAGAAGAAAAGATGTACCTTATCATTGAAAGCCTTCCTACTCCCTGTCACATAGTTCTTTAAGGATTTTACAGAGGCGGGTATATAAAAAATAATATGTCAATTCATTATACACAATTATTATACATTAGGATACACCAGGAGTGAAGCTTGCCTAGGGCGCCAAATGTGCTAGGGCCGGCCTTGCCCCTTTACATGAAGAGTGAGAGCCAGACAAACACAAGCATAGACATATATAGACATATATATGTCTATGGTCACAAGAGGCAGATGTTGTCGCATTAGGTTTCTTAAAGGCAGAATGAGTCGGATGTGGTTTGTTTGCTGTTTGTAAACACACCATTCAAGTTGGCCCATCTTCCCCGGATCAATGAGCAAGAGAGAGTGGTGGTCGAGTGAAATAAAGAGTGAATGAAGAGAGAGAGAGGTGTTAGGAAGAACAACGCAGTGAATCAGTACAAATTACAAAAAGTACAAATCATGTAATCAGTAATCATGGCCACACCTCCACATAACCCTGCAGGAAGGATTTGGTGTGTCAGGAGATCTTCATCCTCCTGTCTGCTAAACCTAGTCCATACATGCAAAATGAAATCATCTTGGTGGGACGCTAAGTTTGAATCTGATCCAAATCTTAACCTATCATATTATCCTAGTGTCTATTTCGCAGATAAACCTAGTAACCCCTGCCCCCATTAAAAAATAATACAGATGAACGGCTCTTGGAAAGGAACAGAGCCCTAGGATCCAGCTCCTTTTAAAGAGCTGTTCTTCCCATCACTATTCGTCACTCGTCTTCTCTGCTTCTCCCGGTCTTAATCTCAATCCCCATTTCAAAATAAAAGTCCCCTTCGCACTTTAGGTGCTACACATATAACAAATATGCCTGTCAATTTTTATGGCCTTGATGATTTCATTGGAAATCTGCTGTTCACAGAAGAGAATCTGTGTTTAAAGATAGAAAGATGCTATTAAACAATAGTATTTTAATTTAAATATACTTCCTTTGTATTCTACATTAATTCCATAATTTTGCATTTAAATATTCCTATTACAAGCTTTAGTGATTAACCACTATTAATAACAGTACATTTGTGCGATTCATTAATTATTTTGTAATCAATTGACGGCACTAATCAACACATAGATTGTTCAATGGATTCCAAGGAAGATTACACAAAAGGGTGAGCCTGATACGTGCGCGCACACACACACACACTCAAGTATTTCCCCAATGTGGAGAACAAATCAGTTGAGGTAGCAGTTGACCATGTGCTTCTGTTCCATCATTTTATATTATCCTCTCATGCACTCACACCCTCTGTCTCTCTCACTCTCTCTCTCTCTCTCTCTCTCTCTCTCTCTCTCTCAGATACACACACACGCACACAACCCACACCGGACTCTCATGTGCGGTCTCTCCCTCCCTCTCACCCTCTCTCCTCCCCCACTCTCCCCTCCCTCTTTCCTCTCTTCACTCTCTCTCCATCAGTATCGCCTCATCTTTTTGCGTGCGCTCAACCGTTCTCTTTCTCTTTCACGCTGACTTTTGCCGTGCTCTCACGCTACTTGGATACAACACTGAGGATCTGGAATAGTGTTCTTTTTCCCCTCTACTTCAGCCTCTCTCTTTTTCCCTTTTATGAGCTGGTGGCTTTCATCTCCCTCCCGTGAATGAGCAGGATGTTTTTGGTTTGTTGCGACGAGTGGTAACATGAGATGCACAAGCATGAAGCGAGTGAGGAGTAATTGACTGGAGGGAGAAAAGCAGGGAAGACCCTCTCCCAAGGAATCTCTACAGAGGTGAGTGGAACGAGACAGTCACTCAGAACAAAGAGGGCAATCCCCACTCTATCACCAACCTTTGGTAACCCCTGTTGAAGCTCTTTGCTGTTTGTTTCTCAAGTTTTGCGTTAAGTCTCTTTCCCTCTGCTATTAATGTTTATATTACAGAATGGTTTCTTCTTCGTTGTAAATGGATGAATGTCCTGACAGCAAGAACATTATGAACCTTGGGCTCAAATGAAAAGTTTGTCTTGAATGGCTTTGGCAGAACTCAGTGTTTTCTTCTGAATCTCTTCTCCCCTCAGCGCTCTCTTTTAAGTTCCATAAATCAGTTCATCTCACTCTCTGTTCTCTCACTTGGTTTTGGAATTCTGTCTGATATCCAGGTGGACTTTGTTTCTCTCTCGCTCTGTCTCTCTTGCTCTCAGTATCTTTCTCTCTCTTTTCCTCTACTTTCCCTGCGCTCGTGAGGCAATTAAATGGGATTGGCAAGCAGCATTGGTAACTTGGAAACAGGCATGTGGGGGTGGGCTGTAGCGCATGAGGGGATTTTAAAAGGAAAATAAAAGGAAAATCCCTCTGTGCTCCACTGAGGCAGCCCTCTCCCAGACTAATGATATTATTTTACACACTGGCGTGTGTGTGTGTGTGTGTGTGTGTGTGTGTGTGTGTGTGTGTGTGTGTGTGTGTGTGTGTGTGTGTCTGTCTGTGCATGGCGTGTGTCTATGAGCATGGCATGTGTGTGGGACTTTGAGATTTATTGACTGAAATTAAAACCGATGTTCTACATATTTGTTTGCTTTGCTGACCTCAGCTTATTTGCGTCTGGGTTTTTGTTTGTGTATATGTGAGCATGGGCACGGGTGAATTTGAGAGTGGGTGAAAGCCCAGTTCTGAGTGGATTTGGGCGACGAGTCCATTAGCAGTAATGCATCATCACAGCAGAGTGACCCTTCAAGGTTAATTATAATGAAGTAATTGTTATAAGTAATACATTGATATTCGGAAAGAGCCATCGGTTAGGTCGATGTGAGATCTGCTTTTGCATTCACTGCATACAGCAGAGGTGAGAGTGATCACGTTTCAGTCAGAGGTTAGGCAGCACTTTGCGTCTTTGGTATTCCCCTGGTACTCTGACACTGGGGGAATTATTTAATGAGAATTTTCCTTGAGGCACACGCCAGGGAGTCCACACAATAAATGGAAATTGTATTAAAGACAGTGAGTTGAGTACACTATGCTTATGCTGAGTTGAGCTTTTGTCCTTATATGCAGGTATAAGAAAGATATTTTGTAATTGATCAGCTCATATAATTAGGTGTGACATAAAAAAAAAGAAAATTTGACTAAAAGTTGTTGACAAACATTTTGTCCTTAATTTGGTAAATATGGGATACATATATTTGACCTATTTCTGCTCTATGAATATGTGTGATCCTCCAACTTTTTCTATGGTCCCATGAGTCGCTAAACAATAGTGTCTACCTTGATTTGAGGATTGCATTGGTTGTTATTAGGTGTTAAGTTTTAGCCTGGCTAAGGATGGCAACTGTAGCTGTGACGGGTGGTAGAGATTGACTAGACCTTTGTGGAATCACTAATCTGTCCTGTGTCATGTCTTCTGTGGAGAATGTACCAACAGACAAACAGCACAAGGTGAGATGTAGAGTGGGAGACATAGAGTGACGCAGAGATAAGATAGGTGAGGTGAGAGGGGACAAACATTCCCACTGTGCCTCACAAGATACACTTGTAGGACAGGGTTCTGTCCTTGTGGAATTTCAAACCACTTAGAGGCTTTCAGGGTTCATACAAACAAGTTTACAACTTACAAATGCAGTCCACGATTTGGTTGTCAGCTTCGCGAAAGGTTGTTGATATTTGAGCTCATCAGCAAATTACACTTCTCCCGTCCGTGCTCCTGAAGCACCGTATTGATTGGCTGGGATTTTTTATGCCTTGGTCCAAGCTACTATGTTTGTTTGTTTGTTGTGCATGAACACCTGAGTTGTTATGGCAAACATTGAACGGACAGCTAAAGGACTGTTTAGCTGAATTAGACAAAAAGTTTGGGATAAGAATCATGGACCGCACCTTTAACTTAGAAACTAACCTTTAACAAGAAACTGAAGTTCTTGCTGCCGAAGGACCTCTTGTGCTTTGGGTAAAACAGTAATTAATTTATGTGTTCATGCAGCCACCTGTTGTGCTGAAAGTCAAAGCTCCTTTTCTCCATAAAGCAAGTCTGCATTCTGGTGCTTGATTCACCTTGGCATGCCTCTATAAAGGCAAGGCTGTGAAAGAAAATGCATCAGATTTACATTCTGAGGAATATCTGTCTGTAAAGTAGAGAATTATTCTGTAGTCTGCCTGAGACCCACATTCATTACCATTTTATACAAGTGAATTAATGCATGAACCTGCCCTGTCTGACGGACAGCTCGACTAGTATAAGCTGAAAAACTAGAACAGGATTCTTGACCTGATTTAGGATCCTAATAAATGTTAACAAATGAAGAAGTTGGTGCACAACAGTCCTTCACCCACTGAAATCACAACAGTCCTTCACCCACTGAAACCACAACAGTCCTTCACTCACTGAAACCACAACCGTCCCTTCACCCACTGAAATCACAAAGGGCTTTCCATTTAGAAAGGCTCATCTCACTGTCGATATCAATTACCTGCCAAGACCACCCTCTTCACTAGCCAAGACCAAACGTGTCATTACAGAAAGTCGGTTCCTTGCCTTTTGGTTGTTGGTGACCCTTTGATTGATCGCTTGCCCACTGTCTTCCATCACAGTACTATCCTACACAGCAGTGGACATGTGCCAGAGAGTATGATGCAATGCTATTTTGTTTCTCTTTTTCTCATTTCTGTGCATTAATCTGAGCAGGTTGTATAAAGGCAGTGGTCCAATAAAGATGATGATCTGCTATTACAGCAGATGAATGGCAGCAATCTGTTGCTCTGACATATAGGAATGATTTTGTGAATGATGTGAAACATGTAGCTGTAACGTTTTTGAGGAAAAAGAGAAGGCCTTGGATGACAGCCAACACCAGAACCGTGAGCCAGGAATCGAGGCGTTTGTTAACAGGAGGTGACAGTTAAGCAGAAGACGCCATTGCTTCACCCCTCGCACCATCCCGGGAATGTTGTTATTCACCGGACTGGCTCTCAGTAAGAGTGTGACTTGACAGGCGCTTTCCTGGAGGTGTGAGTGAAGTGCAGCCTCTAGGATAGGCGCAATCAATTTTTTTTAATCTTTTCAGTCGGACTGCATACTCTTAGTTCAGTTCAGGTTATATGCACTGTTAATTACTAATCATTTTAGTAACAGTGCACTTTGTCTCCAGACAGTCAAGGCCTAACCCCCTGACGGCAAACATAGAGATGAGAATGGCAAGGAAAAATGTGCTTACATGAGATTTTCTTCACCCCTTTCAGAGTTTCCACTTGATGTGTCTAATGAGAAGGTCTTTTTAAATCTTTAAGGCTAATCTTTGGAATCTTTTAGGCTACAAATTAATTTTAAATGCAAGACACTCTCTGTAAAGAGAGAAATTCTATGTTGAATCATGTAATTCGCTGTCTAGAATCTCTTGCGCGAAAACCCTTTGGTGACTGAAAGATTTCTCCTGGACTGCAAGGGGTTCATTTGAAGGCTAATAGCTAAATGGTTTCCAGAAGGGTTTTGTGAACTTTGAACCTTTATGGGTTCTTCTATGGGATCAGGCTGGACCCTTTTGTACACAGACTTCTAATATATTTCAAGTGAAATATATACAACACCTTGGCAGTGAAACAAGTAATCTATCAAGTTAGTAAATGCACCAGTTCACATTGTGTGTTTGTCCTGCAAGTGTCCTGTCCTTACATTTTCCCACAAAGATTCTGACAGTGTTGTTTACTACATCAGTTCTTTCAGTGCATTTCTTGTGTCAGGTAACTGTTATTCAATACAGATAATACAGGGAAATACACTTAAATGTTTGGAAGAGCAAGTGCTTTGAAATGAAAAATAAACAAATGAGTGTGTTTGACGATGTGAACGTTATTAAACAATATGAGTATGTTTTCTGCCGTGTGTGGCTGAGCCAGTTGTTTGTGACTGTCAGAGATTTGAAATCAGGTGTGGCATTTGGATGCTGTAGTTATTTGTATCTCAGGGAACATAGCATATGATATAAGAATATGTAGCAACACACAGTTTGATCGTTTTAAATCTTTGACTCGACAATCATTTAAAAAAATATACATTTTTGGTGTCATTACAGATGTCTGATCTTTGAAATATTTGATTATTTTTAAGTCAGCAGGCTTTTTGTATGGTAAACCAGCATGCAGTTCCTGATACAGTAAATAGCATTAGGGAAAGAAATGTCCCCCAAAGTGGATACTGATCTAATCATGGAACAAATCATATCAGGCAAATCGTGTTACATCAATTCATCCCTTAGTACACTTGCAGATTTGCTCTTGCAAAATCAGTCAAAAAGAGCCTATCATAAAGTATAGGCCTAACCTACATAATAGCCAATACTCAAGCTCTATATTTATAATAAGTATTCTGTGCTTCAGATTGTCCATTTACAGTGCATATCACTATACCCCTATACAAACTCAAGCCCCTAAAGAATCACCTGTCGTTTTCAGCTGTACCTGTTAATTTCCTCCATTAAACAAATACAAAAAACAACATCAGTAATGCATAACCATGCATTTCAAACATCCCCAAACATCTGACCATGTCTCCGTCCAGGGATCCCAATTTAACCATGTATGATGATAATCTTAACCTTTGGGAATTAAAAAAGGAACTGTTACTATAGTCCTCACTTCCAAGAGCACCCCCACACACACACACACACACACACACATACACACACCATTCACAACCAACAGAAATGAGTATTGATTGTAATGACTACAGCATATTCTGCATCATTATTCAATTCCAACAAGAGCAATATGAGTGAGGAGGGAAGGTTTCTCAGTCTTTTGAAAACCACATGCTATAGTCCTGGATGTATAATCAGTGCTTTCATGTGCAGTCTTGAGGGGCTGCCTTGGTTTTATATATTCAAGCCTTTACACACGAACCGTGTTGTTGTTAACCATGAATAAGAAAACCTGTTATACAACATTAATGCCAGCATGAAATAATTCCATGAGAAGTCTGTTATTAGTAGATCTAGTAATATGTGTCTCACTTCCTTTACTGAACTAGGAGGGTATAATTAACATTCAAACAAATATCTGGGCAAGAGCGTGACAGTAAGTAGGAAAACATTATAAAAAAAAACATTCAAAAGTTTAATAAAAATTAAAAACACATTACGAAACAATAAACTGGAACCCAGTAATCAAGAAATAGTGACCTAAAAATTTAAACAGACACGGATATGAAATAAGATTGTAAGGTAAGATATTCATGCCCTTCCTTGGATTAACAAGCTGTTCATTCTGTTCTTCCATTTCCATTTTTCTTCTTAAAATTATGTTTTGTTTTATTATGTTTTGACATCTAATGAAATTAAATAAAACTATTAAGAATCCGAAATGAATGAAAAAGCCCTGAGCCCCAACAAATGGAAGCAGACACAAGCATAGCGTTGGTACTGGTCCAAACCAGCATGAGACACTGGCCATTACCATCATTACTGGACTCCGCGGAGCCCAACGGGCTGGTCCAGGAAGAAAATCCATTTTTGCCATTTCCTGTCACAATTAGTCTTCCATCATCTCCATTAGTACAGTAAGTGCATCAAGCATCATCTGTTTCCCACAACACAAAAGGCAGCCGGTGTACTCCGGAAAGATGCACAGTGACACAAGCCTGATGCAGTGCCAAGTACACCATAGTTAAGACCATAGAGATCCTCCATTTCAGAACATCTGGCCACTCCTACCGTGTCAAGCTTTTCTTTTCTGCATTTCGAGCGCACAGAAATTCAGTCACTTGTCGTTTTTTAGACATTGTTACAGATAAAAAAATGAATTCAAGCGTTTGGTGAGTGTGTAGATTAATGTGTGTCATGACACTTGTAACCACTGGACAAGGAGAACCGTGTGGTATTGTCTGTCTTGTGTTACGTGGCACTCATACAGTACCTGAACATGTGCTCTAAAGCTTGGGAGACTGAGAAAGTCTCACCGTTGTGTCTGTCACACTCCATTCATTCATTCCTTGTTATTCATAAGAGACAATTATACACTCTATGGTTACAGGTAGATAATACAGCATGTCATGGTCTTTCATATCCTTGTGTCGGCATGGGTTAGATGATAGTTGAGTTATGGCTTATATAATGTTGTAATATAATACATTCCAATCCCTGGCCCAGTCTGTGCCCCTGATCTCATAATGAATTCAATGTATTTGACTTCAGTGGCAGTCTCATTAGAAACCGTTCAACCACATGCATATTTGTATCGCTTTGGAAAAAAAGGGGGTACGGAGAGGAAGTGGTTCTTTAATTCTCTGTCAGAAAGAAGTATTCATAACAGCTTAGCTTAAGCCCCCTGGGTGTTCTCAGGTATGGACCCGATAATGAGTTCATGGATGCAGAAGGAGTTAAGGGCGAAGACACTTGCACCTCTTAAACCTGTAGGGAGGAATTCTGCTGATTAGACACCAATGAGCAACATAGGTTGGGAAAGGTTTAAAATACAATGGAAAAAAAACTATGAATTAACCTATGATAATACTGTTAAGTAAAATGACAATTCACTAAACACAAAACAACAAACGTAATTAGGTAACACTGACTTTTTAATTCAGACAAGCTGAGAGTAACCTGCTGTATGTGTTCTTTTAAATAAAACATTGTTTTTCTCTGAGCTAGCATAGAGAAAAATAGACATGCCTCCAGCATCATCCTGGTTGATTGCTACTTCTGCTGATGTTGTCAACTTAACAAAGCGCTGAAAAGGAAAACAGGATTTGCCGACAGCGACAAAAAGAAGATCATATTTTGTAACACTCTTTCTATAGAGTGTGCAGCAACCCCGCGGTGCTCAAACTTTTTTTCCCCACAAGAGACAGATTCTCAAGTATATACATATGTTAATTGCTACTTACTGCAAACTAAGGCAAGAACATTTCACATTTTTGTGTGACATCAGGTTTCCAAGGAAACACCACAGTACAGTGCCTTGCGACTGGTTGGCTACCAGATTTAATCATGTTCTTTTGAAAGGATTCGAGTCGTTGCAAAGGCTCTGAGCTAGTCCTGACTTTGTGACACACCTTATCTGCACAGATAAACAGAGTGAAGTGCTCATTGTTTCAGTGTTCAGAAGCAATTAATTCAGTCGAATTATGATGCCGCTCTTTGAAGACACTTTTGAGTTCTGCTGTTCAAACATTAGTCCGTATGCCATCTGTAAACTGAGCCTTGGCCAGCAGATGTGTTGTTACAATATATATATACTGTATATATAAACTGTGTTGTATATCTATAAAACAACAAGGCCATACACCTGTTGTGCAATAATCGTATGATCTCTGCCTCCCTCTCTGCTGTTACAATGGGGATACTGTGTTAAGGAGAGTGAATGATTGTGTCATCAAATAACGATGAGTTAAATGGATTGCGATGTTCATTTTTTTCCTTGCAATTAAATGCCTCCCCTGCAGAATTGAATTGGTTTACACAGATTACCAAGCGTCAGCATGAGGGCAGACATGACTGAGCGACGTAGCAGTTGGGAGAAGCTGAAAGAAACAAGTGCAACTTTGTTTACGCATGTCAGTCTTGTAATGTACTGCCTTCCAGTCGATTCGCAGAAAAAGGGCCATCTCTGTCATGCCCCACAGATACCCCTCTGAGATCTCTAGCAGGCCGAGGCCATTTCACACACACCAGAGCGAAAACATCAGCGGAGGACTGTCATTAAAGTCATTACAACCCCCCCACCCTACACAGACTGTATGCCCAATGGCGGTCATTACATCAGAATGTTAATCAAGTGATGGCTCTCAATCTCACGGATCACCGCAAAGTTTTGTGAAGCTGTAAAAAGCCAATAAAACTTAATTTGTACAGACAATGTTCATCCATCAGGGGCAAATGGCGTCATCATAAGACACGCGGGGGGGGGGGGGGAATGGAAGTTAGTTAGAGGGCCCTTGTCCCCGCCTGGAGGTAAATATTACTGAGTGACATCCTCTTGGGGGAGGTGACTGACGGAGACTCATCATGATGGATGTCTTGGGCTGAGCTGGAAGGTCATTTGTTAACCCAAAAAAAAAACAGTCAAGAAGACTAGAATGTAGGCCAGAACTGCACTCGAGCGTTCCCACAGTTTCTGACACGTCCATATCCATGTAAGAATGATTCGACTCCCTCTTGGAAGGTAGTTTCTGACACATCCATATCCGTGTAGGAATAATTTGAATACTTCTCAGAGGGCTTCTCAGTGTCTGAGCATTGGAAACTCTTGATTGCTCCGATCCCCTTTACTCCACCGTTCCAGATGACAGATCTTTACATAATAATAAGGACTGATACAACGAAAAATAATAGAGGCATTAATAGTCATATTTTTTGACAGGTTTTCGGAGAGCAGAGCCACAGGGTCATTAGCATAAGTGTTTTAAGCTTTGTGTTTCTCCTGTTTCAGTCTTTCCTTTAATCTGTAGATAACCAAAATAAGTCCCTGAGCTACACCTCCCTCTGACAGAACTAGGTCTCTCGTTTCATTGCAATCCTTACTTTATTTGTGGCTGATGTAATTGGTGAAATCCAACAAAACATGAGCATAGCTAAGAAGAATGCACACCTGCAAGTGCATTATATATAAATAAAGTAAAGTAAGCTAATATGTTATGAAATTATACATTTGACATCAACAACTGTGCATTCAGTATGCTTTCTCACTATAAGGCTCTTAAAAACTAAAGAATAAAGTCAAGTAAGTTAATATGTTATGAAATTTTACATTTGACATCAAAAACTGTGCATTCAGTCAGTATGCCTTCTCACTGTAAGGCTCTCAAAAACTAAAGACATGCACTGCATGCAGCCCATGAAAGTAATGCTTGTCTGCATCACTCAGTAGCCCCAGAAACATTTGCAATGAAATTGCTATATTCATCTAAACTTCAAAAGTAATTTTATAAATCTGCTGTGTTTTTACACATTAACCACAGAAATCAATGCAATAATATTGCAGAATAAAAATGTCATGCTAGATAAAACATTACAAACATTACAAAATTACAATCCCTCTCGAATTGTCTTTGACTTGATTAAAGACAATCTGCTCCTGACTCCTGAAGTCATTTGTCATGCACCTACCAAAACAAGTGAATTGGAGAAGATATATGTCCGGATGTGTGTTTGGATTTGCTTGGTTGCAGGTGAATCTCATTATGTAAACTCCCCCAGCCGGAATTCATATCTCATATGTCATGCCAGCACATCCAGGATACAATGCCTCACTCATTCTACCGCAGACTTA
Organism: Clupea harengus; assembly: GCF_900700415.2. Lineage (NCBI taxonomy): Eukaryota > Metazoa > Chordata > Actinopteri > Clupeiformes > Clupeidae > Clupea > Clupea harengus. The sequence continues at coordinate 22,300,064 of NC_045154.1, forward strand.
AGTACACCAGACACATGGCAAGACTATCATGCGAGGCTTTTCAGGGAATCTCCTAATAGTCCAGGCAAAATAGCGTTTTACGGCAGACTAATTGTAAAAGAATTTTTTTCAGCATAGATCATTTCTATGAGGTGTCCAGAACAACATACTAAAAGTCCTAAGAAATCCTAGTTGAGGAAATATGTTTAATTCTCATCAATCTGAGATGTGTGCTAATAATGCATTGCAAAAATACACCTCAAAAATGTAATTTTTTTCCTTTACTCCTATCAAAATGAAACTTTACACAATGAAAGTACCCATGGAAAGTAAAACAATTTGTATTACAAGTTTCTTTTGAAATTAATTTGTATATGCAAATGAGCTATACACTAATCGAATATGCCCAAAATACATCCAAATAGGCTTATTTTTTTCCTTTACTCCTACCACAATAAAACTTTACATAGTAAAAGTATACATGAAAAGTAACTTTTTTTGTATTACAAGTTTCTTTTGAAATTAATTTGAATATGCACATGAGCTCCACACTTATTGAATATGTCCATAGGCAGAAACACCTTCATATGTATGACAAATACATCGGCCCAATCTTCATCCAATCATCCTACTGCCAATGGGAGATGGCAATGCTGCTTTTAGACTGGCCTCTAACCTGAAAACTGCCTGGCTTGGTAGTACCTGCCAGGGGTATGGTGTTTCTGCCTATGCAATTAGGACATATTCAATAAGTGTGATGCTCATGTGCATATTTAAATTCATTTAAAAAGAAACTTGTAATACAAAAAAAGTTACTTTTCATGTATACTTTTACTATGTAAAGTTTTATTGTGGTAGGAGTAAAGGAAAAAAATAAGCCTATTTGGATGTATTTTGGGCATATTCGATTAGTGTATAGCTCATTTGCATATTAAAATTCATTTTCAAAGAAACTTGTAATACAAAAAAAAATTACTTTTCATGGGTACTTTCATTGTGTAAAGTTTCATTTTGATAGGCGTAAAGGAAAAAAATTAAATTTTTGAGGTGTATTTTTGCCATGCATTATTAGCACACATCTCAGATTGATGAGAATTAAACATATTTCCTCAACTAGGATTTCTTAGGACTTTTAGTATGTTGTTCTGGACACCTCATAGAAATGATCTATGCTGAAAAAAATTCTTTTACAATTAATTCTATTATTGGCTCCAAAAAGGGTTAATTTGCCTGGCCTATAAGTTCATGCTGATGAGCAACGAATAATGTGTGTTTTAAAGGTTTAACGGAAACCCCAGTCCCCTTTCACGGAAACAAAGAACTGTCAGTCTGGCTGCCTTGAGTTGCACCCAGGCAGCTAAAGATGCTGCACACTAACAAGCCTCTGGAGAGCCAAAGCACTTGCCTACCTCCTGAGGGGAAATGAGCAAACATAAAGACACAATGACAACAAAGCACTCTGTGATTGGAGAAACCCACTCCACCAGAACCATCTGATTTTTTTCTGTTTAGTAAAGAATTACATGTGGTAGAGTATGGTGTTGAATGTACATTTGACCAGAGTTCCATCAGAAATGTGGCTGGTAAGAAAGGGTAGACAGTGCGGGGGGAAATATCAGCTACCTCTAATTTATTCTTCTGTTCCTTTCCATCCTCCTCCATCCTTTGAAGACCCCCTTCCCTCATTCAGTGAAGATTTATATAGGGTGTTCCTTTGGTACAGCTGCTCTCAGAGATAATGATCACAGCTACTAAAAACCAAAAATAGTCTCTGCTATAAGCTCCGTACTGTCTCTGATAGTTTGTGAAACTTCGACAGAATGCTAATTCCCTTGTTGGAATCAAGTATCACTCACATCTGTGTTTCATCACCAACCACTGAACACGCACAGCAAGGTGTACACAAAACAATTACTAGTAAGAGATTCAGTTGCAAATTACTTACCGAGTGATGTAACGCTGGCACAGTTAAATCCAAACTGTGGAACGTAATACAGATGAGGTGCTTACTATACAGACCAATACGACAGATTAGACAGTCAAATCCCCAAAGCAAGTGATGGTTTGTGTTTTGCCATACATATCACTGAGCTCAAAACTGCTTCAATATCTGACACGCTATACTGTATTACATTTTCACCACAGCACATGGGTGGTGTCCTTTCGGGCGGCCTTTATCAATGACAGACATGACTATGTGATACATCATTGTCTATGAATGTTAGATGGATGGAGCAGCGTGTGAAATCCTATCCCCCAGTCATATTCTGTGGGGTGAATGTTAAGGAGAACTGATTCCTGAAGTGAGATATGTATCACAATGTTAATCGTGTGTAATGCCAGCTGGGTTCCTGACCTTTGACCTCTGCTGTTCAAGGTGGACTGACGTCTCACTACAGCAGTCATGGGTGGAGCCAAGCAGAGGTAGAGCATGATGTTGGAGTTCAGCTAAAGCAGCCCAGCTCTTCATCCTCCGCTGCTGTGTGGGGAAAAGAAGATGACTATCACCAGCCAGCAGTCCTTCAATGTCCTGGTTGTCATCTTTCTTCTGCTGTGTACTGCAGGTGAGCTCAGAGTTTGTGTAGCACACACACACACACACACACACAGACACACACAGACACACACACACACACACAGACACACACACACACAGACACACACACACACACACACACACACACACACACACACACACACACACACACACACACACACACACACACACACACACACACACACACACACACACACACACACACACACATCCACTGAATTCACACAATCTCCCAATCTCCCATTTGTTGCTTAGCCCTCTCTGCCCTGCAGCACACTGGCTGTAGTTTTTGCTAGGTGCATTCTGAGTCACTGTCACCGTTACACATTACAGGTCAGGATGAACATTTACCAGTCCTCATCATGATGTTCCTTTGGTTGCCATGCAGTATATCAACAAATTCCAATGACGGCGTGTCACGAGAAACTATTTCAGTGTCATAAAATAGTCTTCTGTTTAGCTGAAGTGACTTAGAGCCAGTTTGCGAATTTAAAAGGCTGTTTGAACTGAGCACTGATCAGTTTGGAAAACCGAAAAGGTGCTTCCTCCAAAAAAGGAGAGGAAATGCAGCGGGTAGGTAAGTGCATGGCTTTATTTTGTAACTACAGTAGTAGCACTTAACTTTTCCAGGAATTCTGCCCAGTGCACTCAGGCTGTGGAGATGGTGAGGAGTAAATATCACAAAGTAAAACACGGACTCTCAATTATTTATGCTTGTGATGATTCAGGAGATACTTTGCTTAAAAGCCCAACATCCCCTTGGAAAGGGGGAAAGGGAGGACATACAGGCAGTGAGGTACTATAGCAAATGCATTAGCCTGAAATATACTGTTACTCTGTTTAGAAGCACTTGTATGGCCTATGTTGTTCATATGGGCTCTGAACAGTAGCATTCATGTTGAATAGAGCTGATTTAAAGTTAAACCTACTAATACACAGATCATCAGATCGATGCATTGCTATTATCAGTGTTGTCATTCGATTAATGTGAAACAGCGTAAAACATACATCATTGCATTGCTTTAAAAAGCCCCCCCACAGACTGATTCCTTCAGAAAAACTAAACGTTACCTCAGATGAGACCTAAAATCCCCCAAAGCAAGACTGGTTTATAGTTGTGCCATAGTCAAAACAAGCTCAAATCCTTTCCCAGAGAGACATGCCAAATATCTGGCTCCAAGATCCCTTCTCCCCATGGGGAGGTTATGCCCTCAGCATTTCCCTACATAAATATTTAAGATTATGTGTAATATGTTTCCCATTGTAATACAGAAGACATTACATCATTATTCAGTTAATTATTTTGATTGAAAACAGCATTACAGTGCTATCCCACCACAAATGATGGGTATCCTATTGTGTCCCACTGGTTTACAGATTGTCAAGTGGATGCAGGCCTAAATGTAAACTGTAGTTTTAATAGTGTTCTGAAACTAGACAATCGCTAACTCAAGACATCAACATGGAAGCAACAGGAGCACTCCTGCTCTTAAGGAAACAGCTGTGTTTTATCAAAACACTTGAGATGGGTCTTGCCCTTCTCTCTCTGTTTCCTTCCTCTTGTACTTGCTCTGCTGAATAATGCTCGATGAATAATGTAAGATTCGTTTGATTGTAGCACATTATCAGCACCTGCGCATTACATTATTAATCTCACTGTGCATCACAGCAATTGTTTCAACCCTCAGTCTTTGATAGGGGGATTTGATATTGATAGATATGTAGATTCTTTGTTGTAATACATATGCATCATTGTTTTTAGAGTACACTTTCATCCCGTTGCCCATTTAACCTCATGTGAGAGCCTGTAAACGAGAGAAAACACCTGGTGTCGTGTTGTTTGTAATCAGTGTCTCGACCCTCCAGAGTTGCATAGCATTGACTTCAGTATAGCTGCTTCACACACTGGTTCTCTTATTGAACAGGGTTTGAAAACCCACTCCATTGAGTGAGTGAGTGAGTGATGCTCGGGGCTTCCGGCTCCTGCTGCATCCTCTTGTCTGACCTGCGTCTCCCCATGTTCTCATCTAAATGCTAATGACAGCCTGTCCCTCTCACTGTGCCGGATCAGTCACTCCAGAAGAAGCAGACAAGCTAATTGTGCGTAAGCAGGCGAATGCGCCCGCAGATTAGACTCTTATCGGGATTCTATTGGTGAGGCATAACAGCAAGAAAAGCCGGGGTGTTACCGAATGTTCTTTATGATCGTGTGCTGCTCTGTCTCAAAACATGCTGACGAATTTTGTCAGCCATGAGCCAAAGGAGAACGGAAGAAGCAACCACACTGTAACTTTTTAATGTTTTTGTTTTGCTGCCTGAAAGCCAGCTTGCCGTGTCCATCAACTCCACCGGTGGTCTCTATTGTGGATACATTGAGAGCAGACTGCTCAGCATCCATGGTGCAGTCTCAAATAAGCATAGTGACATTAGACCTACTGGTCTTTCAAACAGTCAGTCTTGTCAAAACTCATTGTGGGCTCTCACCATCAACGGAAATGTGATTATTCTCTTTCAACAATCTCGCAGGAAGCATTATGTTCTCAATGATCCCATTGTCTTAGTTCAGTGAAAGGACAATCAGATTAGAAGACGAACGCAGGACAGAGAGAGAGCTTTTCTATTTGTGTCATTAGTAATCAACTGAATGCTTTTGTCTTCTGTAATGTTCTTATTTATTGCTCCTGATACGTTGTGAAAGGGTGCCAGTGGTTTTGTCACCCAGCAGCAGCTAGCAGTGACGTCTCAGTCAGTCTGTGTCATTCACACACATTCAGATCCATTTCCTTGGTTCATTTCACAGACAGATTGGTAATTGCTGATCATCTCCAGGCGTCTGGTCTGCCAAGTGATTTTCACACGGCTTCAATCAATGTGGAATAATCTCTTTCATCATTTCATCAGATCATGAGGTTCCTGCAAGATGATTGTGCCAAGAGGCATGTCTATGGTTAGATGAGCCTTGAACACAAGTTGTAAGATATTAAAATAAAACAGAAGACATTTTAAGCATTTATTCAAACCTACCTATTTGGCCCATTTATTTTTTGGAGATGTATAGAAATGTGTTGTGTAGTTGTGAAGTGATAATCCCAGCAAAACTGAACTTCGTGCATAACCAGTTAGAGAGACTATGTCATATTGTAAATTATTTGTTATTTTCTCTTCCCATAGCTCTGTCAGCACATTTCCGGGTGTGCGAGCCGTACACCGACCACAAGGGGCGTTACCACTTCGGCTTCCAATGCCCGCGTCTCTCCGACAACAAGACCTACATGTTCTGCTGTTACCATAACAACACGGCTTTCAAGTATTGCTGCAATGATACAGAGTTCCAACACATCATGCAAGTCAACTTGACAACAACCCCTGATGGTTATTCTCACAAGTGAGTGTCAACTGAAAACAGTGAAAATAAATAAAAAAGACAACAAAGAGCTTCACTGCCTCCAGCATCATGATGAATGCCTTTTTTTTTTTACCCTTATAATGTTTCTGTCCTACTTCATTTTTAACCCCACAGATCTAAATATGGTATTTGCTTACAATTATATTGCCGTGAGAAGTTCATAAGCCTCTGCTTTCCCAGTAATTGTGCCTTATGAATAAAGTACTTCTACAAAGCACTGAGCCGTGAAGGAATTGAACAGTTGATCCCTTAGGTTTCAACCCGCTCAGGGCAGCATAACATTTGCTCCAATAGACACATGTTGAGCAGAGCTGCGGTGAAGCAGGGCGAAGCCCCTGGCAAAACGCATGCACATCGACCCACACTAATGGACTCGGTGGCCGACCACGCTGCCCTTAAGCATTAAGCCAGTGTCCCGCTAAGCCTGCTGGGGAGCTGATGCTCTCGAGTGCGGTCAGCGGGCCTGCGCCTGTGATATTTACCACTGGCCTCAGGTCAAATCGCCCATGTAGTCACATTGACTCAGCTCAGTGGTGTCAAAGACAGTCCACACGCTAGAACTCAAGCAAATACACTGCACTTATTTATAGTTCAAACTCATTTTCAGGTGTCAGGTAGATTTCCTCAGAATGACCCAGTATTATGACTGATCCCACTTGACTGTGAAACATTTCACCAGCTCATTTACTCAATTCAGTTGAATGCCAGCTGCAAAGTCATTTCATTTGACCTCAGTAAAGTGCTTACAATCTGTTTTGTAGAGCGTACGTAGATTCACGAAGCATAACTCGGCCTTGAGACCTTCTTCATTTCCAACCAAAAAAAATCAATGAACGGGCCATTTCATGCTGATTAGTCACAAATATTTACGGCATCCTTGAGGCACGACAGAACACGTACACATACACACACATTATCTCATAGGAAGGCATTTGTTTCTGCCTAGGAGAATCCCTTGAGGTATAATCAGTCATTCTTACTGCTCTAAGTGTTTTTTTCCTAAACTACTTGACATTCATTCAGCAGTTGTCTCTGGAGGCTTGCTTAATGAAGCCATTGACCTTAAGTCACTAAAGTTACCATATTTTAGTTCAAACAGTGGGTCCACTGAAGCACAGAGGAGTGCTCTCTATCAAGATAACCTAGAACTAGAACAATTAAGCGTTCTCATACCCAGAGCCATGTTCCTATGACAACACATCCTCCCTCTTGTATCCTCAGCCTGGAACACATAACCAATTTGAACATTTGCATTGCTCTTGAGCTGGACTGGTTACAGATACTCTTACATAGCATTGTCCTTGTGTTTGTTTTGCAACAGTTGACATTTTCAGTAGAGAACTAAAAAATTCCCCTCAACCCTAAGGCCTCTTGGTTAGTAAAAGTCAACGACAAGGCAGAGCAGGTGTTACGAGTTGAGTAGGTGTTCCCCACGGCTCATTGTCTCAGGGATTCATCACTGGGCTCATAGAATTTAAAAATAATTTAATTCTAATAATGGAAAAAGTTATAAACAAACAAATTGAAAATGATGTTTCCCTGCCGTCTCCCTTTATTGGTAATGTTAATATTTTACAGGGAAGGATTTAGTGAAATAGGAAAGCAGAAACATTTTAACCCTGTTAACTCACCTCCCTTCCACAGCAATTACACAGCCCTGATTGGCGTGTGGATCTACGGCTTCTTCGTCATGGTGCTGCTGGCTCTGGACTTTCTGTACTACTCAGCCATGAACTACGAGCTGTGCCGGGTCTACCTGGAGAAGTGGGGGCTGGGTGGCCACTGGCTCAGGCACGCCAGGAGCCAGTGGAAGAGCCCAGCGCAGGAGGAGAGCGGGCCTCAGACCCTGGTCCTGCCCCAGTCCACAGCCCCGTGCCTCAGCGCGGGGACGGGCCCTTACTCCCACCCCAGACACAGCAGCCCCAGAGGAGACTCCCAGTGCCCCACGCTGCTCCCCCTGCACACAGCGGACGCCTGGTGAGTCAGCAAGCGCCTTACAGCTCTCTCACTATTATGACATCTGCCAGCCGCTGTAAACAGCGCGGAGACTCAGCCAAACGAGCCTCCTCAGAGAGACCTGCCAGTCGGCAGAGGAACAGCAGGCACATACAAATACAGGTTTGTAAATAGGGTTTCGTCTTGCAGATGACAGCTGATGAGCCATGGTTGTTTTTACGTGGCACTGATGATCCGATCTTTTGATCGACTGACAGTTCAGCCTTGGATCCAAACCATGTGTACATGAAGGAGGCCAACTTTGAAAAAAAAGCCTGAGACCACTAAAAATACTTCCAAATATTGCCCTAGATTACATTGTTTTGGAGCTTGTCTAAACTTTTCCGAGGCACTGACATGGGTTATTTTTTTCTATGTTAAGTATCTTAAAAAGGTAACTGGCCTGTTTTTGTTTGTCTAAAAATAAAGATGGAGGGAACTACATTGATCACCCATTGATCACCCCTAAATTAACTTGCCAGTAGACCAAACATGTTATTTTCAAGTAACAGACTTTGATTTCCCAATGTACTAAACTTTTGTCTCAAAGCAAATTGTCTCAGACACTCAGGCGGGCTGCATACCTCGATATTTAGACACTGTATAGAAGATTGAAAAGAAGATTAGGCTATATTAGAGATGTCACTGGGGTCTATCGTGTGCTTCATAAACTCACGGTCCTTTCCTCTCCTCTCCTCTCCTCACCTGTTCAACTCTGCTGCAAACGTGACACTGTTGCTAAGTTATAGTTGCCACAGAGCTACAACAGCCCAACGCCCACTGGCAAGATGAACAATCTTAGCATCATTAGCTTAGGCTTCAACCTTCATGTCTGCCCTTCTTATCAATAATGCCATTTGTTTAATTTGTGTCGTCATACAGAGACCTAATCTAAAAGACAGGGTGAGTTGTTGAAAACACATGCATACACACATCTTACATGTGCATATGAATATAAACATATACCATTCATAAACATGCACTCTGTGCCTCTCTATGCCTACACATACACGTTCTTTACTCTACTTCACTCTCACAGACACCTGCACCATTCACACATTCACAAAGAACAGTAGTGTTTGTCCACAAGTAGTAGCAATGAGCTGTCATTTCCTCAAATTCCACAATAATCATTAAATCTTTCCAGCCCGGACCAAAATCACCTAAAATTGCCACATAAAAAAAACATTTATTGGAAACATTCATAAAATGTTTATTATCATGAGCATGGCAACATATTCAATTTACAATTTAAAGGTTATCAACCATATTTTGTTCGCACATCCTAATTTTGTGCCCTACATCTTAATTTAATTACATACATTTGCATTACTTTGCATCTGATTAACAACTACAATAATAAAAAACTCTTCGCATATTTTATATTTTAGTAAAAATTAAATGTATATGATATGAAAACTCAGATCAATACAAGAGTGTACACCATTTGGAATCACAAGAATAGTCAGATTTGTATCTCTGGCATATAAAGAATATATCAGATATGCCTTCTGAATGCAAAGACAGTGTGTGACCGAACATCTGTCAGCCTTGTCAGTCTCCCACCATAATATGAGAGCCCTCAAGTGAGATATGCCAAAAAAGTATCATCATTTCAAGCATAATATACTTATTTCTGATTCTCTAACACGACACAGAGTGCTGTATATTTCCATCTCAGACACTCGCTCGGTAGGGGTTGCCCAGCTGGCCACTGTGGAGAACTACGGGCTGTTCCTTGCTGCCAGACAGCTCGACTGGAGGTCTATGATATATTAATGAGAATAGAGAGTTGACAAATGGGCCTGAGACCCTGGCTGGACAGAGGAAGTGGGGAGAGTCCCAGCGCGGATGAGAGGGCTCAGGTTGTACTGCTGACTCCTGAAGGCCTCCTCCCACTCACTGGATGTGCCTAATTAAGCTGGCCTGTGCCCTGCGGAGGAGCCTCGTTAGCTGTCCACAGAGTGCTGTCAGGCTTCCTGTCAATCCCCACAGGTCAAACAGCTGACGTAACAAAGGCACTTTCTTCCGCGAGGGTAGCAACATAGTGAGAGGCAACAATGTGACGTTGGCATCAAATGTATATTTAAAGATACGCAACCTTGATGGAAACCCAAACTGCCATAATCAGTAGTCGTTTGGGCAGACATGTCCGTAAGGTCAGCTAAAAAAGCGAGTTAGCTTAATACTATACCTCCGAGACAAATGCACATTTTATGGGCATCTGCCCTTAAGGAGAATCTGAGCTACTTCAGACAAACAATGCGTCACCAGATGGCCCTGTGTCAAATTGTCTGGTGAAAGTTATTTAAGAAGCACGGACGCCTGTCCCCTGAGAGCAGTGCACTGAGAATAGAGCTCACTCTCGGCGAGAAACATCTGCTTAAATGCAAAGAGATAGAAGCAGAGGCAGAGCCCATAAAGAAGGGGCAGTTTGTGAAAAAGCATTCAAGCTTAGGCTATTGTCCTTGGAGTGTTATCTGCAGAGAAGGGGACAGGATGGGAGGATAACTTTTTACAGATCTAATTTTTTGCATGGCCAGTGATATGTCAACTTTGCAATCATCCTACCTTAAATTCAGGTTCTCCGTTTTCTCATTTGTAGGGTGGACTTCAAACACATTTATCTAGCGCTGGGTTGAACTGCCATGAGGTTTGTCCTGGCATACTAAAAAGGAACATTTTTGGACTGAATTCAATTTGCTTTGGCCGCCCACATTTCACTTTGGAATCAGAGCTGTGTATTTCAATTGAGCCCCCATTTCAAGTAAGTGGGGATATACGCAGATAGGCATTTTTCTGTAAATCCACTGTCAGTGCGTGCTCTCTGAAGGCAGGTATTTTGACAACATGTGTTTAATTTCTAATACCCAATACATTTGAATGCATAGCTGAGAGGAGGGGGGGGGACTTTTTTTCTAGAAATTATCATACACAGGGGACTATTCAGCAGCCCTTTCCACAACAGTAAACACAGCTGTTCCTGGAATCCCACAACATATTGCTTTAAAGCATTTTCCTTTGAATTATTTAACAGTCTGTCCTTTCCAGAGACAGGCCCAGTCATAACTTGTGAGAGTGGGTGAGGGGGTGGGGGGGTTCGGGGATACAGGCTAACTCATGCCACATTCTCTTCTTCCTCTTACTAGCCCAGGGCTAAAACTTCCATCACTCCCATGGCAAGGGGTTGCACATGTCAGACAGACACTTGGGGGATGACCTGGATACAGCGCGGGCTTTGCTAGGGAACACTCCGCTATTCTTAGAGCGGCTCGCTGACCCACTGAGGGTTCCTGTTGAACTCTCCCCCACCAAAGCAGAGCAGTGTGAGAACAGAAGTACAACTCCAGTGAGGCATTGTTTTTGCAGAGAGGACGGGCCCATCACTTTGTTTTACAGTCTCCAAGTGAAGTGTGTTAAATAAAATGAATACCTCCCAAAGCAGTTTCAGCGTGGTGATGGACATGTTGATGGCGAGAGTTGCGAGTCGAATGCAATCTCGTTTGTAATTGGCAGAGGGCCCGGCCCACTTTGGACGCAAGCCCAGCCCAGTGCAGCATCACCCGTTGGGTGGCACTTCATCACAACTCAGCCAAGGACTCCTGTTAGCCGAGAGATTGCAGATGACACGGCATCTGTCACAATACTCATCTAGCCCTGTCGAGATGTGGCTAATGGTTTGGCCATTACCTGGTCAAACAGCAGTTTGTGTTCATCTGGCCACTCCAATGCTACGCTAGCCCTGTATGCCAGCATCACGCCAATGGGTCTGCTCTATCATTTAGGACACGCCACAAATGTCAGCGTCTCCTGACATTTACAGAGACCGCTGTTTGACTGCCCCTGATGAACTGCCATCCCCAGCTCTGCGTTGAATTGACCCCGTCACACTGTACGTCGTGTTTTTATTAAGAGATATAACATTTTACCTGTACACATCTGTGCTGGAAAAGCTAAGCTGCTCTCACAACAAAATGTTCCTGCTGTTAATTGACAGTAATTTGGCGGCTGAGAGCCCAGGTGGTCAGTGACTCAGTCGGGCATTGGCTAAAATGTGTGTGACCGGGTTTTGGAATGGGGTGACATTTATGATGTCCTTTACACCAGAGTGGCTGCCAGAATAACTCGGAGACGCAATCTAATGCTCTCAAAGGAAAGGTCAGAGCTCCAGGTGTCCACGCTGAAAAACCCTCTGGGCTCTTATTTCGTTGATGGGCAACTGGCAACGAGCAGAGCCATGAGCAGAGTCTGCTGTGCATGAATTAAAGTTAATTTAATAATTTGGCAAAGTCATTTTGCTTATTTAATACCATCGGCAAGATCCTAAGCGCAAACATGGGTCCTTCATTTCCCTCTAATCAAATTAGGGCCCTCTGTGTTACATGTCATAGGGGGAATAAAGGCTTGTTCCTGCGGCTATTATTTCTACCCTTGAACTTTACAAATAATTGCTCTGATTAGTGCATATTTTAAAGAATATTATGACAACACAGTCAAATTGTTGATCAGGTTTTCATCAGTTGAATTCTACTTGAGTGGAATTGTACTTGAGGCTAGTACATTATGTACATTAATATAATGTACTCATGTGCTCATTATTCATGCTAGTTATTTGTGCAAACTAATGTGTGCTTGTTATATCATACATAAGCCTATATGATGTAGATGTTCACGCTGAATCGGAGCTGCTGAAACCGTCACGGTTGACGGCATATCTTGTAGTAACCAAATTGTGAAATTAGTGTGGTCTATCTTGTCTGTGGCCAATTTAGGGAGTAACACAATCCACATTTTCAGCTCATTACGAGCAGTGATCTGCTAAAAGGTTGGTCAATGGAGGAAGAATACTGTGCCTGATCTGAATCTGCATTAAACGAGTGAAGAATGCCCAAAATATCTGTGAACATGATGTTGTCTGTTTGGTTTGTACCCTGTATCACTCAGTTCTTGCAGTACGCTCCTCCTCACCACCTTCATGTTCTATCTTATCACAGACTGAAGCCATGACGGGGTACCATCTATTGCTCAGCAACAGAGAGCAGTATGGGAAAAATAAAGGTCAGGTGGACCCTGGACTCCTTTTCTCCATTCCACAAGACCTCTGAAAATCAGAAGAAAGTACGAAGAGACGGTGGCAATATGGACATGAAGAAGGACAGCTCTCCGGTGGAAAAAAGAGGACAGTAAAAGCTGTCCCTCCCACCATCACAGGCCCACTGATCTACTTCTCATGTCTCACAACCCCTCGATGACTGCTGTTTGTGTCCCCAGAGATGGAGTTGGCCGGGTTCCTGAACCACTGACGATGTGTTTGTATTGTTTGCACTGCTGTATGACCTACTAAGGTTTAGAGTCAATAGCTATGTAGCTGTAGGGGTAACCATGGCTTCTTTGTATTATTGTCGACTAGTCAGGGAATTGTATGAAAGGCAAATACCTACGATGTGTGTGGAGTTTTGTTTAGTTTTGTTTAGTTTTGTTTTGAACCACTGTTGATAACCTTTTGAGACATGTAGTCTTTCTTGGGTAGAAGAACCATACTTTATTCATGGTGTACCCATGTGTTTGAGAGCACTTTTCGTTACTGAAATTAGGTCTGTTCTGCAATGCTGCAGCTTTGAGGGGAAACATAGTCATGAAACACACAGACAGGTCAGTTTCAGAATTGTCATAAAACACACGATCGTCAAAAAATACATTTTACTACTGAACATTTGTATCATGCATTGTTAAGTGTCAAGAAGTTTGTAGACATAATACTACTCCATGTCACACTGCCACCAAAGCAAGGAATTTAAGCACATTCACTTTAATCAGAACATAGGTAATTATACTGCTGAGAATGTGTATCCTTTGTTTGCACAGACAGAATTAGTTGATTTGGCAAAACGTGTTGGTAAACAACTGAGAGCACAACCAAGAAGTGTTTGTGACCTGTTGCTATGGAAATAAATTATTGAGTTAATCAGAACCATTTTGATTTGACATACTGAATGATTGCACTATTGCCTCACAAGTGTCTAGGTGTTGTTTAGTATTCACTTCTAACATTGAAACATGTATGGTACATTTCTCATCATTCCATCACCAGATCACAAGAGATTATCACCAGTGATTTGTCGCAGAGTTCACGGAAAGCAGGCTCATACAATTGTTTTAGTTCAATACGAACAGGAAATACAAAATAGTAAACACTGACAGATGATGTATCATTCAGGTGAAGAGGCCTGGGAAAATAAATGTAGCTTTGTTTTGATTTGACACAAACATCCAAAACTACAAATCATGTGGCCGAATAGGAAAATCTGTCAGAGCTATAATACTAATTCACCATGCAATCACTCCTGCTTACTCGCCATCTGTGTGCTTGTTACAGGCTTAGAGATAGCACTGAGTGTAAAGCTGAGCTCGAGAACAAAGACAGAGCATCTCTCGTCAGTGATGGCTTATGCAGGGGCAACTCTGCGAAAGAGAAGACTACTGTGGCATCAGAGAGCGCTCCTGGGTGATGGGGCTGAAGAGAGTGCTAGAGGGATCCTTCCATAGAGGGGGTCAAGAAGCATTTCACCACTGTTTTTGTGTGTGTGTGTGCGTGTGTTTGTGTGTGGTGTGTGTGTGTGTGTGTGTGTGTGTGTGTGTGTGTGTGGTGTGTGTGTGTGTGTGTATGTGTGGTGTGTGTGGTGGTGTGTGTGTGTGTGTGTGTGTGTGTGTGTGTGTGTGTGTGTGTGTGTGTGTGTGTGTTTGTGTGTGTGTGTAAGGACTAGATTCCGCTGCTCCTCGAAAGCAGAGCTTGAAGGCAGCATCCCCCAGCTGAGATGAGGTTTTCCCATCCTGGAAATAATTGGCCAGGAACAGTGTGGTGTGTGTGGTGGTGTGTGTGTGTGTGTGTGTGTGTGTGTGTGTGTGTGTGTGTGTGTGTGTGTGTGTGTGTGTGTGTGTGTGTTTGTGTGTGTGTGTGTAAGGACACCTGAGAAGAAGAGGAAGTGGCGGGTAGAAGACACAGGAAAAGGAAAGAAGAACATGTGATTTTAAGTCGATGCTTAAGAATTGTAGTTTTTAACATCTGAATGTAATGCAGGATTACCGCATACGTGTGTGCGTCTGTGTGTATTACGGTGAAGTAAACTGTTGTTGTGGTGGTGACGTGGATGTGGTGCCACTGCAATTATAACAAGGTGAAACCATGTCCAATATTTCCAATGTGCCCCAGTGAGTGTGTGTGTGTTTTCGTATGTGTTTGTGTTTTATCATGGGAAGTCGTTAGTAATTTTGTACAACCTGTAATTTGGGATGGCAAAAGAATAGTGTCTTATCATCTACCAGATTATGTGAAACAGGGCATTTCAGTGTTACGTTCACTCAGGCCTCAGGCTCGCAAGTGTGATGATTTGTAGTGATTAGAATTCTCCCATCAAAATTTGTGTCATGGTCCAACAGGACTAGCAATAACCTTCACCACAGCAAATTAAGTTAGATCCACTTACAATAGATAGGTTGTTAAAAAATACAGCTAGATTCCGCTGCTCCTCGAAAGCAGAGCTTGAAGGCAGCATCCCCCAGCTGAGATGAGGTTTTCCCATCCTGGAAATAATTGGCCAGGAACAGTGTGGTGTGTGTGTGGTGTGTGTGTGTGTGTGTGTGTGTGTGTGTGTGTGTGTGTGTGTGTGTGTGTGTGTGTGTGTGTGTGTGTGTGTGTGTGTGTGTGTGTGTGTGTGTGTTTGTGTGTGTGTGTGTAAGGACACCTGAGAAGAAGAGGAAGTGGCGGGTAGAAGACACAGGAAAAGGAAAGAAGGACATGTGATTTTAAGTCGATGCTTAAGAATTGTAGTTTTTAACATCTGAATGTAATGCAGGATTACCGCATACGTGTGTGCGTCTGTGTGTATTACGGTGAAGTAAACTGTTGTTGTGGTGGTGACGTGGATGTTTTGTAATCGTTTAGGAAGTTTCATAATTTCCCTATTCTCACTAGCAATACGATACAAACATTTTCTCTGGAGATTGACCAGTTGATTGATCGTTGAGTATAAATTAACAAATGGCAATTAGACGAGTAGTGTAAGTCAGGTCAGTGTCACATTGTAAGACATGGTCTGTGTCCTCACTGTCTCACACCATATGGCTGAAATGAGCACTGGCAAAATGTCAAATGCAAAGTGGATTGATATACACATAGTATATCGACCCATCCTCCCTCTGTGGCGGTGCAGAGACATGGTTAATGTTGCATTAGCTGCAGTGAGCAGGAGCACAGTGACATTGTTTGGTGCCACTGCAATTATAACAAGGTGAAACCATGTCCAATATTTCCAATGTGCCCCAGTGAGTGTGTGTGTGTTTTCGTATGTGTTTGTGTTTTATCATGGGAAGTCGTTAGTAATTTTGTACAACCTGTAATTTGGGATGGCAAAAGAATAGTGTCTTATCATCTACCAGATTATGTGAAACAGGGCATTTCAGTGTTACGTTCACTCAGGCCTCAGGCTCGCAAGTGTGATGATTTGTAGTGATTAGAATTCTCCCATCAAAATTTGTGTCATGGTCCAACAGGACTAGCAATAACCTTCACCACAGCAAATTAAGTTAGATCCACTTACAATAGATAGGTTGTTAAAAAATACAGCTAGATTCCGCTGCTCCTCGAAAGCAGAGCTTGAAGGCAGCATCCCCCAGCTGAGATGAGGTTTTCCCATCCTGGAAATAATTGGCCAGGAACAGGGGGAGAGGCGCTAAATAACCCTTTCTCCTCCTTGACCGTCGACAGAAATGGAAGATTTGTTTTAAGTGGCAGAGTAAAGGGGAGTTAATTGGAACCTTGGAACAAAACAGAGATGGGGCACGCTGCCCTCGGGGGGGTCGGCTGTGACGGACATCGGGGGAAATGACACAGTAATCTCTCAAGAGTGCACTCTGTGTGATTACTACCGGTAGGTTCCATTTTTACACAACAGAAAACACAAGGAGCTGGGTAGCTACCAGAGATGTCATTGACTGGCATATTCCCTTCCATCAAACGCTTCCATGACTCTTGAGGTAGTTATGAACACTGTATCAACTCTTCAGATTGACTTCACCAATTATATGAGTTTGATGTGTGTATGACTCACTGAATGAACGGCTATTGATTGAATGAGTCATGTGAGCTTTAAAAATCCATTAATTCACTACCCACTGTGATGAACACATTGCTTTGACCATATCTGCGTCAACGCCATCATAAAGTAACGTATACAGAGTCAGGTATAAGATTCAGAATGGCTTATTTAATGAATGAAAAGTCAGAAGCTTGATGAATTTGTACAATTTTACTGATGCTAATAAATTATAACATTTTTGTCAAGGTCACAATTACACTTCGCTCAAAAGATGGTTGTAGTTGCCTTACTATGTGAAACTATCTGCCAGTCTGAAGGCATGACGTTTGGTCGTTTGTACACTTGAAGGTACAGTGGTCAAACTGCAAAAGTGGCACACTTGCACACAAACATATTTGCATACACATACTAACACTGTAGCACAGTGTTAAAAATGATACAGTTTCAAATGTAACTGTCATTTCACATGTCAAGTGTGTATAATGAGGAGAAATAAAGACATACATTTCTCAGTTCTGTTCACAAGGTTGTGTGCTGTGATTTTTCCTCCTTGCTTACACACCCTTTGTGCTCACTGCAGCATTCTGAACAACAGATGAGTGATGATCCTCCATACGATCTGTTCTTTGCGTCTGGGCACCTCTAGGCTGCTGGGATAACACTGCAGACTGTCACTGGGCCCTTCAGATTATAATCAAAACAAAATATACATCCCTATGTGTTTCACTGCCTGCCAGAGAAATACAGCAGAGGATTCATGGTACACCTCAGTTGAGCCGACGTAGCCAAACAAGACACTATGCAAGCTGTTCACCCTGCTTTTTGTTGGCCGTTGAAATGGCCCAATCCTGAGGGGTTTGACTAGGCCTTTATTCCCACTGCTGTCGTGTTCACATCCCTGCCTCTTGCTCTTGAACTGGAAAGCCTTTGACTCACCACACTCAAGGAAGGGCTACAAAGCACAGGGCCGTCCTGATGTACGTTACCAGTTTTGCCATTTATTTCTCTGTGATTAATTGGAAATGAGTTAAGTTATCATACATTTCGTCTATTTTATCTGGTCTATTTGGCGCTTCCTCCAGTGATACGGAAACTCTAGGTACAAGGTATACAGTGCAATACACAAAGCTCCATAGACTATGCCCACTTGTAGTGCAACACAACTTACATGGCCACATATGAGCGTTTTTTCTTCTTCTTGTAAACAGATGGAAATATACTTGAAAAGTGTTTCCTTCACTTTATTTATTCTATATCGTAATTTTAGGTTTGCCTTAATCTTAACAAACCCACCAGTTTTGATGACTTAAAATAAAGGTACATTTAAAATGGCTTGCAAATTACAAATATTAACAAATCATACTCTCCCGGATTTGCTGATGAACCACAGTAACCAGCACTATGATAGTCTATGCCCAAGCAGCAACTTCTAAAATGGGTCACAGATCCTGTCCTGGGCTTTGTCACGGCGTCCCTTCATCAACAGCAGCAGATGAGACCCTGTTCTCTCTCTCCCGCCCAGCCTCAAAGGCAGACAGGTCGACAGAAGTTTCCCCTCAGATGTTTGTCTCGTCGGGCCGGAGCAGAGCAGAGCAGAGCAGAGCAGAGCAGAGCGTAGCAGCCTGATGCGTTGGTGCTCCGTGACTCACATCTCTCCGCCGACAGCCGGAGTCACCGGGGCTGCGATGCATCATTAAGGCTCGCGACTGACAAAGGAGCAGCCGGCCCAATCTCTGACGGCCCCCTGACAGGGTTAGCCATGTCACACCCAAGGTCCCGCTACCAAATTAGAAACAGACACTAACCAGGGTCTTGTCAGAGGCCCACAGGGTGCAGGATTTAGTTTGGACCTCCCCCCTCCCCCCATGACAACTTTGAACATTTTAATGACTTTTTTTTCTCCGAGGGGCCTGACACCCCCGTTCACCTCCAGCCATTTGCCAGCTTGTTTACCTGCCTTGTCTGTTCCTGGCTTTCATTGTGTTTATCTCAATGTAGGCATGCTTTTTGTGGAGAAGGTTTTCTAGTGCTCCCTCTCTGATGTTTTTGACCCTTTTGTGGCGGCTCAGCCTCTGTTGTCTCACACTTCTGTTGTCTCCCCGCCATCAGCCCACTGCTAACTCTCCATTATTCTCCTCAGTCTCTGATATCCTCTTGCCGACAACGGCGTGAACTGGAGTAGAGAGAGGAGGCGTGAGAGATGGGGAAAGATTTGCACAATCGCTTATACTCTAATTACACACATTCATCTTGACGGCAAAACCTAAGCCTATTTTCTGCCTCCTGGTATTCTTTTATGGGGACAGGATAGGAATAACCCATCCAGACTCTGTACAGCCATCGTCACCTCCATCATAATCTAAATATACATCTCTGCATGCGCATTCATGACAAGACATCCATTTTGGGGATGGATGTGAGTAAGTGATCCCCTCCAAAAAAGACAGAACTTTCTTTTTACTCTGCCCTAAGGTAGAGACAAATTGTTCTAGGCTATTTGCTGTGCCATAGCACCTTGGAATGTTTTTGGTTTGATTAAATGTCACAATTTCCAAAAACGACACAATGAATTATGCCCACTTCCATTCCATTTAATCATCCGAAGAATCACTCGAAAGGTTGTGCGCTATTCCTTAACAAAGCCGCAATCAAGGAATCTCCTGTAGATTTGTATCACATTAATGAAGCTCACATTAGCATAATGGTATTAGTAATTACTCTGCATCCTCTTTGCAGTGCTCTCAGGGATTTAGTTAATTGGCCTGCAAATTAATTCCTGTGCTGTGGGAGCATCTTTTTCACCGTTGAGAGCACAGTCTGTCACATCTACTCAAAGTTTAAGCTGCCTCCTAACGGTATGAGAATTACTTGTGTCTGGTGGAAATGGTGGTCATAGTCATTTTGGTCAGACGGTAATAATATACGGTGGACCTTTGAATTGCTGAATTCTGTTGTCTGACACCCGTTTGTAAATACCAGTTTTCTTTTTTGCCTAAAGCGATGTGCTTGTGTTGAAGGGCGTAGGGACCTCATATGCCCTTCCTGCTACAGACACTTCCTCCCTGTTCTGGTTTTTGACACTCAGTGCACATCAGCAGCAGTTTCTGTCACTTCCACACCTTCAGCTTGGCTTTTGTAACTCAAGCAATACTTTCCAGAGAGGCTAGCACTGACAAATGATTAGTTCAGACATATATCAGTACTGTGGTGATGGCATGTGATGTACAGTCTGAGGGTGACACAAGGTCACTCGAGTTTAATCTGTTGACTGACTGGTACACTGTGCCGGCGGGGACAAGCTACTATGGGAGATGCAACTGCCTGACCATTAAAAAATAAGCAACAGAGTCTCCCTCTCGAAGTGGGGAGTTGTGTCTACAGTGCATATAAAAGTGAAGCAGCCCATCTGAAAGTTGTCTGAAACAGGGATAACACAGGGTTTAGAACTGATGCTTCATTTGAAAAAAGACTGTATTTGAAACTCTATTTCATGTTTGAAAACCAGGTTAAACCCCAGGATAAAGCAGTACGTTGTGTAATATTTTAGGAATGAGTATCATAAACACACACACTGTTTCTGGTATTTTTTATTTAGCTGACTTTTAATATCTTGGTATTTTGCTCGTACTGGTTATGTGTTGAATCAGCCAAATGTAATTTACTTAAATACCCTACGTACAGACAAATCACCACACAGTAAGAAGTACAGACCATAAAGGTTTACAAATTACAAATAAGACAAGTGGCTATACACGTTTTCAAAGGGGGAAACCAAGATCCTTAAACACCCCACAGCCTTTAGAACTGTTGAAAGTGAATTCCATTCTGAAAAAAATAAGTGGTTGTGGTAGAGATGCAAAAACCACAGAAGGTCAAGCACATTTATTTCATCGTGACCTTTCCACTTATCAGTTCCACTCAGCAAAGCTCTGGGCTTTTCAAAGCCATCAAAGGCTGTTACAACTGTGCTCCATCCTCTATATGGACACATGGAAGGACAAAGGGAAAACATATTGTGTGGCACACATCTTACAGCCAGTTGCCAAAGGCACTCGCAATGGTTCAAAGGTAGCAAATAGGAGAATGAAGAGGGATGATCCAGATGAGTTACAACGAGGACAGTAATACTGTTATCCAGGAAAGTGTGATTCAGGCTGAGGCCGCCTGCTGTCTTGTTAATGTCAGAGTGAGTGACAGAGCCCCCTCTGAACAAGCCGCCTAGCTCTCCCTCGCTCTTCCCTCCACGGGCAGAGTAGATGTTATGCACGGAGCTCAAACTTGTTATTATTATCGAATCATACTGGTTACACCATGCTACGGATGTGCTTGTGTGTGACTGACGGTAATGATGATAGGATGAGAGATTGGTGTGTCAGATGGGCGTGAGGAAACAAAGAGCAAGGGAAAAACTAGCACATAATCCAAGTAAGTCACCCACACATGTTTGGTAATGCTGTTTTGACTTGGCACGACTGAACAGTCAGTGATCCAGCTGCAAGATGGAGTCCTGGTAGTTCCCTCTGCTGACCTTCGACCTCTGACCTCTTTCCAGTTCATTTGCTCTTGTGCTTCTTGAACAGGGCATAAAGGACCCTCAATGTTGCCTTGACATCATGGGAGACGATGTCTACCAAAATAGAAAGATAAACATCGTGTCATTCTGAGGCAGCTGGTTCACATAAGAATGAGAACAAAAAAGAACGTTACAACAACATCACAGCTTGGGGCCGTCTTCAGCTTCAGTGGGCTTCCCCTAAAATGGCAGAGTCCCTCACTGTTGCCCAATCACCATCAGCCCCTTCGACAAAACCACTGGTTAACTTAATTCCTGCCCATTGATTGTGCCCCACAAAACACAAGCAATAGTTTGGAAAGAAATTGCTCCTTTCTTGCCGTCCTACCAGCAGTAGGGGCTATCTCAATTTGAAACAGCTTAGACGAAGAGCCAAAGCACTTACTCAATGAAAGAAAGCTCAGGAAGAGGCTCTTTTTGTTATGTGTTAATTTAATGAGTCTGCTGTTAGGATTTATCATTCCCTGTGGCTGAACTAATTACTTCACCCCATGAAGGTCTCACCCAAATGTCCTGTTCACATTCAGTATTTTAGAGCATGAAGTTATTTGATAATTGAAGTATGCTTGATGGGGTAATTTAATTTATGGTTTGCTTGTGGGTGAGATTGCATAATTTTGCTAAAAGGCACAAATTAAGTTTCAACAGTAAACATTAACATTAAAAAGAAGGCAGGGAGCCACTGCAAGTGACGCAACATAAACAAAAACTAACATATACTGTATCACATATGCATACACACATCCATGCACAGATGCACGCGCACATGCCCACACACACACACACACACACACACACACACACACACACACACACACACACACACAAGGTATCCTTCCACATAGAGATAAGCGTTTCATTCCTTCATCCCTTAGATCAACTTGACCCCACACAGAGCCAAACCACACATTCTGCCAAATGTAATCTTTATTCATATTCATCATTTAGCCTGTCGGCTGTCCACAGAATGTCATCCTCCTTCCTCTGGGGGCTCTGTCTGACTGAGAAAACTCCCAGTGAATGATTATGACCTCTGCTGAGCGTGGCCATTTAGACCTGTCTGCTCTCAGATTCCCGCTACACATGGTGCTAACGCTAACGCTACTTTTTTCCCTCAGTACATTTGTATTCAGAGCCACTGATGGGCCTCGGCACAACCGGTGGGTGCAAATCAGTGCTGGCTTATGAGTGGGTTCACACAGTGGTTCCTCACAGCCTGTAGGCCTCGGCACGACAAACATGTTTACTGCTTAGCATAAGTTCACCTGAGAGGAATAACATTCAGGTGCCAGACTCACTGCGACTGCTGAAAGGATGGGATACTACTTGCTATTACTCGTGTGCTTGAAGCCCCTTGAGCTGCATGTGAGCTGGAACACGCAAACACAAATGTCAGAGCTTACATAGAGGAGGTGCTTGTCTCACCTTGGGGATCAACATCATCCACTTCTATATCTCTGTCACTGAGCATTTCCAAGGCCAGGGTGACATTGTGCAGCTGACAATCACAGAAGGTCGCATAAATCAAACTAATATATATATATATATATATACTCATTACAGTAAATGGAATCAGACATTAAATACAGACATTAAATGAATACATGATACAGTATTGTTAATTCCAGATGACAATGACATAGGTGGAAGAACATGGAATTAATGCTAAAGCATTTGGTCATCATCATCAAGAAAGGGGGGGACTGATTGAGATATGCTATAACATTGCGATATTGCAACGTTATGTTAAAAAAAAAAACTCACCATTTCAGGGTCACATGATGGACTGAGGGTGAACTCAGACAGGGGGAGGAAAAACCCCTCCAGCTGTCCAATCAGCAGAAGCAAGATGACACCATCTGCAAACTGAAGAAACAATGTTGACATGTAGTCTTAAGCCATGTAATGTCATTTCCCAAAACATGTGTTTTTGTTTGTTTGAATGTGTAGTTTGGCTCATCTCTGACAGATTGTGGTGCCAGGTTGATCTAAGGGATGAATTAAATGCTAATCTCATATGGGATAATATCTGTGTGTACATGTGTGAGTGAGTCTGTGTGTGTTTGCATGTGTATTTGTGCCTGTGTGTGTGTGTGTGTGTGTGTGTGTTTGTGTGTGTGTGTGTGTGTGTGTGTGTGTGTGTGTGTGTGTGTGTGTGTGTGTGTGTGTGTGTGTGTGCGTGTGCGTGTGCGTGTGTGTGTCTTAATACCTGTTTCTCCATCTCCGTTACTTGCAGACCCAGGGGTAACATATTCTTGTTAACAAAGTGGAGGATTGCCTTTTTCAGAGTGCGAGAAACATAGAGAGTTAACTAATATAATGTGTTTCTATGGGACGTTTGAATGTATAACAAAGTAGCAGAATTGCTAAAAAGATTACTAAAATTCCCCAGCACCTGTTTGAACGCAGAGATCTTATGTGGTTCAAGCAGCATGAGCTGATCAATGAGGTCTTCCTCTACAGAGACAGGGAGAGAGAGAGACCGAGACCGAGACAGAGAGACAGAGAGGGGAGAGAGAGAGAGAGGGGAGAGAAAAAAGACCTGATCTTATCACAGCAGCGTTAATGCTAACTCACATCCCCCGATATAACAGAACAAAGAGAAGCAGTCTGGATTTTTTTTTTTCACTCACTTTCAGAATCTTTTCCTCCCACTGAATCTTTATCTGAACCACTGTTGAGATGATGGGGAAGCAATGAGAGGTTTGGTTTCTTTGATACTGTGACCGACGCGACTGTGACCGAACCAAATTGAAATGTTGAAAATGAAATGGCCTACCTCTGACCCTCTGTGATGTGCTCAAAGAGTTTATCTGATTTGATTCCAGCTCTGTTGACCTGCAAACGTGAAGAGCATGTTTGTGTGATTATGATATATAAACGCAGTATTTGCACACATAATAGCACCTTCAGTGTGTACCATAAGTCCCTGAGTATATGGATCCTATCGCTCTGTGGGTAGACTATGCGAACAGAAAGTACAGAAAAGGTGCCTTTTGCAGATAGCACAAATGCTAATGGGAGTCATACTTCCCCTGTACTGGAGGTTGTTTGGGACATTGTTATAAGCTAAATGTGAATGTACATGTAAACATACTAACACACCGCTCATGATGTAAGGGAATATTCATTCATGGTTCATTCATTGTGGGACATCTGGGTGATTGTGGGGACACCCTGTAGCAGCAGACCTCACAGGTGTGGGGATGCGGAAACATACCTCAACGCTGATGACTTCCACACTGACATTTGGGGGCAGCGCCATGTCAGGCTGGAAGCACTTCACCATGGAAACCAGCAGATGAAGAGTGGCCAGTAGGTCCTTGCTGTGGATGACTGATGGAAAAGAGGCACTGAGTGAGCGCTGTTACCACCAACAACGTGTCTCTACAGACAAACAGTCCTCACAAAGAAGACATAGTCCCAAATAAATGGAGAACAGTTGGTAAAGAAAACATGGTCGCTGAATATCTTTTTTTTTTTTTGTATGGGTAATATAGTGGCTTTGAAGAGCCATTTACTATCAGTGTTAGCAAAATGCATCTTTTACAGCTAGTTCACAGCTATTATGACTGATTTGTAGACGTGACTCACGCGCAACACTCCATTTTGCAGTCTCGTCACTGACACCCAGCTTGCTGTTCAGGGCCACCAGAATGACCCCCAATTTCCGGATCTGAGCCACTGTCGTCACGGCAATCTCCTCCACTGGCAAAAACTCACTGGCCAAAGTGCCTAAGATTTGTAAACATTCTCATAAGCTGCACTGCTATATAGGAACACACAGGAATATTAAACACTCATACATATAAACACAAACACACACATACACACACATACACACACACAAGCAAAACAAATACACAGTACATATTTGGGACATAAACATAAACGGAGCATACACATAATATATATATAATACAAATATATTCACACAGACAGCCCCAGGTTTACCTAAGAGATGATGCAACACCAGCCCATCAAAGAGGTCCTCCTCTAGGCTCTTCACCACGATGTGTTCCGCCTTCAGAGTGGCATTAATCCAATCTAACAGCACCTGTAGCAGAGAGAAACGACTCTGTGATCCCCCTCCGGTGATCAGGCAAACACTCGCTAATTCTCCATAGGTGATGTTTTTAATCTTTTAAGCATGTTAGTCTGACCTTTATAATTCTACCTGAAGGGCTTCTGGCTGGTTTAAATATTGTATGGTATTGCACAAAACTGTGATACTATTCATATCTACCTGAAGAAAATGTCAAAGTGATTGTGTTGCTAAGCAGGTGAGGTTACTGATGATTAGCAACCATAAAATCTTCTCAGAGACTGACTAAAGATGGCAAAGTCTTTGTATAAATGAGTTAGAAATAATACAGTAAGTACTACGAGTGGTTGCCTTATAACAGCTGTCCATATGAAGGAACATATTGCCCACAGTTGATGAGGCAATGACAATAGCAATTAATTGTGTTTATTGTGGCACTTTGGCTCATTAGCAGCACTTTGTGATGGTCGAGGAGATATATGAGTATTTGTATTACTTCTCTGAAAATACTTTAATGAGAGGACAGGTGGAGACAAAGCTGCTCACTTTTATGCAAACATTGTTCTTTTTAAGGCAGAGGTAATAAAGTGAAAGACAGAACTTCCTTATTCCTTTTTTTTCGGCTTTGTAGAATCACCGTTGGGCTTTGTGGTGAATTTTCACCCCAAAAAAGGTTGGCCTTACCTCTTTGAGGTTGTTCAGTTTGGGGTCATTCAGGCACGTGGGTTGAATGATCTTTCTCTTATCACCTGTGTTCATAGATAATAAAGACCACCCACAGAGAAAGTTCATATTATAAGCTGTGTGTGTCAACAAACTAGTAAAGCTTCAAGCATCAATATCAGGAAGTATCCACAGCTAGTGTGTATCAACAACCACTACCGACCAATGTCTACCAACATCTACTAAAACAGAAAAACATGTTTCCAATGACATTTCTTTGCTTTCTTACAATTTTAGCTCTAGCAGTAAAGGACTGTAGACGATCTTTGTCAAAACATTTGTTTTTGCAGTTGCATTTAAAGCATTATAAATCAGTGGATGTTTCATTGGATAGATCTATCACTTACTGATCAAAAAGTACAAAAATAGGAAAAAAAGTAATTCTGAGGTGGATGATGACTTTCTGACTATCAAAGGAGCCAGTCAGCCAGTCACACACTCACCCGGCACAGCCTCATCAGCAGGAAGATCAAAGGCCTCTTCCATCTCTCCCCTACAGAGCCACAGAGAAGAGTCTGACACTATCACAGTCATACTGATATAAATGTGAGGCCTATACAAGAGGCCTATGTGGGTCAAATGTTTCTTTAAGCATGAATGTCTGGATATTGAAATGTTTTTTACGTAAACAACACATTTTCAGCACACTACCTAAGGGGTTAGTGCAACATCAGGGGTTACATGTCATTGTTAGTTGCCTCAATCTGTTGTCAAAATGTTTTTTTTTCATCTCCCAAAACTGCCTCGTTCGAAATTGCATTTTGCTTACTTGACGATCTATGTTGAACGTGTCTGTGTTCATATTTGCATGTTGTCAAAAATGTCAAGGGCATTCTGTTCGATTCAGCCCTATTTGCTGTAGCTGTCTAAACGAATGTGCCTACCTTCAGTGAAGCAAGGACATGCAGACAGTGTAGACGAAAGACTTCCCTCCTCAGTGTTTCTTCGGAATTGAACAAAATGTTTGTTCAGAAGAGTATAGACCCTGTTTTGACAGTAGACTACTCTGAAATGTACAGCGGAGTTGTACTCTTTGAAATCTACAGTCAAGAGCACCAAAAGTGTCTGTTAACATGTGATCATTTGACTACAAGAGGGGAAGTTGTGGTTGTGTAAAACACACTTCCTCTTTCAGTTTAGTCAGTCATCGTATTTAGCATGCTGGGATTCACCATTTATACATACAAATATGTAAGTCATTTTGACAGGCTACTATTCACCAGACCTTTGAATGTGCAGATAAATAGCACTTTTTCACAGACGGGTGGATGGACACATTAGAGCAGAGAAGGAAGAATTCTAGTAATTAGTTACAAAAGTAGAAATATGACAGAAAGGCTAACACATACTACTGGCTTTGTATGTTTCCTGAGTTTCAGTGCTTCCTGTTATACATACTGCATAGGTTGGCCCTTAATGGGGATCTGCCATGTTAAATGGTGATAAAGAAGACAATTGTAGAGAAAGCATCTCTGGTATTCACTAGGGTCTGTAATCATTCTAGTACATGGAAAGGTCTGGAATTTTTGTTATTAACATGTATGCTGTAATTATATCCACTTTAACCCCATGAGATCTTCTTTTAACCCTAAGACCCCATTATGGTTCCCCAAATCTCTCCTTTCCCTCTGTCTATAGGTGAGGTACTGCAGTGCCTTCACCCCCCCTCTCATCTCCTCCTCCAGTCATATGAAGGGATGGGGGTAACCATGGTAACTAGGGAAATAAGCATGCACTAATACAAAAGCAAGTGAAAGCCTGGAAATAACTGCAAGTTAAATCTTTAAATCTAAACTTAAGCCATGGGAATTACATTTGGCGAGCAGACTCAGACTATCTCAAAATAGGCTTCATTGTTCGGTGCAAATAAATCACAGTTGTTATGTGGCGGGTTGATGCGTTTTATTTCAGGACAAAAACCACTGTCAGAGCAGACTTTATCAGGAATTCAGCTCCCTTGCAAATCTCCGCTCCACAGAAACCAGACTGAATAATTAACACAGAGTTTGAAAAAGATTTCTTTTTTTGGTTGTTAACTGCAGTGGGGTGAGATCCTGCCTGTCCATTCTGCACAATCAATAATCATTCCAACCAGCCAGTCAACTGACACATCCTGAGGGAAAGGCAACATGGCAATTTGAAGCTTTTGGTTACTACATTGACAATGTAACGTCATGGCACTTGTTCGCTGCAAGGCAAAATGAGTGAATCATAAATAAAAAAACACACACACACAGACACATACAAACATTCATAGTAATGACAATGGTTGTGATTCTTCAGTGCATAAGAATTGCGTGTTCAGGTCAAAAAAATATTCAGGGCAGGCGGTGCATTCTCCAAGGCATCCTAAGCAGGGGGCTCATATGCATAACAGCATTAGTAGTAAATATATGTCCATATGGTCTGGCAGTCAGGTAGCAGTGGTGCCCCTCCAGCCTCCATACGACTCAGTTCAGCACATGTCGGAGAGGTGGACACGCTGCATATGATTTCCCACCCAAATGAAGAATAATAGATTGGCTCCCACAGTCAACTTGTCAGCACCACACAAAAATATCAGGCATCTGTGTGTGATGTGTGTGTAAGTGTGTGTGTGTGACATGTGTATTTGAGTGTGGGCAGAAATCCAGGAGCCCAGGCCACAGCATGAAGATCCATCTAAGCTCCATCTGGTGAAGGCACCAAGCAGCCTCCTGCCACCTCCCCCCCGTGCTGAGGGGCGGCCGTCACTCGGAGTTCTTGTAGTTGGTGAAGAGGTTGTAGAGGACCCTCAGGGTGGACTTCAGGTTCAAGTTCACAACATCTGGGACAGAAAAAAAAAGAGTAATGTGAGAAGTGGCATGAACTATAAATTTGGTCGAAGTCATATTATTGCCCCACCACACCTGGAAATATAAAAGACCACAAATTATACAGAAACTAAAGAAATCAGTAATTGTGGCCCACCAGTAAAGGACTATGTAGGGAACTATAGCTTTTGCTACTAATCTTAAGAAAAGAAAATATTATTTGGTTACTGTCATTTTGTCAAGCTCTGTTTGTTTCATAAATGAAAGGCTAGGGTTCCCCCTGCTGGGCAGCAATGGCATTACATTCAGAACAGCTGTGTCACACAAAGCGGCACAGTTGCGATACTACGTGAGAGAGTAAAGCTGTAATACCCTCTGGTCGGGCTTTGGGTTTCTTCAGACCTCCGTCCTGCATCAGCTCAAAGGAGAAGGCCACATTGTGTACCTGAGGATAACAGAAGTGAGGATGTATTCAGCCCATTGGCTTGGAATGAGCAGAGACAATCCGATCCTGTCTTAGTCTGTCCAGTATTTCTACTTTCCTCTTAGTTCAGTAAACACAGTAGAGTGAAAGAGTATCATGCTTGGAATTTCATACCAGCGGTTTGATTCAAGGGGTCAAAACTTCAACTATAAATGGCAACTTTCTGAAGTGAAGTGGGAATTGTGTTCATGCAACCCCCTCCCCCCAGATTTAGCTGCAAACACAGACTCAATTGAATGAGCGGTCGGTGTGATGCCAAACACAGACTCAATAGAATGAGCAGTCGGTGCGATGCCAAACGGGCGGGGGGAAGTGCGATGCCAAATGGGCAGGGGAAGACTCTCCTTCACCTCCATAAACAGAAACCAAAAAACTTCAGAACCCTTTAAAGATTGTAAATTCAAGTTTTTGCCCAGAAGCAAGTGTCTTTTAGTTTATATATATACTTCGTATACTAAACTTGGTGTACACATCTACACTGGGCACATGTGGTGAAGCGGACATCAATTCAATAACAGGATGCCACTAGATAACAATATCATAATTTAAAAATACATCAGAGTACATGCCACATCTTCACAAATACCAACAAGAATATATATAGAATATGCCATGCACTCAAATAAATAATGCATAAATGACTCCAGCATAGATAGCATGACAAGCAAAAACATAACAAAGAGGGAGCAAGCTCCTTGTCAGACGTCACACATTCACACTTACCTTCTGCTCAAAGCTCTCTGGTGTGAGGTAAAAGTTATACAGCGGAACAAAGTAGTCTTCCAGAAGCCCCATCAACAACACCAGGTAGACACCGTCTGCGAACTAGACACAAGGCGGACGTTAAACTGTGCAATTAGACACGGAAGTGAAAACTCTTATCCCAGTAGTCTAAAATCTAAAGCTGAGAAAAGTACTATGGGTATTATATTACTATTATTAAATTACATTTAACAGTAGTCAATGTTTGAGCAGCATAATTACATAATTACACATTGTGGTAGTACATCAGAGTCTACCAGCTGAGAATGGGTATAATAACAAGGCATAGTCCATTCAGAATCTTTAAAAAAGACTTTCCGTTTTCAGTATTTTCACAGAGCAGCTGGAAATGACTGGCAGCCAGAGAACAGTGGGATTTTGTACAGAGTAAATTGACTGTAACCTTTAGCGTGCAATTTCATACAAAACAAGAAGCAGTGTGCATTTGCCAAGCAGTGGGTTCACTGTTACAAATTTACCTGTGAATCAAGTTCTGTCACCTCCAGGTTCAGCTTGTTAAGGTGCTTATTCACAAAGGTAATAAGAGACTACAGAAGAGAGCAGAGCAGAGCACAGAGAGAGTGTTAAAGCACTGCAAGTCCACAGAATATATGATCCCTCCTTTCTTAATTTATGTGGCATTTAAGGGGGTTCATTGAGCTCCATAAAAAAAGTATATTTAAACATACTGTACATGTCACTGTGAAATCTAATGTACTTTACCGTCTTCACAACATTGAGCTTGTCAGGGGCATGATCCAACAATGTGTCAAAAGCATCCCTCTCTGAAATCATAAATAGACATTTCACAGAAGTATTAGGACTCAATCCTTCTGAGTGAAATTAACTAGAATTATCAAGGTGATTCTACTGGATGTCTCTATAGAAATAAAACTGTTAATAAGGCTGTTAAATTATAGGACTCACCAAATCGGCCCATCATCATCCTGCAAAATACAATTGAAAACTGATTATGTTTAGATTCATCCAAAAAATCAGTTGTTTTTTTTACTGGATAATACCGTGTTGACTGAGGCAGCACCAGGTTTAAGTTCACTGTCACTAGACAGCAATGTGAAGTACAAAGACTTCAGAAAGAATAGAAAACACCATAAATATCTTACTCTGTTGTTGTTGTGAGCTCCTTGGTCACATGAGAAGTGTGTAAGATGCCTTCTTTTTTCTGTAAAAAAATATTTAAATGAGTCAGTTTGTTGAAAAACCTGAAAAACTCGGGACAGATGGACAACTAAGGCAGGTGCAGCTACCACTAAGAAACAACAAAAAACAATAAGCTGAGTGAAATTAATGAAATGAGTGCGATCAATTTCGAATCAAATCAAGCCTAATTGGATTAGAATTAGAATTAGAATCAGAATCAGAATCAGAATCAGAATCAGAATCAGAATAAGAATTAGAATAATCTGTGCTCCTCACCTTGACCACCACCACCTGGACGGACACGTGTTCTGGGAGTCTGACGGGGCCCTGAAAGTGCATGGCCAATGCCACCAACAGATATACAATGGCAACCAGATTCTTGGAGTGGATTGCTGTGAAAACATAGAGCTGCATTAGAGAGTGAACAAGTGTGCATGATGAACAGAAATCAGGAATGAGTTGAATGCCCCTTGTTGTGGTTCCACTCATCCAGAAGTGGAACGCACAACACACAATGGTCAGCGTAACGGCAAACCTGAACATTCAGCCTTCCAAGACTTCTAAGAGTGTATGCATGAAAGAAGCTATATAAACAGTTTTGACCTCACTCCAGGATGAGAAAATGCTCAACAACAAAGCTAATGGCCTTTCTTTAGCCTCCAGATGTACAAGTGTGCCTGTGTGAGTGGTTTTGTGCGTGTGTGTGTATTTAAATATTCTCACTCACAGTCCACGCCCCACTCGACGGACCAGCCCTCAGGCCTGAGCACATCGTTGACCGCCTCCAGGACCGTCTGCAGCTTCTGTTTCTGGCCGATCTCAGACTGAGTCACCTCAGCCACGTTCAGCTTGCGCTGGGAAAGTTTCTCTGTGAATGGAACTCACAGTTAGGGTGCCACTCTCACACTTGACTTGTCACAATGTATCTCATTCGCTCGATCTCAGTTCTCTATATCAGACACACACTCACACACACGCACACACACATGCACACAAACACAAACACAGACACAAACACTCCCACACACACACACACACACACACACACACACACACACACACACACACACACACACACACACACACACACAAACGCAAACACCAACCCAAACACCAACACCAACACCAACACAAACACAAACACCAACACAAACACGCACACACACATATACACAAACACTCATCAGGTTTATTCACAGCCCAGTAGGGTGCCTCTTACTATGCCAAGAAAGCTTTCCACAGCGATCAGACCTGGAGCATTCCCCTTATGGGAACTTACCAAATAACTTCTGGAGCACCTGTCCATCATAGAGATCCTCCTCCAGGTCCTTCACAATGATCCTTTCCTCCACCAGCTCATTATTGATCCAGTCAATGAGGACCTGTGGTCAAAGCATGAACTGTATCATACAGCATTAATCACGGTGATGGTGAAGTTTTAAATGAACAGAACAATCAGTGACACAGGAAGGCACTAGTTGCGTGTTTCATACGTACACATGTAAGCAGTTATGAGATGAGATCTGGGTGCATCTTACTTTTTGAAGGTCTTTAAATTTGTGATTATCTCTTGAGCTGGGATCTAGAATGCTCCTTTCAGCATTCTCCTCTATAAGGGCCCAAAATAGATCAGAGCACATTAGAGTTAAATAGAGTGAAATACATTTGCTTCAATTCTACACATTTTGATACGGTGTTATGCTGCAATAGAAAACGTTATTGAGGTCAGGTCATACTTAACTGCTTTTGTCATATTTATTATGTCTTAATTTAAGTCATATGCGTCATAAACCACCTTAAATTCCCACCCTGTTATGACAATCCATTCATCACAGAGTGATTCAGGGATGACAAGGAGACTAGCTGAGCATAGAGTCCCACCCTAGAACTCTCACTTCCCCATGCACTGCAGGGTGTTCCTCCATATCAGTCATCAGAGATTCTGAAGAACTGGCAAGCATTTTCAAACAAGCTTCCATAAGACTCAAAAAAAGAATAATGTTGGCTATCCTGTTAAAACACTTTCTTTGAAGGTTTTGCATTTGTCCAGTAGTAGTTACCATTTTCTAGGGTGACATAAAATGATAATAAAACTGTTCAGATCATCTATCTGCAGTAAATATCAACCATTTGCACAGAATTCCTAACCCCTCATCACTGGCCATACGGCTGGTCCAGCTTAGGGTTGTACTGGAAAGGAGAGTAGCTGTTGGCTGATTGATTAATAGACAGGGGAGGGTTACCTAGCAACGTGTCCTCTGGGAGTAGCTCAGCACAGGAGGGCTGCATAGAGGAAATGATGGCATTCTTCCCCTCCTCCTGAAGGTCACTCACTGTTGACACACACACACAAACAGCAATATTTTAGGGCTTTCTGTGATGGTTTGGAGAAACAAAACAAAAACAGAACTCTAAACAAATAAAACACACAATGTGCAGGTAGCACTGTTCACAAACAAGCATAGTACTGTGCATATGTGTACAATAACCCTGACTGTCTGACCTCCTTGGTTTCCCAGAAATTACCTTGAGCAACCTTCTCTCAGTATGATTCACTGTATGTCACACAGAAAACTTGAATTTTTCATCTGATTTTCTTTGGGTCTGATTGAGCGCTGGTGTATAACAAACACCTGTTTCCCCTTGAGATGGAGATCATCCCACTGCTGTTCACCCAGGCCGGGATGCCCCTCCACAGCTCTGTGCCAAACGGATCGATCCATGCTCCACCCGCAGCTTTCTCAAGTGACAGCGTCATTACGGTCCATCCAGAAAAGCAGAGCTAAAAGCTAATCCATTTAGCCCTGCGCTTTCTGTAGTCATCAGAACTGCACTGAATTACCACTCAGCCCACGACCTCCAAGAGGAGAGGGGAGGCAGGGGTGGAGCTAACCTCCATGGATTCTATCATAGACGAGAGAATGTGAGAAAGCACCACACCCAGATAGCCATCACATATCACAATCAGAGCCACTTCCTGCTGCCGAGGCACTTTGATCCCACTCTTACTGGTGTCTGTGTTCTTGGCCCAAAGAGACACTAAGATACAGGTGCAAGTCACTCTAAATGACATTGTGCAAGTCACTCCAAATGACATTTATCAACAAACTCTCCAATTAAGATATTTAACGCTTACAATGTCACTTCTAAAAACAGCTGTGTAAATGAGTTTCAACCTTTTTAAAGAATAAATTATTCATTTCCTTCCTGTTATTCCAGATGTCTGCAGACATCAGTGATAGTCATCAAACTCATGGACCAAAACATCTCAGACTAGCATTTCCGCCATAATTGCTTTGCTTTAATTTGGCCTCCAACTGCCATGGTACTTCTGTTAACGGAGATGCATGGATTCTACAGGGAAAAATCTCAAATCTTACAGTAATTCAAGACTAAAAAGCCTACTAAAAGTGTGTACAAGTACACAAGTGTGAAGAATCACTGATGATCTGACAACTATGGTTGTTAAATATTAATACTGTCACAGTGGTCTACAGGGCAACTATACAAACGCAGTATTCTATTTACAGTTAGTGAACACATAGATTCATAACATTCTATAGTAAAACCTCTGAAGACCCCTGCACCACATAGCAGACCTGGCTGGAGAGAAAACACACACACACACACACACACAAACTGCCACACTACCTTCTTTCTTGCGCTTTGCCCGACAAAGAAAGCCCGCCATGTCCCCAAAATCGCTCCCTGCGTTTGCAGAGACGGAGTGGGTGTGTGTGGGTGTGTATGTATGTGTGGTGCAGGGTAGAGTGGGGTGGGGCGGGGGTGTCCTGGCAGTAAGGGGGGCATGGCACTGGTGGAAGCGTCATCGCGTGGTATTTCTGTCCCTTTCACAACCCCCACCCACCGTGCTCCTGTTACAGTGGGGAAGTGAGGTGGTGGTGGTGGTGGTGGTGGTGGTGGAGGGGAGTGAGCTACGGAGCAGGGAAGGGACAGAGGATACCTGCAGCCCTGGATGCCCCACAAAAAAATCCCGGCACCAGAGAGGGAAGAGGCTGCCTACAGGTACTGTACCTTTCCAAAATCATGATGCTAATCCAGACATAACCTCTTGTGTTGACCTGTGGAAGGGCTGTGGCTGTTGTGATAGATGCATGAGGTGACCTGTGCATTGCCATGCTTTTGCAAATGATCGTTACGTGAATTGAACAGAAACTCTGCAAATGAGAAAAGGGAACAAAAAGCAGCGTGGCTTTTCCCTGCTGCGAGATAGACAATGGGACAATATTGATTGCACCAGTAGAATGAAAATGTAGAGACTATCAGATAGCAAATAGAGATTTGAGTGTTTTGATTCAAACCAAGATGAAAACACAGATCCTGGGCACACACAGTACAATTTCAAATCAGTCTTGCCGCAATAGCTAATCAATCCTGCTTAATGCCTTAGCCAGTCTCAGTTTAGACCCTCTATCCCACCGTGCTCTGCAGTCATAATGCAAAAACCCTTTTCATGTTCAAGTCCATTAGCAGAACAGGGTGACTTATTGACTACAGTGCCTCTCAAGACACACAGACTATGCCACCAACAAGCACAAACACACACAATGCCACCAACAAACACTTGCACGTACACACAGACACACACACACTATGCCACCAACAAACACTTGCACATACGTATATACACACACACACACACACACACACACACTATGCCACCAACAAACACTTGCACATACGTATATACACACACACACACACACACACACTATGCCACTTACAAACACTTGCACGTACACACGGACACAAACACCCACAGACTTTACAACTTAACAGCACCATTTCCCTTTCCTTGGGGGGCATGTTTCACTGTGGCAAAGATATAAATACTCTCAGTGCTGGAGAGGTGTGTGTGACCTTAAATTTAGCACTGACTATTTCAGATGGTGTGGATGTGTGCTGCAGGTGACTAACAGACACACAATATTGGTAGACACATAAGTCTGGGATAAATATCTAAACTCATGACACACAGGTCAAATTTGAGACAACCAGCATAAGCCATTACGTGTGTTTCCTGTAGGCAATCCATGCATTTTATCATAGCCTGAATAAAGTAGTAAGGTTTAAAATGAATTGGCATATTCTACAAAAGCAGTTAAATGTTTTTTTTTTATTATTATTAACATCTACCAGAGTTACCTTTTTTATACATTCCGATTGTTAACTGTTACCGCACAAGTGTAAATTAGCTATACATACCACAGAGAACATTTAATTCATCCAAATACTTTCTCCAAATAGAGTAGCTACTCTAGCATGCTGTTTGAATGTTGTAATGTCAGGTTCTACTGTTTTTCCAGTTAATTTCCTTTCTATTTCTATGTAATTCTCTGAAAATGGGAAAGTTAGAGCCACGGGTTCAACGTTAGAAGCAGATGGGACGCATGGTGGCCCATAATGAGGATAATGAGAAGTGTGCTGTCAACATAGACTTCTGAATAAACCATTTGGTTTCACCAAAAATAAGGCAAGGCTGCTCCATACCCTTCTCTTCCAAGGTGACTTTCATTTACTGATTTCGTCCCTAAGAACATCTAGTCTATAACATGTTTATTCCCTTTAAGCCAATAAGGCCATGGAATGTTTACATGTCAACACTACATAGCAAAAACATACAGTATGCTGCTCCTGTGATTCTGCTCTTGGCCCCAATAGGCAGAACACTGAATCAAGCTTTACTTCCCTTGTCACGCTTGGCAACAGGCGGGCCTATGAATACACAACAGTAAACAATTGAGAAACGGAGAAGTGTGATATTTCCCTCTGCTGCTCTTGTTATATGAAAGCAGTAAGCTGAGGTAGGCGTTCCCCACATTACAGGAGGTATACAGATCACATCACTATCAACAAATCTGATGCATCGTTTCATATAGCAGAGCAAAGCTTAAATATGCAAAAATAATAAAATAATAAAAATTCTTATGGAACTAATTTTTAATAGCTTGCCACCATTTGATAAATGTATAATATAATAGCATAATGTTACATAAGGAAACAGATTGAGGTTGATGAGATCATAAGGAGTAAGAATGAGAATAATAATGATGAGAAATAATAATGCGAAAATGCCCACCAATTGAATATGTACTCCAATGGTTTAGTTTAATATCATAACTTAGACTTACTGAAATAATGAGTACAGTTATTTTAACAAGGCATCTGCTACATTCCAACAAAAACAAAGTAAATCAACTTACTTTTGAGAAATATAGGGCGCTGTATAGCCTTAACTGAGACACTTCAGTTGACTGGAAGCTCCTATCAGGATGCTTTTTGGAGTGTGTTTGACCAAGGCAATGACTTGAATATTGCTTATCACTTTTGTGCACTGTGCTGTGCAACCATTGCCTTATATCCTGTCAGAAGCACACAGACACACTTCCTTTAAACTATCAAATTCAGTCAAAGGTGTACTCCCTTCTGTTGAAGCTATACGTCAAGAGTCAGGACACCATGTCATTAGTTTGGTGGGGGAAAAAATAGCTTTGTTACTTTTTTATGCTCAATATTGACTGAATAGTGTGGTATGTATATATGCATCTTATTTATATATATATATGATATAATTTACATTGTATCTGTGTGTAACAGTAGGCAGTATTAAAGTATTTCCTCTCATACTGATCAACACACCTTTCGCGCAAAGGCTAACGACTACGTTAACGTTGTGAGGATCTACATGGAGACATGAAGACATCCCAAGAGCTGACAATCAGAATTTACTGGGATTCTTCAACAATTAGCACTTCATCTGTGCCTCTAACTCCTCCTCCAGAACTCTTTATATGGGGTATAACAAACAAACGAGTGGAGAAGCACACACACACACACACAATATTGCAGCTGTTCACATAGTAGTCGGTGTGGGGAAGGGGATGTCAGAGAGTTTAAAATAGCTACGTAAAGAAATGGCTGGAATCAATGAAGTAGGTCAATAGAGGGATCCGGCGGAAGAGTTCTAGTCTACTACCTTTTTGAAAGTTTGAAAATAAAACTCATCAAGCCGGGGCGGTATAATCCTCTTACACTTTATCTAAATAACCTTGCATTCCTGGCACGGGTGACCTATCTATTTCTGTTTATTATATCATGTGGAATGCAGGTCTGTTTTCTTTAAGACGCAGTTTCAGCTTTCACTGACAGACGAATATTTAACAGCCTTAAAGACCTAAGGTATATGTAGGGCTATATGCTTACTTTAAGTTCATCAAATCTATGCCACTCGTGTTCGCTTTCACACAAAGAAAATAGGCAGAATTCGACTACTTTGTCTTGTCGATTTGTGGCAACATTCGGCACTGACTGACCAAATTATTTTCTTCTATCCAAACTGCTAGTCATTTATTCTGTGACCTGAATCGGACTCTTGCTGTAAGGAATACAGTGTTCAATTTACCTGTTTACAGTAGGCTACCATGGACAGAAGCCCGCAAAGACAATCTAATGAAAATGAAAGATGGCCTGTCGCATGGCTTGAATGATCGATCCGACAAATAGGCTATTACCTTCTTTTGACTTTTTCTTTCTGGCCAACGTGCCTCCCAGCTTCCCAAGGAATGATTCGTCCTTTTTCATCTTAGCAGACTGCATCGCGGATTTGGTCGGAGCTGTAGACATTCTATTGTGGCGACTCCAGCCAAATGCTGACAAGATGAGCTGACAAGCAAAGGCAGGGGTTCAATTGTTTTGTTATAACACCTGGAGCCCCTGGACCGGATAAAGGACGGAACGGACGACGGACACTCAAAACACACCGTTAGCGCAAACAATGGACCAAAGGGATGGGACCAAATTAGAATCAATGGGCTGTGAGTCAGTTAGTAGGGGAGGTGACGGGTACCTACCCCACAGCGCCCGTCTATGGTGGGATGTCTGAGTCTGATAAAACGCAACATGTCCCAGGGACAGATAACACAACCCATGTAACACTCAAGATAATAAGCGAGTAGATTCATTATTTTCCGATGACAAACACTTTTCATTCAGGACTGTAGCATAAAGCAACAGGACCGTCATCCAATCAATTGCGAGGGATTCTCCGGGCAATGACACATATTGGGCGATTAATGATACATATATAAGACTACTGCACATTTATATAGGTTAGCGGCAGTAAGGCTTTTACTCTTTGTAACTATTATTTCATACAATGCACACAATTTGAATGAATAAAATATCTTTCTTACCAAACTTTCTATAGCCTTCACAGTGGCATAAAACTGACTCATGTGGGAAATGTGTCTGTTTAATGCAAGACCAAAGGAAGTATTTCACAATCATGACAAATTCAAAATGGGTTAGGCATTTTTGAAAGTCATACTTGTGTGTGGAAACAGTCAAAAACCTAACTTCTTGAGTACAATCACCACAACATATAGATACAACACAGACACAACAACTGTAATGAATGTCTCTTTAATACAAAAACTGACAAAATGATCAAAATAGAGATGGTTTTTAGTATCTAAGTGCATTACAAATAATTCAACGATGACCTCATTTGTTTTGCTCCTGAGATTTCTTGGCAGGAACTGTTAAAGAATACAGACACAGACAAACATCAGTAAATTATGTAGAAAACGAAATATGAATAAACCATGAGGAAAGGCAGTGAGTGGCTTTACCTGATGTGTGCAGCATTCCCCACTTCATCTCCAGTCTCTTCTGCTCTCTCTCTATGGCCTGGACACTCTCAGGGGAGAGGGCCTCCAGAGTCCCTAGGTCAGGGGCAGGGTCCCCCATCAGAGAGGCTGCAGTGGCCCTCACAGGGGCCTCCTGAGATTCCTACAGGAGATCATCAGACAATGTGCTCACTCAGATTCAGGGGTTCAAAAAGAGCCTTTCAAAACACAAGACACCCTACCATGGTTTAATCTTTCCACTCATTAGTCCTACTTACGGGATGGAACAGTGTGCATTATTCAAACGTAGATAACTGACAAGAAATACTTGTGACAATTAACATTTCCATAACTTCAAGGCAATCACCTGGACCTTTTGCTGTGGTGATATGTTGTGGTGATATTCTGATTTTAAAAAGCGCTCATATTTAAGTATCCTAATTACAAAGGCCACATATCAGTGACTACTTTTGCAATCACATAATGGATTCAAAATACACAGCGTTTGACATCTGTCACAAGGAAAGGAAGGATGCTGTCCTTAAAGGCAAACATTACATACACATACACATACACATACACACACACACACACACACACACCTGTAGCAGGGCCAGTGTGTGCCCCAGCGCGAGGCCCTGGAGCAGGCTGGTGAGCTGTGCCCACGCTGCCTCCTTCACCCCGCTGCCCTGTGCCAGGACCTCGAGGACCAGGCCTGGGTTGTGCTGGTATGCCATGGGCAGCAGTAGGCCCAGCACAGCCTGCAGAAACCCGGCCACGTCACCAGGACCCTGAGGGGCAACATTACAAAGTGTTTATCAAGCACAGCCACCAAGGACAGTGGTATCTCCTCATCAGCTGAAGCAATTGGCTCAAGGTTTCACATATTTGCATTGTCCACTTTGTATGAATGTTCCTATTGTACCAATTGATATACTATGTATCTAGCGTGTAGTGTATCTAGTGCATCACAGCTGATTTTTAGTATGAATTCTCCTCTTGTAGAAATTGATATACTGTTTCTGTTGGGTACCATGGCTCCAATCATGGCACCAATCCTTTATATACAGAAAAGTCAAAGTATATTGTGAAAGTCGATCTGTAATAGCAGATTAGAGACTTGAGTTACTAATAGCAAGGGTGGGTGTGAAACCGTGTAGGGACTTAAAACAGGCACTTACTTGCTTCAAGCATACTGGAACATAGTACTGGGATTTATGGGATTTAGGCTTTTTACTGCAGATCTGAACCAGGAGGATTCTCCTACATTTTAGAGACAAAAATGATTAGACAATGAACACACCCTTTGACATGCACATGACACTCCTTAAAATTATTGAAACATTATTAGACTATCCATTTCTACATTAACCTTACTACATGCATTTCATTACAACATTTTTGTATCAATTACATCTGAAACGTTTGTAAATCAGTGAGGTGAAAACGATTCCTGAGGGGGTAACACTATGATCCATGCTTAATTGTAAAACTCACTCATCATCTGAATCCACTGGCAGCTCCTCATCTCCAACAAATACCACCAGGACCCTGAGCAGAGGCCGTAAGGAGAAATACATCACTGCAGTCATCAGCACAAAATGTAGCGCTCCATGTCGTTTAATATGTTGCTAACAAAATGGCCGTGCTGAATTCTTCCACATAATGCACACAAGCACAGTCAAAGCATACACACAGCACACATGGACAACAAAGACTTAAGTGATGCAAATCAAACTGGTGCATACCGGTCAACGGAGGTTAGTGCATGCTGAACAGCAAATTTCACAGCCAGGGATATATCTGGCACCACTGCCAAACCATTGCGGATCTAAAAGAAAGCGACCAGAAGCTTTGACAGGTAAGTCACATACTGGTCATATTCTTCTGAAGTCCCTTCAAGCATTAGTTATGTTTGAAAGTAACACTAATATTTCATACATCAAACATAATTAAAAAGCACTTATGAGACTGTTCCAATGGATTTCATGGGTTTGTCAAAAGTCACTTTTTTTGTCTCAGAAAATGAATACATATGGTTTGCATCACATGACTAAACAAAACAAATGCATTGCAAGGAATGTTAGACATACATAGAGTTCATGGTGGAAGTCAAACAGTGTGTAAAGTTCTACCACATTGTACAACGTATAATAAAAGACAGCTAAAATTAAAACCAACTTGACATGAACTGATTTGTTCACACTTTGGCGTGCTATGAGTGGTGATTTACAGATGAAAGAATGAACAGCTTACCTCTTTCTTATCCACTTTGTCCAAAAGTGAGATCACTTGTCTGAGGGCCATCAACTCCCTTTCACCTTTCACCTCTCCTACATTAAGCTCATCTCTGGAAACCATGAAAATATCACATTGAAACTTTGAAAAACACCCTCAGGCCTTTACTGCAGCACATTCATCAACATAATTACCAACCTAATCTTCTCTACTGCTCCAACAGTAGTTTGTGATGCCTCCATTAAGCACTGACAGCCCTCTGGCAGCAGGGAGTCCTCCACACCAGGGGGGAGCGCTACAGCCGTGCGCAGAGGAGGGCTTGTCCT
The DNA here is from genome assembly GCF_900700415.2 of Clupea harengus. Lineage (NCBI taxonomy): Eukaryota > Metazoa > Chordata > Actinopteri > Clupeiformes > Clupeidae > Clupea > Clupea harengus. The sequence goes on from NC_045154.1 coordinate 22,342,848, forward strand.
AGGTAGAGGCTCAGGCCAGACCACTTCCTCCTCGGTCTTATCTCCTGCTTCTCCAGTCACCTGATCCTGCTGGGCTTCTTCACCCCCATCTTCCCCTATCCTGCAGCGTTTAGTGCTGGGCTCTAAGACTGCAGCCACTGCTGCAGCATGGGGAACAAGGACAGGACATTCCTGTAGCTCCTAAATGGATTCAGTCCATCTTTGACAGACAACATAGTTAACTTAGAACAAAAGAGATGTATTTAAATGGGACAGCGTACCAGAGTGTTTAAAGCAAGTCCAGTACTGTTGATGTGCAGATCTCACATTCTGAAGAGACTCCAGTGCACTTGGAGGAAAGGGAAAAGTACATCAGACATGCTTACTAGCAAAAACAAACAGCATTTGTGCTTAAACTATTAACTCTGTGACTATTTGACTGGAGCGGACATTTACCTCTCACAAGGGGAGTTCAAGTTGGTCAACAGAGGAGCAGGATCTCCGAGAAGGGTCTGCACGGTTTGGCACACTGACTGGGCAAGCGACGTCAAGTGGTACCCACCCTTGCAAACAAACAAACAAACACACACACAAACAAACAAACAAACAAACAAACAGGCACAACATTAGTCACTGAGTTTCGGTGACCTGCTATACTGGCATCATAGAAAACCTACTCTGAAGTGGTCACAACGTGAGATCACCTCAAGGACTGCGCACAACTTGCCACCTGCCAGGGACATCAGTAGGTGGGTGAGATGACCAAAGATCTCTGGAGTGGCACACATGTGACCCTGGAAATCAGAGGCAACATTTGTTTATCACAGATTATATATCAGCCCATCAACAAATCACATGGAAAAATAGCAATAGAATGCTTCTGACCTCTGGATCCCCTATTGCAGAGTCAAAGCCTGCTGAAACCAGAACTAGCTCAGGGTTGAACTAGCAAGGAGAAGAAAGATGAAATTTATGAAAAAAGATGAAAAAGATTAGTCATGTAATATCATTACAAATTTCGAATAGTCATTACTGGTATCTTTAATACAACCACCCAAACAGTGCTGGGAGTGCTTGTGTAAAAGTCTAAGGCCTACCTCATATGCAACTGGCAGTAGCACATGGAAGAAGACAGAGAGGTAGTCACTGTTGTTCATTCCCACCTGCACAATGGATTGGTGAGTTCAGGGCAGGTACCAACATGGCATACATCAGTCAAATAAAAAAAGTCCCAAAAACCTCCTAGAAACAAACCCCTGTGATAGTGCAATATGCAGTATGGAGTATCGGTGCTTTGGTATGTGCGGTGAGAACCTTGCCTTATTCCACGGCACATTGATATTGAATCCTGCTCCTTTTCCCTTTCCCACGTTGCCATAATCTGATTCTTGAAGATTGGGCCAAAATTTCTGGTGCTCATAGCGGTGCCAAGAGAAGTAGAGTACACTGAAAAATAGGTAAAAGCACTCATGGGTACACCTGTAGACGGCCAGAATAAGGGTACTTCTCCTTGATCTAACTAGTTCTGTATGGAAGGTTTCAATATATGATATGCATCTGATGATATCTCTAAATCTCTAGTATGCAAGTACATCAGACCTTGGGTCCTCCTCAAAACAGTACTGAACACCTTGCCCATGATGCACGTCCCAGTCAACAATCAGCACCCTTGAAAAGAGAAAAATAAAAACCCATTTCATTCAGTCAATACCCAGTACATGCAAACAGACAAATGTATTGGTCCTCAACTCTGTATGCCAACCTTTTAACATTGTAGTGTTTCTTGGCATAGAGCGCAGCAATAGCCACGTTATTGAAAACACAGAAGCCGTTGGCAGCACTCCTTTGGCTGTGATGACCAGGGGGTCTGAAGAAAAACATATTTGCAAAGAGAAAAAAAATAATACATAAGTAAACATGTTAGATGCTCATTAATCAACCTGAATCATTTGGGTCCTGGCTACCGTGTTCTATGGCCTCACCTGACTAATGCTATTCCATTCCTCACTTTTCCCATCATCACACTGTCCACTAACTGCAGGGTGGCCCCTATTGCCAGTTTGGCACAGTGGAAGATGTTCTGTCACCAACAGAAAACAGTGTTGTATTACCCTCTGAGGCTTAGCAGACACTCTGTCTAGACATATTTAATAGGTGTGTCAATGCATCTCACCGGATGGAAATAGACATCTCCATACTGCTGGGTGAATGTCATCAGGTCCTCCAGTGTCATGTGGGGAGTCTGTTTGACAGCCTCTAGATACTCCTCACTGTTCAAACAAATGGAGCCATTGAGAGAAATGTGTTTCTAGTGTTGTGTTGGTGATAACAAATAAGACCAAGGTAACACTTGCCTGTGCACCAATAGGATCTCTTCCTCAGTTGCTTGACGAACCGGTATGGAAAGACAGCGCTTCGGCAGGCCCTTAGAAAGCAGTGCCTCGTAACTGGCAGTAAGACGTTCTGGTACCTCAATTTTACAAGCAGGGCTGAACAAAATATGCCAGGGAAAAAGCAGGAGGAAAGAGTTTGTTGGGTTTCGTATGAACAAATACAGCGGTTTATTTGCATTAAATAGGACTATTATATGAAACTCACTCAACCCAGAGGAGTTTGTAGCGGGTCATCTCCTCATCATAAATTACAGCCGTCTTTGATGCCATACCTAGTTTTTCTTGGAAGACTAGTTTATCGAAAATATTGTATACAGTATTTAATAATGGTTATCAGAATAGCTACTAAATACAAGTTTCGTGCACAGAAATAGTTGGTCCCTCCATGCAGACGTTTAACACATTTCCTGTCAAAAGAAATAAAGTCATCGATCAAAAGACTCGGTTACTGCAGTAGGGCAAATGAGCTAAATGTTTCCTTTAACACATTTTCAACAGCAAAAGTGCGGACAGATTCCGGATTGCAACCCCCTGTTCTCAAACAACCAAGCAAGACTAAAGTACACATCAGTTTGATCAGTGGGCAGACATATTGTTTTGTCACGTGACTTTTTGCAAGCCTTAGATTGGTTGTCTAACTACGGCGTCACTCAAAACACTATGCCCTGTTCATTTGTGAGTGCAGACCCATATTAATGTAATACGCCATCGGTTCCCAAACTGGGGTACGCGAAGTGGTTCAGGGGGTACGCGGGGAGAAAATTTCCGCGATAACAGAAAACGGACGGAATTCGCAGAATGTACCGTTTGAAACAGAATTGCAACTTTCAGACGGAAACATCATTTAGTGCATCAAAATCGCCCAAATTCCCCTGTATTTTTTCCTGCAAGGCTGTATTTCTTTCTTATAAACACAACAACGATCGCAACGATGAACAAGCATTAATTAGAAAACAAAACCACTGAGAAAATGTCACGTCTGTGCTGAACTCCGCTCCGGCCACTCCCCCTCCCCCCTTCAACACAGACCTCCGTAGCCTGTCAAATGAATTCGCTCATCTTCCCAATCGCCTGCAAATAATGTTTTGTTAGTCTTCTGTTCTGTTGATGGCTGGCAAACAACAACCTTAGAAGGTTTGGGTCACTTATGGCACATATTATTCACTAATTTTAAGCCATCAATCAACCTCTGGGTGAACAAAATAAACCGAAACGGATTAAAACGGAATTAAAGTAATAGGTGAAAAGGAAAACTTTTTTTTTTTCAACGGGGAGGGGGGGTACGCAGCTGGAGATTAAATGTCTGAAGGGGTACGGGACTGTACAAAGTTTGGGAACCACTGTAATACGCTATTGAGTTCAGTGGTTCACATCCAAACATAGTGCTCTGGCTGTCATTTGTCTTACAATACTCTGGCAGTAAAGAAAATCTGTTTTAATTAAACCAAGGGAGTAACCGCTTCTACAGAGAAATGGCCTTGTTCTTATTAAGTGCATTTTCCCTCCTGTCCATGTATGATGATCTCTTCTCTGGATATTTAGTACTCTTGGCAACACAAACACGAGTCAGAACAGTTTATTGAATTCCTTGGGCACGTAATTTAATCAGGGGCGTATTTTACAGTTCACATCTGTCTGTACAATCACGCAACAGTTAAGACTTAAAAAAAAAAGAAAAACTTTCTTCTGCAAACCTCTTCAGGAAGTCAGTCATAAGAAATAATACAGACCAAAGCTAGCTCACAATAGAGCATGTCCAAATCTTCTACATAATACTTTCCTGCTTTAAACCAAGAAAGTTACAATTGCAATTTAAAAAAAACATCCTCTTACAAGGACACTAACAAAGCGATGGAGGAGTGAAATGAGAAATAAAATGGTATTCCACTTTGTACTGGGCCATGACATGTCCATGTGCAATCAGTTCAGCCATCTTGTGTTCAGCTGTGTCTGGTTCTTGATGCTGGTGTCCATTTTCAGCACCTCTCTGATGGCCATGGTGGCATAGGTCGAGGGAGGAAGAGAGAACTCCATCCTCAAGGCCCTGTACTTCCCCTCTGAGAAATAAAAGTTTTTAGTTAGTATCCATTACATCTTTTCACCTTTGGGCTTAAAAAGCTGTGCTCTATGTAACTGACCTGTGAGGTAGACCGGGGCTGGTTTGCTCTCTAGTTTCTCAACATCAGTGTGAACCAGTGGGACGCATGCATCATCATAGTGTATAATTTCCCTTAAGAGTAGAAAATTGAACATGCAGACACATCATTAATATCATGAGATACAGACATGTCCATATTTTATTATTTCTCTCTCTCTCCCTTGTATGTCGCTTTGAACAAAAGCGTCTGCTAAATGACTAAATGTAAATGTATTTTTAACTCATATCTGAAGACACATGCACATATACTGAAAGAGGATTTGACAATATAGCTTCCTTGGTAAAAGAACAACATGCAAGTCTTTAGGACACATTTCAAAATGGGTGGAATGAGACAAAGCAATATGGTCACTGGTACTGACCAGCTGACATGTTGTGGGCGAATGAGAATGAGGCGATAGGCCCCCGCAAGTGAATAGTCCCGAATCCTGTGCCTCATGTTGTCAATGTCCAAGTCATCTGCGGTCATAATCTCTCTGTAGCCCTTCCCAACTGTTCCAGAGTAAGAATACAACCTTATTAGTAGCCCATTTACGGCAAACAACACAGGCACAAACAAAACAACTAACTAACCATGGTGTGTTGGGTAAATGACATCAAAGCCTGGAAGGGGCATCACAATATCATGAATGGAGTGCTTCTCCACTTCCTCTGCTGTGAGAACATGAGCAGTCCCTGGTGGACAGAGAAGAGAATTGCATCAAGATCCTAGTTTTGTTAGAAAAAAATAGATATGCTTTGAGACCTACAATAAAGACACAGTTCCCAGCCTTTTTCATTGCCTGAAAAATGTTAACATATGGGGATAAAACACCTGACACAGGAACGAGATTCGTCATAAACGTTGGCAGAAAAATGATCAGAAATTTGAACTAAAACATTTGTGAGATACACTTACCCCCTCTGAGCACCAGGTCCCCCTCCACAGCCTTAAACCCAAAGGCCTCCACCCGCCTGCTCACCAGGGTGTTCCACAGAAAGCTCTGATAGCTGTGGATATACATCAGCCGATTGTTACGGGGAATCTGTACCAAAGGAAAAAAGGAAAAGAAAGAATATTTGGGTTCACTGTATGGTATGGCTATATATGGTGTATATCAAAGTCAAAGTGTTTATTATCGCATACACCAAATTGCTTCAGCGCAGCGAAATTCTTACGACTTGGCAGCCAACATCTACGCAGTAGACGGCATACAACAGGTAACAAAAATAACTAGGGCTGTGAAATGATTACAATTTTTTATCAAATTAATCACAGGTTTTTGTGGATTAATCATGATTAATCACATATTACCGATTTTCTCGGTATATTTTTGTGAGAACAAAAAGATTTGACAAAAGACGGATATATACATTTAACATGTTTTCTTTTTTTATTCATAAAAAAAAATAATGGTACTGCAACTCAGCAGTTCTTTAGCAGCTCTCTTTGCTATTCCATATGGAACATTAATATAATCTTCACCCTAAACAGAATGTAGGCTTCTTAGCCATTGTATGGTTTAATAAAAAAAAAAAAATTCTTTTTAAATCAAACAGAAATTATTTGGGCTTCTTAGCCATTGTTTTTATAGGATGGTTGAACATTTTTCTCTTTTTTGTCAAACAACCATTAACCACACCATGACACATTCTAATGCCTCTAAATGCCCTTTTACAGTATTCTAGCCGCGGCTATCATATTACGTGCACTGTCTGTCCCTATAGTGGTCGTTTTGTCTTCAATTGCCCAGTTGCTTGCAACAGTTTGGAACTGTTGTGCACATGCCTCTGCAAAGTGGTGCTCTTCTGTTTTCATGCACGTTAATGTAAACGACTTTAACTTCCATTCGTCGGTGATTAGATGTGCAGTTACACCCAGGTAGTTATTGTTACTCACAGAAGTCCAGCGATCCCCTGTCAGCGCCTGGTGTTTCGTAGCAGCCAAGTCATTTTTCTTTTTTTTCTTTTCAGCTTCATACAGCTCGTGGATTTTTGTCATTATTGTGCATCTTTCTGGTGTTTTGATGCTCGAGTCCCCCGTTGCCACTCGCAAAACTTTGGTGAACCCCTCGTCCTCAACAATATTAATCGGTCTAAAGCTTTTTGCAATCCATTTGGCAACTGTGCTAGTCAACTTGTCACAGGCAGGCTTAATGAGGGGCCTACGTTGTTCAGTGAGGGTGGTTTGGCGCATTCCACTTTAACTCCCCTCGCCGACCAACGCATGCATCGCGTTGAGGTGGTACTTAAGGCTGGTATTGCTACGGTGAAACGATAACGTCTTCCCGCAGAGTGTGCATATCACTTTGGTTTTATTGAATGTTCCATCTTTGTTTTTTTTAAACACGAACTTCCCATTACAGCGGCGACTAATGCAGATTGGGCGGAATTGTGCGTATATTGGAAGCTCATTTTGCGCATGCGTTAAATGCGTTAAAAAAATTAACTAATTAATCCTGTAAATTAATCATAACGCGTTAACACGTTACCAAAAATAACATATAACACTATAAATAACATATAACACTATATATATATATATATATATATATATATTAATCCTGTAAATTAATCATAACGCGTTAACACGTTACCAAAAATAACATATAACACTATAAATAACATATAACACTATATATATATATATATATATATATATATACTGTGATGTAAATATGATTGGATTTACAATGTATTTTTGGATGACACAAAACTGTAAAGTAAACATTGGATTGGAACATTTATTATATCTTAATCATTAATGTATTTTGAGAGTGTTGAGTGTGGGAGTGGGAGTGTGAGTGAGTGTGTGTGTGTGCGCTAGAGAGACACGAGACTCACCATTCCAAAAGCATGGACAATGTTTTTCATGCCGTACTTGGACAGCCCTCGCAGCAGTTGTCCCTCCACGCAGCGTTTGACAGGCAGCTTCTTCAGAGCAGCCTCTGGGTCCTGGGACTTGGCCCACTCCTCACGGCACCGCACCAGGTAACTCTTCTCCGCTGACATAGTGATAAGGGAAGGTCAAGACCGAATACAAGTAGCTAAGGACTAAGGTGTGTTGTTGTGGGATAACGCTGGCCTACCTCCTGGCCGTGGTTTAAGAATGAGGTCCACGACTTCAGTCCAGTTGTTCTGTAGAATGGCTCTAATAGTTGGAATACAATCTCTCATCATAATCGGCATCTCAAAACCCACTGACACCAATACAGACAAATAAAATGCTTTACACATGCACTGCGTGTGTATACCAAAACCAACAAGGGCCAATGGAAGTTGGAATCAGACACAATCAGCGACCTTGGAAACCTTACTTACTTGCCAATCTGGTGTGTGGGAACCGCCGTCGTGCCGAAGCGCTGCATGCCATAGTAGTTGATGAAGCCGGTTTCCCCGAGCGAGGACATGGCCTGCTGGACCTGCTCCACTGAACCATTGATGTTCCTGTGCAAGGATCCAACGAAGGAAACGGGCATCAGTCAGCTCATACAAAGCTAACCATAGCACAGTACATCTCCACACCTTCTTATCCTTCCATCACTTCTTACATCATCTTATTTCTGACAACATTTACCTTTAGTCATTTAGCAGACGCCTTTATCCAAAGCGACGTACAAAGGAGAAAACAATCAATCTACCAGCAATAGAGACCTAGTGTAACAATAAATACTACTTTACATAAGGAATAAAAAGTGCAGGAATGTAACTACTTTAAGTTAAGTACTAGTTAGAGGAGATAGCATTAGAGGAAAGATAAGGAGAGGTAGAGGAAGGGAGAGTAAGTGGAAGTTTAGGAAAGGAGGTGCTCTCTGAAGAGCTGGGTCTTCAAGAGCTTCTTAAAGGTGAACAATCAACCACTGACCTGAGGACCACGGTGAAGTGGTTGCCCCGAAGTTCTCCCAGCTTGAGAGGATGCTTCTTGTATGTAAAATTCCCCAGCTTCAAGTTCATGAGGCACTTGTTGAGATGAATTATTCTCTCTGCTGTGATCCTGCAGGTGCAGAAATGTTCATCTTAATAAAATCTACAATGATTATCAGGCATGAAAACGGGTCAGGGGTGAAAAAGGTGAGAAGGATATTACCCCTCTAGGGGGGTCCGGGGGCATGCTCCCCCGTAAGAAAATGTTTAATATTCCATATTTTAAAGCATCAATCTGATGCATTTCGAGATGCTTTTTTTGCCAACCTGGGGAGAGCTGGAGAAACTTAACTTCAGCCATGAGTCCAAAATGATTATGGCCTTCTCACTAAGTATTATGCACTGATGTCACTGGGTCTAACATACAGTATAAGAGGCACAATGTGGTAAGGGCACCACAAATGGCTTAATGCATAGCCCCCACAAGAGATGGTGGACATGCTGCTTAACTTGTCTACTCTTCCATCATGATTGACAGCCAATACAATGTAATGTAATTCAGATTTTAATTAGGGCTGTCAATAGATACAAAAAAAATAACTAATTAATCTCACATTTTGAAATTCATTAATCTAAATTAATCGCGATTAAAAGTTTGTTTGACTTCTAAAGACTAAATCTTATAAATTAACGAGTAATCACTTTCAGACAGCGTGTATTTTAGACACTGTTTTTTTATTGTATTTTTTTTTTAACACAAAACTACACGCAGAACTGTGTTTTCAAAGAGGCTCAGGCCTATAACTCTTACCTAGCCTATAAAGTGCCAGCCAGGTACAGACTGTGTGCCGCGCAGAGTAGATGTTTAAAAGGAAGTAGCCTAGCAGCTGCCAACATAATACGGGCACTCTCAGTGCCTAAAGTGGTCAGTTTGCCACTTATCTCCCATCTGTTTGAGATGTCGATGAATTCCTCTGCGCAGTCCTCCGCTGTATGTCGCGAATGTTTTTTTATTTTTTTTACTTCCAATGCAAAATATCTCAATTTCCATACATTGTCAATAAAATGAGCTGTGACACCCAGGTAATTGTCATTTCTGACTGACGTCCAGTTGTCACCAGTAAGGGCGACGCTGGCAGCTTGTTCGAGGAGCTGCATTTTTCGTGCTCTCTCGCCGTCATACAAGGAATGTATGCGACGGTAAATCGTAAGAATTGTCCCCTGAAGCAATTCGAATCACCTCAGACAGCCCACCGTCCTCAAATATGTTGATGGGCCGACAGTCACCGGCAACCTAAACTGCGTAAGCGTTGGTAACCTTTTCACGGACTGGTCTAGTTATTTTCCTAGTGAAGTCGTGGAGTGTGGGTTGGCGACCATCTAACCTGGGACTGCTTTCTGTCGGGTGCTTTGCATTAAGGTGATAACTTAAAGACGAGCTGCTTCTGTGACTTCTGTGGCTAAATTCAGCTTGACAAATGCTACATACAACTTTAGTTTTGTCGGGTGTTCCGTCATTTTTACTCTTAAACAGAAACTTTCCGCCCAACAATCCCTCTGCTCTCTCCATCTTCAACTACCGTCTTGGTCTCCCCTATTCCTGACTGCAGGCACGCGGCGGTTTCGTGTCATGTGTCAATGCACATCGGAAGTAAACAACGTTGCGTTAACTGCCTTAAAATATTTTATCGCATTAATCTCGGCCACAATAATCTCATAGATTAACGCGTTAACTTTGAGAGCCCTAATTTTAATACATTTTATTGGCAAAGATAACAATTTACAGTTCGTAATACACCAGATCATTTTTTTCTTCTTTGCCTGAACCACCAGTGTCTTCATGGCCCGCTTTCGCTGTTTTGCCACGTCTCAGCCTCGCCCCTTTCTCTTCTTCAGCAGGCGTGCTTTCAGCTTCTGATGGTGGTCTGCACTGGTGACGCAAGGCAACTTCGCGTTAATATTTCCATGCGCTCCCTTCTGGCACGCGCACCTGTTCGCAATTCACTGAATCTCGCGCTCCCTTCTGGCACGCGCACCTGTTCGCAGTTCACTGAATATGAATACCTACACCCATGAATACCCCCCCCCCCCCCAAAAAAACATTTCTCATCGAATCTACACGATTCACGTAGGTCACCTATTTTGGTTTCAAAACGGCGAATTTCGCCGAAAGGTGAGGGATTTTCATGCCTGGATTATAGACTCAATCATGCCTCTGAAAATGGCACAGCGTAAACTCTTTAAACAGTGGATACAACACAATGCATGAAAAGGCACTATGCACATGGACACCCAAGGTGAAATCAGCTCCTGATGTCAGCCAGTATGAACTCACACAAGCCAGATGACACACATCACTCACTTTAAAACGGCTATCTCCTGTACCGTGATGGCTCTCTTGTCCTTAGTGCCCATGTATGAGAACACATTAGGCCTCATCCTGAAAACAACAAATCACAAGCATGTAGTCTGATGACTGGATTATTATGGGATATGCCCATATGTCACAGTTTTGTCTTACTTATGCCCCATCCTTGTAACTGAAAAGTCTTATTTGCACAGCAGGTACATTATCGTCTTACTGAGACTGCTAAAGTGAAAACGTGTGCTAGTGTGTGCATGCGCGCGTGTGTCTGTGTGGACAACATACACGCGAGTGTAAGGAAACGTACCTGAGAAACTTGGAGAGGACATTAATAGCATCCATGGTGTCTTTGTTCTCCTTGTATAGCACAAAGTGGCAGAAGGCGCCTCTGTTCTTGGGCCATGAGTGTTTTCTGGGTGCTTCCATAGAGACAAACAGTTAAACATGAGATATGACAGAAGAGAAGAGAAGAGAGGAAAGACAAAAACACAAAGATCCTGCACTGGCCTAAAGTTGATCATGTTTGGCAACATTTCCATTTATTAATGTAGCAAATGCTTTTATCTACTGTAACTTACAGTGCAGATGCACTACACATCTCTATCAACATGCATATTCCCCAAGATCCAACCCCCTGAGCAGAGCCACATAAACAGGATGAACAGCAACCATCTTATCATCCAGGGTCATTTGCTTCAAAACTCTTTGATCCCAAAGTAAAGCACTACCACCATGTATCATTCTTTGAAGGCTACAGATCAAATCAAACCATTCATGCATTGCAGAGGTCACCTGTTGCTCATCCAGCAGTGGAATCCACCAAATAAACTATTCACCAACAGGAGCCCGAAAAACCAACCACTTAGACCACCGATGTATAGGTACGGAACTGGTGAGCTGCTACCTCAGCTATTCAAGATCCTCATCTTTCAGGTTTAAATGTTGAATCTAAATCTAATACCAGAATGTCCTCTCAGAAAAAATATAAATCTGGATCTATATGTCAAGAGAGCCCTGCCCAAGTCAGCGGTGCCCCTGCACCTGCAGCCTCTGCAGTCCCTCAACCCCTCTCCTGGAGCTGAGTGGGAGAAGCCATCTTACCTGGAGCGGCTCGAACCACTGTCCACCCAGAGAGGAGCAGGAGGAGGACAAAAGAACATTACTAAAGACCATCAATAACACCACAAGCCTGGGGTGAGGCATGTATCTGCATGCAAGGGAAAATGGTGGTGGGGTTGTGGGTCGCTAACTTTTCTGTGCAGCAAGTCCTTGATGTTGCCATGACAAGCACTTGTAAGACTCTGGTAATCACGCATCCATGTGTCTAACCAAGAAACCTACCATAGCTCAACTGCACCACATGGAGAAACACTTGTAAACGTAGAGGATCATACCACTGTAAAAAGCATAAATACACCACCAAACCGCTTCTCATAACTCAGCTGATTCAAAAAAAAACTTCAATCACTAAGCACACAAGCTGGACACACATGGCAGCTCATATGCCGAAGAAGTTTCAAAGGAGCAACTGAAATTCAAATGATAGGTTAGTGTTCAAACGGCTGCTTGTAGTCCAATTACCAATTGAATGTATTTTTTGGTACACGACTGTTATTTAGGCAAGCTTTGGCACTGATTGTAACTTTACTAGATGTAAAAACAGCCCACCAGGCTGTCTGTGCGCGAGTGGAAGCGTTTTTGTTACAGTACAAGTAGCTTGAAAGATAAGGTGAGGGCTATCTTGTAAACATGACTTACTTCTATTAGGTTATAAGCGACATAAGCTACACTACCTTCTGTACATTAAAAAAAAAAAAAAAAGGTGTTTAACTTGTTCCCCTGGCTCCCAATACACATCACTCCTGGTTTACAGACAAGTCATTTGGAAAATGGGCCTGAATTTGATTCTGCAACTTTACATTAAAGTCTATTAGTTATTTAACCAGCATAGATAATAAGTCAAAAATAGCTCATACTTTGAACTTAGACACAAGTTCCTCAGACACACAGAAAGGTTAAGATCCAAATAAGTGGCTTCAGGATTAAGTGAAATACTACTCAGTCAGTGGGTCTATTTCTGAACTTGTCAAAAGCATGCACGACTACTAATACTGCTCATGCATGTTAACATGCGAGCCTGCGCATCAAAACTGTGGCATGTAGTACTGGGTAGATGGTCACATGCTGTATGTCAACTTCAGGGAAGGAAGAAAAGGAGCATGCAAGAAATCACCGCATACAGGGGTGAGTGAATGAATAATGTCTAGCCTCACTGCAAATATGAAACAACATATGCAACAATGCAAATAAACTTTTCATTTCAATTAATAAAGAAAGTGAGTGTGGAGTGGCTTAATGTTGCAGGGATTTAGTGACTTATCTCAGGTACCTGCAAGGGCTTTCTTTCCCGCTGCGTGGTAAGCCACAATGAACTTCCGTCCCTCCCTCTCCTCAGTTTTGGTTTCGAGGCCAGGGTAGAAATTCTTCACCGCTCTGTGGACCTGAGTGCGCTTCTCTTTGGTGTCATCAACTACCTGTGTGTACATGAAAACAAGCCAGAGCAAGTTGTCAGGATTGCCTGCCCAGTCAACACTTACTCACTAATTCAGTTGCTTTTGTTATGTGGGCATATGCTGTCTGTACCTCTATAGACACACTGCCTTCTTTATTCTTGAAAAGCTGGAGCTCCTCCAGTTCCTTTTTCTGTTCTTCAGTCAGCACCTTGGCTTCGACTGGCAGCTCCTCCGGTGTAACTTCCTGCAAGACAGCACTCAGTATGAACGCCTAGCAAGGCGGATGCTCTAACAAGTCCGATTTGGAGAATTTAACTCCAGGTAATAATACATGAACTCTCAGTCATTATCTGACACATATGAACTGAATGGGGGAGGATTCTTTGTTTTAGCTAGATATGCTACTATATAGGTAATGGGAAAGCCTGTGAGTTTTTGTCTCACTCACCTCAGGTTCCACTGGAAGAGATAAGTCATCTAGCTGAACAGTCTTCCCCTCTTTGTTGATTTCATGCACCACAAAGTCAGAGTATCTGTACACAAAGCAGAGGACAGGATTTGCTCATTCCGATCTGTATAGCTCTCCCCTTTACATACACACACTGATAACGATGTACAAAGAAACAAACCGTTCTTTCAGAATCCCTGAGAAGCCCTTATGGTCGCTGACAAACTTCAGGATGCCCACATCAAGCTCTGTAAGTCCATGCTTCATCATGTCAGCAAAGGTCTCGCCACTTCCATCCACCTCCTCCTCTTCTTCAGGCAATTCGTCTTCATTGCCTTCATCCTCACACTCCTCTACTTCCTCTTTTGCCAGCTCTGAAGCGGGGGCTCCATTCTTGTCGTTCACTCTGGGCCTCTTGCTGGTATGGATAGGCTCTTCACTAGGGCAAGCCCTCTTCAGTAGCGTGGGCTCGGAGTCCTCCATGAAGAGTGAACTGAGTAGAAGAAGAAAAAAAAGGAAAGAGAGAGAAAGAGAGTCTGAAAACACTGAAGAGTCTAATTGGTTATAGAAGTACATAACACGTGAATATGTAACTTACCAGTAGGTTTTTAACTTTGACACCTGTGGAATACTACAAGGTGACTGGTTCCAGGTAACTAGTCTTTGGATGGCACCAACGAAAGGCCAGACAGTGCGCGACTTCGATCCAACACAGATGTAAAAACGAACTGCCCTGTGGAACGAGATATGACAGACGTTTCATGATTTGCGTCTGATAGGTTTAATGCGTTAAATTGACATCGAAGATAGACTCATAATAAATCCTGTATTTAACCGAAGAAGTGGTGTCACACTATCTAAAAACCATGCTGATTATAGGATGCTTTTACCACCAATATCAGTGACAAGTTATGGCATGGGACAAGAGCATAGGATTTTCACTTGTAGCTAGCAAGCAATGTATCTGTTCAAAACAAACACTGCGGAGCTAAGATAACGTTATATATTCCGCTAGCTAGCTAACTCACTTGCAAAACATTTCCTAAACAGTTAACCTCGCAACACAAGTGATTTTAAAATATTAGTAACATCTGCCGTGGCCCGTTGCTTATGATATTTTAACATAAGCAGTATATCAGTCCTTTACCTAATTCCACGATATGTTGTCAGGAGATGCTGAGTGAGACGGAATGGTAACATGTGATGCTACCATATGCTACCTCCCAAGTAACAGAAACATGAGGGTGACTGAATAGTTTTGTTTCCGGGTCAAGATCTCACCATAATAAAAGTAATGAATGTCTGTATTTTAAAAATGTTGAGGATTCATTCTTTATGTCTATGGGGGTGTTCGGTACCCATCAACACGTACTTATTCATGGTTTAAAATACATTTAGTACTAAACAAAAACCAATATGAATAGAATCAGTCGTCCACTTCGATAACATAAGATAGGCTAATGCTCTATAGTGGACATCATGGGACACTTGATGCAGAAGAATATTTGACTTAAGGTGGTGACAGGTCTTTTCATATTTTTTATCGGGTATATGGCAACTAAGTAAATGCATTGAGAAGTCTCTGCATTCGGCCCTGGTACATGTCTTTTACCTTGAAAACTTGTTGTATGTTGGATGAATACAGAGGACTCCTGGGGGCGGGGTAACGTTAATGTCAAATGTGCATATGCTAAACCCAGAGAGGCACAAGTACAGCGAAGTTACCTGTCACGAGTAATTGACACGAATGCATCATGACGTGACCTATTGTCGGTTAATTAGCTCGCTACCTAGCTAAGGTTAATTTGGTTACTACAATGCGACGCTACTTTCGTATACTTTTATGTTGCACTCTACTGGTATTTTTCTCTGCATTGTACGTATTCAGCCAATTTGCTTCCTCCCTTGAGACAGAAGGTGGATTCTCCGAGAGGCACGCTCATCGAGCTAGCTCTCGAGGAGATTACAGCGGTCATGAAGTCAAGAAAGTGCCTGGGAAAGAAGGCCCGGCTGATCCGGGACAGTATGAAAGGTACGTATTTAGCAGGCTGTAACTGAGCTAATTTGTTTGGGCTAATTAAGACCGATAAAGTTGAATTACAAATGCACCACGAATGCATTTCTTAGGCTAACATTTGACAGCAGGTGACTTTCTTGTAGGCTAACGTTAACTTGGTAGCTAACTAGTTTTGTAAGAAATTGGTCAGCCTTTTGCCCCATACGTTATTGTTTATCGTACTGATAGCAGTCTATCTTGGCTAAGTTAACGCTACAATGTTTATCTTCCTACGATTAAACAAAACGTTGTGTAATATCCTGGAGAGAAGAGATTGTGCACAAAAATCTAATGTTACGTGGTATAACTCCCTGGCTACTTGAAAGGTTTTCATTTGCATAGTTACTGATACCAATATGAGATCTATAATAATTTGTTGCCTTTGATTGTTAATATAGGTAGCCAATCGATTACTCAGGTTAACATTGTTTTCTCTTTGGTCAATGTGTGCTATGTTCTAGCATATGTTTCTATTGGGCACGCTTACTTTACCCTGAACTCTTCACCGGTTCAGGTCGAGTTTGTTTGTCTGTTTTGATGACTGTTTGCTGTCACTTGTGTTTGAAGCTGGTCAGTGTGTGTGGTTGAGTAATTTGTGGCTTCATAGTGTCACCGCAGCACTTTTTCCAGGAAGGTGTGTTCATGGAGCATGTTTTTCTTGTCCTGTCAGGTGTAAGAGTTCAGTGTCTGTGTCATACTGGAATCCCAATTGGCGAGACTCCCCTGGGGGTTGTGGAATGAACTGCTTAATGGAATCAGCGTGTAGGTAGGATCAGTTGACCAAAACTTCATGTGGTCTGAATAGATCCAGTGGACAGCTTAACCCCTCACTCATGGGTTTTCAATCCAGCTCCCAGGCCCCAGTGGCACTCCATCTTTCTCTGTCTTTCCCTGCTGTGTCTTACTAAACTGTTCAGTGGCAGTCCTGATTAGCTGAATGATTTACATAAAATGTACTTCTTACACAATCAAGACCATTTAATGGCACAGTTCTTGGAGTGAGGATTGATGAAAGATAGTGTGTGTCTGTGTCTGGGGTGGGTGGGGGGGGGGGGGGGGGGGGGGGGGGGTCAGGAGCTGTGTTGAGAACCACTGTCCTAACCATTCATAAACACCACCATCCATTTGACTAATTGGTTTTGTTTCAAGCAATTGCTAGCATATGATCCTAATCATAGTTTACTGTAAGTTTTAGAGGAAATACAGTGCTGTGCAAAAGTTTTAGGCAGGTGTGAATAAATGCTGTAAACTAAGAATGCTTTGAAAAATATAAACAATAAATGTTCATTTTTATCAATTTACAAAATGCAAAGTGAGTGAACGAAAGAACTAGCCTTCAAACTAGCATCAATTCTTATTGGTACACTTGCACAAAGACAGGGATTTTATATGATTATAGTGCGGTGTAGGATCAACCAATTATACCAAGCAGGTGCTAATGATCATCAATTTCACATGTAGGTTAAAACACAGTCAGTAACTGAGACAGAAACAGCTGTGTAGGAGGCTTAAAACTGGGTGAGGAACAGCCAAACTCTGCTACCAAGGTGAGGTTGTGGAAGACAGTTTCATGTCAAAGGTCATACATGGCAAGACTGAGCACAGCAACAAGACACTATGTAGTTATACTGCATAAGCAAGGTCTCTCCCAGACAAAGATTTCAAAGCAGACAGGGGTTTCCAGATGTGCTGTTCAAGCTCTTTTGAAGAAGCACAAAGACACGGACAACGTTGAGGATCGTAGACGCAGTGGTCGGCCAAGGAAACTTAATGCAGCTGATGAAAAACACATCAAGCTTATTTCCCTTCGAAATCGGAAGATGTCAAGCAGTGTCATCAGCTCAGAACTGGCAGAAACCAGTGGTACCCAGGTACACACATCTACTGTCCGGAGAAGTCTGGCCAGAAGTGGTCTTCATGGAAGAGTTGCAGCCAAAAAGCTCTACCCCGACATGGAAACAAGGCCAAGTGACTCAACTAAGCACGAAAACATAGAAACGGGTACAGAAACATGGCAGCAGGTGCTCTGGACTGATGAGTCAACATTAGAAATATTTGGCTGTAGAAGAAGGCAGTTTGTTCGCCGAAGGGCTGGAGAGCGGTACAATAATGAGTGTCTGCAGGCAACAGTAAGGCATGATGGAGGTTCCTTGCAAGTTTGGGGCTGCATTTCTGCAAGTGGAGTTGGAGATTTGGTCAGGATTAATGGTGTCCTCAATGCTGAGAAATACAGGCAGATACTTATCCATCATGCAATACCATCAGGGAGGCGTATGATTGGCACCAAATGTATTCTGCAGCAGTACAACAACCCCAAACATACAGCCAATGTCATTAAGAACTATCTTCAGCGTAAAGAAGAACAGAAAGTCCTGGAAGTGATGGTATGGCCCCCACAGAGCCCTGATCTCAACATCATCGAGTCTGTCTGGGATTACATGAAGAGACAGAAGGATTTGAGGAAGCCTACATCCACAGAAGATCTGTGGTTAGTTCTCCAAGATATTTGGAACAACTTACCAGCCGAGTTCCTTCAAAAACTAGTGCAAGTGTATCTGGAAGAATTGATGCTATTTTGAAGTCAAAGGGTGGTCACACCAAATATTGAGTTAATTTAGATTTCTCTTCTGTTCATTCACTGCATTTTGTTAATTGATGAAGACCTGATGAAAATAAACTGTTAACACTTCCATTTTTGAAAGCATTCTTAGTTTAGAGCATTTTTTCACACCTGCCTAAAACTTTTGCACAGTAGTGTATATGTTCATGTTGTTTGTCGTTTGAATTCCATTAAGCATTGTAAAAACCCAGATCAAACTAAATATTACCAGCAGTTGATGGTTTCAGAAGTTTGTGGGTAGCTGTGACCCTTTGTGACCCTTAAGTCATTGACATTAATATACCCCTGAAGTTGTCTGCTAAGGCAAGAGAAGTGAAATTGATCGCAGTTTACTACCTAAATACTGTACTGACACCGAAGCTTCAATATGCAATCTCTCTCTCTCTGTCTGTGATGCTATCTGTCTGTAACACACCCTTTTCTGTTCAGATTTCTGAACTATTCAGTATTTGTGCATTGCATATTTTGTATTTTTATAGATTTTTGTTTGATTGAATGTGCAGACACACAGCAGACAAGCCAGGGTCTGTCCAAGACGTCGCTCGAGTGGAGCCCATGCACCTCGCCGTCGTGGCCTGTGGCTCTCGGCTCGTGGAGACTCTGGCCATGCTGAAGTCTGCAGTCCTCTTCAGCAGCAAGCCTCTGCAGTTCCACGTGTTTGCAGAGGACGAGCTGCACAGTGGCTTCAAAGAGGCTGTAAGCACCACATCCCATGCTGCCGTTTCAGGGTAGCCGAACGGGGCCAGCCGTGACTGGCACTCTGTTACAAGAGTACGCACACTGGAGACAACTTGTTGAGCTTCTGGTATTGAATGCCATCATGAGTCGATAGAAGCAGGGCTGGATTTCTTCCTAAAACCTGACCTCCTCACCGAAGCACCACCTTCACTGGCATCAGATTGGTTCAGCACATTTGGACCAGATTCATTCATGGGTGTTTCCAGATGCTTAACGTAACACATGGCTGGCTCCGTGAGACTAGTTTAGGTGCAATCTAGCCTAGCTGTTTGATTTGTGTAGTAGTAGGAAAGTGGTATTTAGTTGTTTACCTTTGCCTTAGAACTATTCAACATGCCACAGAACAATTCAAACTAATTAAGCAGCGGAAATCCTTGAAACCCGCACCATTCAGCATCATATCATCATGCCGTGCCTAAATCATCTTCAGGTATTGCTCCGCTCTTCTGTTGTCTTTTCTGTTTAGCTTGACTCCTGGCCAGCAGCCTTCCAGGCCAAGTTCAACTACTCGTTGTATCCCATCACCTTTCCAAGTGAGAATGCAAGAGAGTGGAAGAAGCTGTTCAAGCCTTGTGCATCTCAGCGGCTCTTCTTGCCTGTGAGTTCTCTTCGGATCAGTTTGGACGTCCAGATTAGGACAGAGCGAGACACGTAGAGCCTTTGTGTTTTGTATCAAAATTGTAATATTGTGAAAAGGAAAGTTACACAATTCGTTAGGTGTAATGTTTTTCAGTTGTTTAAATAGCGTCAAAGTAGGAGAAGAATACAAAACTTTGGAAAGGGAACATAATCTATTTAGACAGTTCTTGGTGTTGAGGGTCATAAAGTAGAAATATTTTTCTAGCATTTTGTGTCTATGTGAATTCGCTAATTAGCACCAGCCTCAACCGCCAAAAGAAAATCCACTGACATTGTGCATGACCACGGCAAAGGACTTTTTACTTTCTAACCCTGTGCTACCGCTGAATTCTGAGCTTGCTTGACAAAGAAACTAGTAGATAAGTGCATAAGTTCACTTATGTCTAGGAAAGTAATGGGTGAAGACAAAAATAAACTCTTTTTAACAAGTACATTATGTCTGTGATGTCAGGGAAAGCTTCTTATAGCAGTCGTGCCTGTTCCATGGACTGACTGTTCTGTCATGACCACCATAATTGCTCCTCAGCTCCTGCTCAAAGACGTAGACTCGCTGCTATATGTGGACACAGACATCCTGTTCCTGCAGCCAGTGGAAGAGATCTGGAACTTTCTCTCGCAATTTAACTCTAGCCAGTTGGCAGGCATGGCGCCTGAGCACGAGGAACCTCGTATTGGCTGGTACAACCGCTTTGCCCGCCACCCATACTACGGCAAAACAGGCGTAAACTCTGGAGTTATGCTCATGAACATGACCCGTATCAGGGCCACACACTTCAAGGTATGACGTGCGTCAGCTCACTTAATGTACAAGTTTGTGTTATTTGCGAGCGAGGGTTGAAATTAAGAGATACAATTGTGTAGATTTGTTGCCAATAATGTTACTAGATTTGTTTATATTAAGGAAATATTGGTTGCAACCGTCTTTTTTTTAATTTATTTTTTAAACACACACACACAATGTTTGGATAAATATTAAGTCCTTTTGATTTTTTTTAGAAAGGTAAAACATCAGCAGGGAAAAATGATACTGCAGAGGCTTAAATCACACGGGAGTTAAATACGCATTGGTTGCAATACCAGCTTCTGCCAGAGGGGTTCAGTGTTGTCCCACTGATATTTAACCTGAATGGATTTTTTCAGTGGTTGGAAATGTTTCATCATGTATTCATCCCAATGAGGGTGGTAAAAACGATGTTTATTTTATACTTGCTTGCACACTGACGTCAAATGGGGCTCCACCTGAATGCAAATGAATGTATGGCAAATCCATTTAGCTGTGATGCCCTCCAGTCCAGATTATGCAGTGAAACCAAGAAGCATCTATACTGAACAATACCCTTCCTTTTCCCCCCTCAACAGAATGATATGACCTCAGTTCCACTCCTATGGAGGGAACTTCTGATGCCACTCCTGCAGAAGTATAAGCTGAACATCACATGGGGCGACCAAGACCTCCTAAACATAATATTCCACCACAATCCAGGTACTACCCACTTCCTTTTGCAAGTGAGCTGTTCCCTGTTCTATTGTAAAATTCAAAATTAATCAAAATTTGTCAAATTGGGATTGGGGTAGCTCTTGCCAACAGCCTACTTCAAAATCATCCAAACATAAAGGCACCCAGGGAGCAAGTCTCTTCGCCGTGTTTCTCTGGCATCGTGCGTTATATTAGTGGGATATTTTGGCTCTGGGTTCCTAATCCTTTGATAGAGGGTTCATCTGTTCCATCTCTGCCTCGCCTCGCCTCTCCTCTCCCTGCAGAGGGGCTGTTTGTGTTCCCATGCCAGTGGAATTACCGTCCCGACCACTGCATCTACGGCAGCAACTGTGCCGCCGCGGAGCAGCACGGAGTCTTCATCCTCCACGGCAACCGAGGCGTCTACCATAACGACAAGCAGCCCGCTTTCCGAGCCATCTATGAAGCCATTCAGCAGGTGAGAATGTCCTACCTTCTGCCTGTTGTGTTAGTGTGAGTGTGTAATGTTACTTGCTGTATGGTCCATGGAAAACAAAACAGGGAAAAGACATGGAAGAAAAGGCAAATGGTGACTACTGTCAAAGGGTGAGTGTTCTGGCAGGAATCCAGATGCGATCTTGCCCTAAGGCTTACACTCAAGTCATTAGAAAAAATTGATCAGTTCAAGGCCTCCTGAGAATGAAAAATACATTTTATTGACATACATTTAGTCATACAGCTTTTAGGAAAGTTCAGCCTGAAACATAATTCCATTTCAGAGGATGACTGATGGACAAACAGCTAAATATAACCAGGTTCATTTAAAGTGTAACACTTAAAGAAAAGCAAAAAAGGAGTCTTTAATGTGTATTCCATAATTCTTGCACAGAGCTGTGCTTCCTTGAATGATGGACCCGTATGGCATATGACAACTGGCATATCTGGCCATCAGTTTATTTCGTGGTCTTGAAACCTTTGGCGTGTTGCAGCCCGGGTCTATCGTTCTATCTTAAGCTCTAGCACCCTCGAATACGGCATTCCGATTGCTGTCACCTTAATGAAATTGCCTTGCTCAGCTAACATTTGCTGAATGACATCATCAGCGTGCTGCGGGCCATTGCTTTTTCTATCAGACCGAAAGTTTGCATCTGTCCGACTGAAATGGCTGAATCGATAGCCCTGTTTGCTTTGCCGTCAGCGTGCCATCGCTTATCATGTATCTGCCGGTAATCCCTGCCGCTCTCGGCTGCTGTGCTGATTGCTCTTCCGGCTTGAATCTTCACGCTCCAATTTCGGCCTCCTCTGTCATTGTTTCACCAGTCTGAATGTGTATAGTCCATCACCAGAGAGCGAGAGCGAGAGAGGGAACGAGACCGGGAACAAGAGACAGAGAGGAAAGAAGAGGTATTTTGTCTGACCATTATGGTTGGTCCATCGGCGTGGGTGGTGAGCTTGGCCATTAGCTAAATGAGTGGGGTCATTACGAAGAGACCCGTTTAGTTTTTGACTTGCAATATCAGGCTAGCGATCCTCACCCCGACAGGATGCCAGACAGACAGGTGGGAGGAACTGCATCTCCAGCTCCTGTTAATGAATGAGCAGTGTGGAACTCAATGTTGACAGAAATGAATATTTTCTCTCCCATCTTTTGGCCATTATCAGTGTGCCAGACTGAACTTTCAGAAGGAGCCACATAGGGTAATGGGGAACATTTTGGTGCCTTCGCTCGCCTGTGTGTTACCTTGACGCAGTCTCCATGACAGCCCTCACTTCAACCCATCCCATCCCGGGAGCAGCCAAGCAGCCCTCCATTTGTGGCGGTTTCTGCCATCCCACAGGGCTTTGTGCTCCCTGAAGACACACTAGCAGAGTTCTGCAGGTTTGGCACGCTCGTAAAAATGCCCGGCCATTACGGAGGCCCCCCGTCCCACAGAAGAGCAGTAAAATCTTTAGTGCTTAGGCCACGTCGAGGCTCCAGGAAGCGGCAGGCCCGATGCACAGTCCTCCACATTAAAATCAATAGGAGACAGTAAATGGTGCTTTATCGCCAGCCCTGATGTGTATGTGTATCGCATGCACAGTCATAAAAGGAATGCACTGAGTGACCTAATGTTCGGCCCAAACAAGAAGTCAAACGAGGCTCCATAAAAGAGTAATTTCTCCTTATTTACAGTGCGGACAGTAAAAGCAGATGCATCCTGCCGGAATGCAAAGAAGTTCGGTACATGGAGCAGGATTATGATGGCTGGTAGTTCGACTGAGCGCAGAGATTTAGGGCTGTTGACTGCTTTATGCCAGTCGTTTGAGGGTGCTGCCTCTTCTTCTTTTTTTGCGACTGTCCTCAGGAAACTGATGGAGGTTGTAAAATATGTTATGTTGCCACTAAGCAAAGGTTTGGAACATTTTTTACTTCATGTATGACAACATTTCTCCATCCTCCTGCTGCTGTCAAGAGACCTTTAATTTCATAAGTTTGGCAAAAGTGGTATCGGGGAAAGAAGGTGATCTTCCGAGATCCTGAACATGCCTAACACTCTCGCACTTAGTGTGTACTTCTTCCATCTGCTCTTTTCGCATTTGGTGAGATTGACTACAATTACTACTTTCTGCCTACTCTTGAAAGGTCTCCTAACTTACTGAAACTTGATTGTTGTTCCTCAATTGTATGTGCGCTTTGGTTAAAAGCGCCTGCCAAATGAATAAATATGAAAGTGGTAAGGTTCTCCTGGAGCCTAGATGTTTAGAGGACCAGTGAGAGCTCGGCTGGGCTTTAATGTGTCTGATCAGTTTAATCAGCGTTTTCTCTGTACCTGTCTCCACAGTTCCCGTTTGGAGGCGACCCAGTCGGCGCTCTGCTGCAGCCCCTTGAGGAGTCGCTCCGGGACGCCTCGCACACCTACTGCGGAAGAGTCGGCCACCTGTTCACCAAGCGGCTCCGGCACAGCATTGAAGCTCTCCGCACAGCCCCTCTGAGGAAAGCCTGACCTCCATTCCGTCCAAGTGTACTTACCCCAGTTTTTTGTTGTTGTTGTTGTTTTTGTGTGTTTTGTTTTCTAAGAAGATCTACATCGCACTGAGGCGGCTGTCTTTGTTGGACAGGTAGCTTCGTGGAGCCAATTGAATGACTGGAGTAGAGGGGTTGTGGGAACACTCTTTGTACTGATCTCACTTTGCTGAGTTGTTATCCCCACGAGTAGAAAGGCCAAACGTATCGAGATGTGACAATCACATTCCATACCGTTCAGGTAGTGAGCTGCAGTCCCCCATTCAGATTTATCGATGATGGCCAACAATTCCTGGATTTAAACTGGCACCAAGTTCTCTATTTTGACTATTACATGCAAGAGAGATTGCACTATAGAGTATGAGATATATAAATATATATATATATTAGTCCTTGACCTACTGGACTAATAGTCAGACTAGTACTTTCACATGAATCCATGTGTTTTTTTGTGAAACCTGTGAGTATTGAATATCAGCTAGGACAAAGATGATGACAAAAGAAAAAAAAACATTGATATAGATATAGATATAAGATAAAGAAATGGAGATGGCAGGTTCTGCTGGAACATATGTCGTAATTCACTGGCAATCCAATTTCATTGGCTTTAGCTTTCTTTAGCCAATTATGGCTAATTATACATTATATTATTATATATTATTACACGATCTTCCACATCTTCTCTAAATGATACAACAGTGTTAAGGTTGTGTGTGAGGTGTTTGTTTTTTTGTTTGTTTGTTTTTCTTCATTTTGCTGTTTGTATTGTTCTACAGTAAGCCGATGAGTCATTATAACATAATAACATAAGTGTGATTGGGTGGTAGTCTACAAGTCCAAAACTACTGCATGAACGTGTTGAAAATCTTGATTGCAGCAAGAACAATGGTATTATCTATCAGGTTACATACAGTTTGCAAATAGCCTTAAGAACTGTGTTGTTATTATTTATGAACTGGTATTGTTATGTACTAGTAACTAGTTAGTTTGTAACAAGCTGTACTAGTTATTAACTAGTATAAATTGTTACAATTTTTTAACAGTACGTCCAAACAGATGCTGCGTCTGACCATGACAATGTCTGTCTACAATTGTACATGCAGTAATCAGAACAGAAATGTCTTATGAAAGCCTGTGGACATTTTTGGAATCATTAATGAATTACTTATGCGGTCGTGTCAGTCTGTATTGTAAGGACCGCACAGGCCATCTCCTTGCACCGAGCAGATCAGGGAGACCCATGTAAAGGTACTGTTTTATTTAAGCACTTTCACCAATGATTTATTTGCAGAATTTTACCCTCTAAAATGCTTTCTTCATGCTGTGAATTTAGTGAGATCAGATGAAAATCTGTGTTGATGTCTGCTGGTAGCCTAAATGTTTTTTTTTTCTTGAATAGAGAAGTGTACAGAATGAAGAATCAGTCCATCCTATTGTCCACTCTTATGTTTCTTGTCTGGTACTTGGCTCATACCAAAACAGGCTTTTTGCACTACCAAATGCATATCAGGGTTGATATTGCCATGTGACATTCACAAAGCCATTGGTAGAACAGTCAGTACTTTTCAAGCATCAAGAAATGCAGTATATATATTTTTCTAATAAATGTTTTGATCCAGTCTTATTTGTTATGCCTGTCCCTTTCTTTTTTTATTTAATGAAAACTGTGCAAAGCTATAAATATGAGTTTTGTCATTTCTCCAGTAGTGAATAATGCAGTTGGTGGTAGTGGCGGGGGGGAGCTGCTTGTCTTTCAGAGCAAGTCCTGTGCCTTGTGGCCATCTTGCATCTTAGACTAAGATCAATGTGCTGAAGGTAAATTGTGATGAATCGTTTTCCTGATGAGACACAAATGGCCACTAATGTGGTTTGTGTGCCCGTATTAATGGAGAATAATCAAACAGGATTGGGAGGCAGTGGCAGTGTTAAGTGAATAGATCCACCAGGTGGTTGTTGGCTAAGGGAGAGCCAGGTCATGAATAATTGAAACCCCCTACCTGTTGTTTGGTCTGAAGGACTGGCATGTTGGAGAGGAAAGTACTTGCATGGCCAAACTGAACTAGGTGCCTGTGCAGTGCCAACTGGCTGGAAAGCACACATGGGATTACAAAGACATTCATCCAAAGCAGTGGTTTGCAAGTTTTCATGGCAGGCCCAACTTCAACAATGAAAATGAAAAAAATGTAAAACACATGTCTATCGTTTACATAGTTTTTCTTTAACAGTGTTTCTACATTTGAAAGTTTCACATTTTCAATTTCATTTAATCTGTTGTGTAAATATTGGTTACTTGTTATTTTATTAATTAAAGATTATTTTTGTTTGTTGAAATACAGTTTTATGATTGGTTATGATATGTTCCATTATTTGGATCGGTTCATGATAGGTGCATGTTCATTGTATATATGATTAGCCTTGCTATCCCTTCTAACAAATAGACTAATCGGGTAGGCCTGACCATATAAGTACAGATAAGTCTATGAACTCCTCACCAATTAAGTTAGTTACAGGCTACTATGCTGTAAGAGCACTGCCATACTTTGACCAGTTTTTGCCCTCACCCCGAGCACCCCTTGCTGTAAGTCTGAGCCCCCCCCCCCCCCCCCAACACACACACACTTTGGGAAAGCAAAAGAACTGGTGATTTTTGGGTTTGAGGGACTTAACTAATATAACGATTGTGGATTGCTATCGTTATTGTTTTAACCTTTATGCAAGGTCTCAAAGCAATCTTAATTCATGAAATATCCATTTGTTAATCATTGACTAAGGTGTTATTTACAACAATGCGACTGCACTTTGTTGTTAGTCTACGATACAAGTATTAATTGTTTTGTTTGCTTCTACTGTGCTGAGAAGCAAACTGTAGAAGTGCTGAATATCAAATACACCCCACTGACTCCAACATGGTAATCTTCCATTCACTGACTTTGATATTAATACACCACAAATCTGTAGACGTAGATTGTCTGTGATCTCTGGTGTTTCATCTTGTCAGCCTGATTTATTTTGGGGTATTATCTGATATAAAAAAAAAAAAAACTTGTTCAGACATTGAATTGGGTTGTGTGAAATCCCAAGATGGCGACAAAAATCCAAGTTCTCCCAATCCACCAGAAGGAATATTTTATAAATTTGACTCGTTCTAACGATTCATCTGAGGCTCCCCTCGTGGCACTAAGCTGTGGTGAAATGACTGGGTTTGCATCCCCTCAGTAACTACATAGCTTTCAAGGGGCAGGAAAAAACAAGCGCTTATGTGCCTGGAGCTTTCCCGGTACCAAAAAAAAAAAAAGGAGCGAGGTCAACTCATTTTTCCTGCGAGGCGATTATGCATATGCAGGAGGGTTAAACTGCCATCAGCTGCAACTGCCTCAGAGCGCTAAGCCCAACGAATGCTCTCCATGCATCGTGCTCAAAACATATTCTATTTTTGAGGTCGGTGGGGGTGGACTCTCTCGGCTGATGCTGAGGTCTCATTCAGGCTCATTTGGAGACGCTGCACATGGGTTATTCATGTTATAGCCTCATTTCCTGCCTGGCGCTTGATGGTACTTTAAGAGTCGAGACATAAATTAAATCAATGGGTGGTAAATGGCTCAACCTAGCGACAGCGAAGGAGGTGAGTAAGTAATGGATAGGTGTGCGCCGTGGCAAGGCAGTGCCCGAAAAAAGGCTTTGGAATGTGTTTTATGTGGTGTTATGCCTCACATGTCGTCTCCACTGAGAAAGAAAATTCCCCTTTGTTCATTTGTGCAGTGAGGTAATGGTTTGAGGGCTTTTTACAGAATGGATTGGTCCACGCAGCTTGTTCCACTGTGTGCTTCTAAACAGGTGATCCATTCAGCTTTTGACAGCTGCTGTGCACCTCTTCCACCAAGCTACAAACTTCACTTTGCTGTTCACGTCATCGCCCTTTTATGGCCTCAGTGTTTACAGAGCCGTTTGATAAAAACAACTTTGCTTGAGCCATTCTTTTGAGTTAGGAAGTCAAATTCTGTCCTATTGGCACATTCGGGGAGGGGGATATTTTCTTCTGTATGTGTTGATGAGTTTTGGAAAGTCACATCTTCTATCCCAGATTGCACCTTTGTCAGCCTCTAAGGGATGATTTCAGCCCAAACATAACTGGAGGCATGTAGCATTCAGCGTCATGAGGACACACACACAGACAGCCATCAGACGGAGGAGAATTTAGTTTTTTTCTGAAGCAGATCTCTCTCTCCTCTCTTCCTCTCTCGTTTCCTCTCTTTCTCTCTCTACCCCCCCCCCTCTCTCTCTCATGCACACTCTCTCTCTCTCTCTCATACACACTCTCTCTCTCTTCATCTGTTTTCTACTCACTGCAGGGGAGGAAGGACTTTGAAGCGAGAACAGTTTGATCAATAATACATTTGCTCATGCTGCTGAGACAGGTGTAATTGTGCTGATATGTCTGGACTTAAACAATTAATGTAATTTATCTGTGCACATTATCCATGCACGGCTCCTCCCGTTCCGTGTACCGCCTTGAATCTGCAATAGTAAGCAGCTGGGGAAATGAAACAGGGCAAGCAGATGAAATAAAAAAATCAAGAGGATCAACGTGAGACTGCGTGCGCTCCACTCTTCCACTGGAAAACAGGAGCGAGCAGCAGGGTAGCGGCGTGTTTTTTTTGCCACACAAGTCAGATTTGACTGACTTGTTTACTCTTGTGCTGAGGCAGGGACAGACTGTGTCAGTCTTGCACCGGCAGCTGTCAGAACTCAAGTGTCAAGTTGCCAAAAAGGATGCACGCATCACAGTATCCCACAAGTCTTAAGGTGAAATGTCCAATCAGAATAGTGTTCAAATCTGTTACTGATATACGAGCGTGAATACCAAAACGACAGACAATCACACTTGTTATGTAGAACAGGGCATGTTAATTCATTTAGGGACATTTCACTGATGGCTCTGACTGGATGTGTTCTTTCCATCAGTGACTAGTCCCTCCTCGCTGAGCTATGGCTAGGTAGATTAATGCCACATTGTCCACAGACATTCTGTGCGGATCAATGTCAGGACGAATAATCCATCTTCAGGTCCCCAGGAGAACACACGGCTCTGTGGGGTTTCATTGTTGGCCCAAACCCCCCCAGCCTTTATTTGCTGTTTGCCGAGTAACTGAGAATATTTCAACTGCTGCATGGATTTCAACAACATGACCACGAGAGACCAGGCCGTGTGGTTTCACGGCCCAGTTGTAGCTAATACCAAGCTGATTCTTCATCTAAGAAGTTAGTGTCGTGGACATTTCTCTGAGTCTAAAACTCATCTCCTTCAGAAGACACAAGAGCACAGCAGGAAAAGGATTTTCTGATATTTATTCCACGTGCAAGTGGGGTGTCGGCTCTCTTGTGGAGAGTGAAAACTGACACCCGGAACTGAAGACAAACAAAGCTTATTCTATTCAGTGATAACACTCATTTTTCAGTGGCAAGTTACTATTGGGTGGTGATGCCTGTTTGTACAATACAGCGCCTATGTAGCAAAGTTGTTCAAGGACATACGTGACATTACTTGTTTTCCAAAGCCCAAAGGAAGTAGGTTTTGACCCGGATAAGACGAATAGGGAATAAAGCACCTGGGTCACAGTGGCGAGAGCGCCGAATCCTAATCACCTTATCCCTCATCCGCGGAATATTTCAGTACAGAAAAACACACTCTCTAACTTCTATATATGCAGGGTTTTGTATGAACATAAAGAATTAAAACATTAATTTCCATCACTGCTTGCATAATGAGAGCTCACAAGAAATGCTGTACATATAGCCCCACTTAAAGGAGATAATCAATCATTTCAATTGACCTCTGTTTAGTTATGAGGTACCAGCTCCGTACACCACCATAATGCCCCAGGCATTCAAACCATTTACTGGAATCAACCACCAACAGCCATTGGCTGAAATCAATGTTATGCTCAAATGTTGCCAGAAAACAATAGAAACAGCGCAAAGCATTCGCCTCCTTATTGAATTTACTTTACTGGGAATTGACTTGTAAATAAACCAAAACCCATTACCAAGCCTTTGGTTTTAAATTATGGTTCATGAAAGTGCCTTGTTGATAAACAGATATCCTTTGTAGCTGTAGCCAAGTGTGAGTTGAATAACAGAACTGTTTATCAGGGAAAATATAAGACTGTACTCTTGGTCTGTGTTTATAGTTAACGAAACGTGTATGTGTATTGCTTCACAAAAATCCTTTAAAAGTTTTTATGGAGTCATATATGGCTCCATAAAGAGCATTTAGTGAATAACCATCATTCACATAAGGCAGGAGATGGCATTAGTGTCATTATAGTATTATATGCATTCTGATACTTCAAGCTGTAGGTAAAAAGAAAGAAAAATAGTGTTAAAACTGTGGAAGCCACCACTCTTAAAGGGAAACTTCGGGAGTCGATTAGTCCACGGTGTGGTACTGGAGTGGGCACTCAAAGGAGAGTGCCTCCCTTCGGTAATCGACTACAGGCACTGAGTGGGGTGCTACCGAGAAACGACAGAGTTAAAAGAGATCAGAAAAAGACAGAGGTACTGACTGTTATTGCGGTAAACAGATTGTCTTTGTCCCTAGCAAACATTTGGGATGAATGATGGCAAAGATGGGAAAATAGGGCCTAGGTGAAGATACACTGGAGTTCAACTTTAATGTGTTACCCAAACTGTGTCTTGGCCTGTGTGACTGTTCAGAGGGTTATTGCCAGAGATGGACAGCTGGCTGGCTTGGCACACAGGGGGATTGAGCGTGTGTGTGTGTTTGTGTGTGTGTGTGTGTGTGTGTGTGTGTGTGTGTGTGTGTGTGTGTGTGTGTGTGTGTGTGTGTGTGTGTCAGTGTGACGGTGTGACGGTGTGTGTGTCGGTGTGTGTGTGTGTGTGTGTGTGTGTGTGTGTGTGTGTGTGTGTGTGAAAGAGAGAGATACTCATGGCACACTGACCATGGCAATATCTTCAAATCGAGTCTCCGTGTGATGCTATGAAATTGATTATGCTCTCAAAACATTACACAATATTATCACCCAAACAATTGATCAGGAGCACTGCCCAAAGCTGGTACAATTAACCTTTACAATCTGTAAGGTTGTCCATAAAGTGTGCTTATGCAATGTACTTCCTTTGCCATGCATTCCATGAAAGTCTAACATTCATGTCAATCTTCCCTTGAAACACATGTCTGCTATTCCTTCACTGACAGCTCTGAGGCTTTTTGGAGCCCAACACTCTGACACAAAGTAGTTCATTAGTATGCCTTATCAGACATCTTTTGTTAAATCCAGAGGGACATAAAACTAAATGTATCAACAACAATGGGTAGGAGGTGTTATTACTTGTTGCTTGATTTCAAACATCCCTGTCCTTGAGGCAAAACTACAGCTTGAACAACAATGTAATAAACTTGGAACTCAAAGTGGAATTGCTTTATTCACATGGGTGGTTAGCAGCAATAGTCATTTTTTGCGAGCTCACTCTTCAGGTAAGCTCACTCTTCAGGTGAGCTCTACTTTAGAGCTATAGCATCACTTTCAGAAGACAAATCAGTAAATCCCTCTTATCATAACAGAAATCCATCTAGAATCGTCTGAAACCTGACAGCCTGATATTGATATTATACAGCTCGTCTCATCTGCATGCATACTGTTAGTACTCTTAGTACTAGCTTTTGTTTTTAGCGTTTCCAAGAAATGGGAGAAATGGTGTTTCTTATTTACCCTTATTCCGTATTTACATTAGAAAAAAACAGTATCTTGTCATCATCATAGAGCAAGTCATTACTTCACTGTTGTGTACATCATATTGTCGTTGTCATTTCATCAGTCTTCTGTCTTGGCTGCCTGCTTTCTGGCTTCATTCATTCATTCAGTCATTCATTCATTCAGTCATTCAGTCATTCAGTCATTCATTAATTTAGTCATTCGTTTTGGATTGGTTGCATGCTGTCTAGGTAGACAAAACTTGGTGGTAGTAGCATCATAAAAAAAGCTTCTTCCCCCAAATGTGTCAAAGCTGTTTATGTATGAAAACATGGTGAGCAGAGGGCATGACATCATATGCCTGCTACGACTTCAGAGTTTCCATCTGAAGGTCTAATGGGATTTTCCTCATTGCTAAAGGCACTTTTCTCCTGAACGATTTCCCCCTCTGACATTTCTGAGTCTCTCATCCTGTGGCGTTCCTTGAAATCCCTCCCATCCTCAGACGGTGTAGCTGTTCTGGGTCGCTCACCCCCTCTCCTCCGAGCACCACTTAATTAATCATTCACAGGACAGCACGCTAAAGCTACTCCATTGACTATCCATTTGGCTGGAGATGTTTTTAATTGTCCTCCACTGGGTCTGACAGCTGTCGGCCACATGATGGATTGAGTTGAGCGTTTTCTTCCGTGCTCGAGCAAGAGGACGGCCCACACAACACCTTGAGAAGTTGTCACGGCCAATTGAGAAGTTCCTGCATGCATGCGAGAGAGTGGTGGTGTTGATAGGATTATCAATAAAGCTTCCTCAAAGGCAGCTTTGCAGGCTTGTGTGCTATTTTGCTTTGTATATGTGTGTTGAACATATTATCATGCATGAAATTACTGAAGGTCAATCTGTGGGTAAGGGTGTGCTCTTTCACTGGAAAGACCTATCTATATGGCGGTCATAGAAATGAGATGGGCCTGAGAAAAAAATACTAAGGATTTCTGGGTAACAAATAGATCTGAAGAAAAGAAAAGAAAAAAGAAGACTTTGGACTGTTATAAAAGAAGGGAAGTTTATCTGTCTATATTATGAATACTTAAAAAGTTAATGTGCATGTTGATGTATTTAATGAATATTTTACTGTTAATGCAGTGAAACATAATTACCTGTAACTAAACAGAACATGAATTGCATGAAGAAGATATTTTCCACGTCCTTTTAATTTCAAGGGCACACCACACCTAATTTCATGGCAGAGCACATCACTAGATCCTCCTTAATTGTGTTTTCTCGTGGCGCTGTCATCATTTCTGCATGCTTGAAGGAGTGAGAACGTTGTTATTTAGCTGGAAGCTGGAAAATGTAATGAATAGGAAGGTAAGATCATGTACGCTGCCATGCTGATTCTTTACTGTGTCTCCCTGTAAGACAGCAGTCAGTCCCAGTCTAGTGAGCTGTCACTTGATCCCAAACTGATCCCAAAGAAAGTAAAAATGTGCATTTTTTTTATGGCAGCCACAGTGGAGGCCACACTAGCCATTTCATGTGAACTCCAGTGTCCCGTCACTGACCTTTTGAACCAATGGAGAATCTCTGCAAGTGTGTGGGCAGGGCAGCATCCTCTCTTGGTGGACAGACACGGCGGGGTAATCTGAGGCGCCCCTCCAAGCTCTGGGCGAACTCTACACAGCCCCTCTGGTGGGGGAGGGTGGCATAGACTCAAAACAGACAATCTACAGCCTCCCCCCACCCCCACACACACCCCTTCCCCACCCAAAAGTCCTGCCTGGCCAACTCATTGTGAGGCCCATCCAATGTCCCTCTGCTCCGTGCCAGCCTGGCACAGCCGTGAGGTGGAGACTCATGGTGTGGATTATCCTGCCCATAGCGCATGCCAGGCTGATAGGCCCATTTGCACAAACAACACCAACTCCCCAAACACATTTCGGCTTATTTATCCCATCAGTTATTTTGAAAGAAAGTTTTGTGTTATTGCCTTTGCTTATGGTCCAGCACCAGTCAGTTTGCATTGCTCTAGCAAGTGTCTTCAAGACTGAGAGTGGTTCTGTTTCAAGTGAGTTGTCTTCCATGCCAGAAATATTCTTCTCGTCAAGTTATGATGTGTATATTGGTGAAGCCTGGTTTATGTACCGTGGAAACTAAGGCATCTGTGTGCAAATGATAGAAACAGCTGTGGTCCTCAGTTTGATTGTGGTCTTTCACTCTCTGTTTTAATGTACTCATTTTTTTTCCATAGTGCTGTGACAACGTTTCTCTGTTTTACTCTATTTCTAAATGTTCTTCAGTGAACAGGGATCTTGCTAATACATTTTTTTTTTAAATAAATATAAAAACTCTGCTGCTGCTTGGGACTGATTACTTCAAGGGATTAGTTAAATTAGTTAAATACTTAAAGGTTCAAGGGGAAAGTCTTGAGTTGAACTGATCTTTTGCAATCCAGGGAAATCACCAGCAGGTGAATCAGAAGCATTGTTATCTTCATTTTGTTTCACATTTTTATTTTTGGGATGCTTCGTTTCATTGATTTATTAATGTAT
This sequence comes from Clupea harengus, assembly GCF_900700415.2. NCBI lineage: Eukaryota > Metazoa > Chordata > Actinopteri > Clupeiformes > Clupeidae > Clupea > Clupea harengus. Next base: position 22,377,318 of record NC_045154.1, read on the forward strand.
TGATCGATTGATTAATCAGTCTCATAACTGGACTTTTACTCCTCAATGTAGAATTCCATGAAGGTTTGTTGAGCTTAAACCTTAAACTTAAATTCCTATATACTCTGACAGGAATGACATAGAAGGATAAAATCTATTAAGAAGAAGCCAGGCTAAACATTCCACCCAATGGTGTATCCATCTAATCTCGATCTCACTTTATAGGCCCACATCGATTTTTGTCATTCCTGGAGCGTACTCGTATACGGCAGGTAGGCAATCGAGTGTATGGAATGCAGAGCTGCCTGCGAGGGACAGCTAGAGAGAAAACTCAGGCATTCCAGGCAAACGTAATCAAATGAGGAGTCAAGTTAGACCCTCAGGGCATTAAAGCATTGACTTGCTGTTCCCATGGTGATAAAGATCTCCTCAGTTAATTGAAATCTGGTCGATTGTGATGGGCAGCATTTAAAGCACCTCCTGAGCTGATGTAAGATCAATGCAACAGGAGCAGAATGGGCACCCGCTGTGTAATCCTGAATATCAGTTTGTGGCAGTTTCAGTGTAGGAAGCCTTTTATCAATAATTGCATGGCTGTAAAGTGGTTGTGTGCGGTGTGGTGCCATTATTGGTGCAGAAGCGCAGATGTGAACACTTGGCTTTTTAAGTGGGCGCATATAAAGGAAGTCACACAGCGTCTGTGATGAAAGACCCTTCAGCGACGCAGATCTTTGATCTGTCAGGAGAGATTTTTGTGTCTTGACAGACCGTGTGGATGGTCGAGGGCTCTATTTTACAAACACATGTCTATAAAACTTTTAAAATTAAGTTCCGAGATGTGGCGTCTCTGAAGAGAAACGTCAAGATAGGGACAAACTGTCATCTTTTTTACAAAGAAGCTAAACTGAATTTAATAGAATTGAGTTTAGCAACACCATGCAATGCATTTAGAGCGAACAATATGCAACACATGTATCAATACACCTCTGAGTGGTAAGACCACACAATGGGAAAGGATTGGGTAGGATTGTTATGACTACATATATTAGACAGTTATGGGCCACATAAAACTACTCTATTCAGTGTTCACAATATTAATGCCATATAAAACTCATGAAATGTGTTGGGCATTAACCTATCTGTGGCATTTAGATAATAGATTGGAAATAGAACTTTAAATTAGATTTCAGCCTTTGCCATTCCTGCTCCCTCATTCTGCAGGCTGTTCTCAGATACTGGAATTGTTCCTCACAAGTTAACTCCCATTACTAATTTAATTAACATGAGGGATAGAAGGCCAGGCTCACTTCCTAAATATCACACGTGGTATTTATGACGGTGTGATGGTTAGAAAGTTCAGCAGACATGTTAATCACCGGTGAATGGATATGGAAGTGTTTGCGCGAGGAGATTAAGGAGTCGTGGGCAGAGTTAGATGGAACGCTCACACCGAGAAAAGATTTCATTTTCAGGGTCAGGTGGGTGATATAAAACTTAAAGGCTTTAATGGGGGAAGAGAGAGAATCACTGCCTGTTCTTTTTGTGCTGTGCATTTCTGAGGGAGCCTTGCTGTGTGCTAATTCAGCTTCTTTCATATTCTTAGCCATTTTTTAATGTTATGCAAGTGGTATGAGAATACCACAGTGAACAGTTTTCTTTGTAGGTGTAGTAGTTTTTAGTCATAATAGTGCCATCCATTCATTTGAAGGGGGTCAATCAATCCATCAGATGGATTATGGTTGTTGTTCATACTTTATCCAGGGTAGGGGTTGGGGGTCGGGAAGGCAGGCAGTCAGTATCTACAGATTAGTATCCAGGCAAAGACTGACACTGACCTCGATGGGAAATACTAAGACTAAGACAATACTGGACGTCTGTGTGGGATTTGAATTTACAGTTCACCCACTGTGACTCACTGAGGTGTACACCTTATCACACCTTAAATTAAATTAAAACGTTGTCATTAAATGAGTGCTTACCGGTATCTATTGTAAGAAAATGGTTGATATAAATGGATGTAAATGGATTTAGCACATTTGCCAAGCACACATCTCCTGCCTTGTGAAAGCAGACAGAGAAAAGTTTTATAACTTCCCATTTCCAGTCAGCGCGTGGCCCATATCTATGACTCACTGAAACGAAGCATGCAATATTAATTACCCTCAAGCTGTTGTGCTGCACATCAAAACCTCTTCTTTCACCACACCAAAAGCTTAAAGTTAATTCCTTTTTCTGAATCAGACCACTGCGTGTCTTCATGAATACAAATGAGACTTGCGTTCGGCATATTGCATCTAACTGGAATTAGATTCTTAAAGATTCTGATGTATTCCCTTCCCCAGAACAATATAATATCAGTCTAAAAGCCTCATAGATTCTCATACAGTGAAGATATTGGTTAGGTAACTAAGGTTTCATCATTGAATCGTGATTTATTGTTTTGTTTTTGTTATACCTGAAATTCAAAACATTTGTCAACAGCACTGTCCAGGAAGGAGTTTGCCTCATCTACCCTGAGGCTGGGATCTTCTCTGAGAGAGAGAGAGAAAGAGAGAGAGAATGAGAGAGAGAGAGGCTTGACTGCAGGCCTAATGGATTTCTGCACATATATAAATATTCCCTTCACCCCGAGTACACACAGTGTTTGGAGCATCGGTTTTTCATTCCTGCTTTTGCCTTTACATTTCCTGAACATGACTCAAAACACTTCAAAATCCACGAGGGGTTACTTATTGGTGAAGCCACAGACTATTAAACAAGACCCTTTTACTTCTGACACTCTGAAAGTGGAGAATCCAATTTAGGCTGCAGAAAATCTCTGCTGAAATAAAGTCATTCACCACCATGTTTAGTCATTGTTTATCTGTGTGCATCCTCAGGAGATATGATTTCAGCAAGGTTTGTCCCCTCTGGCTACACACTTTCTGCGGAAGCGACTTAAAGAGATCATGGTCTCATCTCTGGCTTCGCTGAAAACCTCATATAAAGTAACCCTTGACAACACTGTAATTCTGTATTAGTCCTTCTCTCTCTCTCTTTCTCTCTCTCTCTCTTTCTTTCTCTCCTCTCTCTTCTCTGATTCTGGCGATGCTTTGTGAGAAATCACTGGTTGTTTCTCTTCATTACAGTTTACACATATGTTTTTTTTACCTTTGTGACATTTCATTACATTTATCAAAATAAGGAATCTGCACCAGTGCTGCTTTGACGTGATATAAGGTTCTGTTCCACTCACTCCGCCATCACGGTAGCGAGCTCCCTCCTTGTCTTTGCTGCTTTCCCCAGGAGAAATCTCTCAAGTATTCTTTCACAGGTTTACGTTTCTTCATTTTCTCTCCTTCTCTCTCTCTCTCTTTCTCTCTTTCTCTCTGTCAACATCACATGCAAGCATGACGGAGAGATCCCGTTCCCCGTTCTGCTGTTCAGGCTGAGAGCTCCACCAGAGACTGGCGAGGTCGGAGGATTTGTGTGAACAGCTTTTCCGTACCAGCCGCCAGGGAGTGTTCGAGCGGAGTGCTGTTACCCAACTGTGTCACTGAACACAGCACTTCACTGAGAGGCTCAAGCCACTCTTGGGCCTAGCATTAAAAGGGACTTTTATTTTCATAAACTGGGAGTGTGATGGCAGTGAAGAACCGAGTGAAGTTTCCAGTTCGGAATGTGTTGTTGTAGGACCGGTAATGAGTCTCTGGTTACAACCCTCCCCATGGCAACATGTTGAAAGAATGCCTTGGCACATTCTCATTCCTTAAGGAGAGTTGGGTCGTTCAAGAGAAGCATTTGCCTCTCCTTTCTCCTTGCCTACTCTCCATTGATGGTCCCATCCGATGACCTGATGTTTCCCTATCTAAGACTTCTAAAGCTGTATGTTTGCCCTTCATTGAAAATGCAGCAGTTGGTCTGGTTCGGCACAAGGGCACCGCCCTCACAGGCCTAATGGCACAGGATTTTGGCAGGAGCCTTTAGCCTTCCCTCATGGGCTTGTTTGCCGTGATAATAAATGGATTATGCCTTGCAGCGCTTCATGTGAGTCACGGGGGTTTGACATCCTTTTCAAGAATATTTTCCTTGCAATTATTCATTTGAAGGATGATTTTTTTTGGTACAAACAAATAATCATGAAATGCCTACAAGCATCAGGCCTCCACCAACAGGCAAGCTCTCTCTCTTTCCCTCTCTCTCTCTCTTTCTCTCTCTCTCTGAATGTTTTACAATCACCCTGGGCTGCAGACACTGTCTCATAACCCTTTTATTTTTAGCCCAACCCACTGACATTGGGTTTGTGGATCACTGAGGGATTGTACAGCCTCATCTCAATGTAAATGTGGCTGTCCATGGTCCTGAGGGGCAAGATGATCTCTTAGTCTATTTAAGGTTGTCTGACCTCACTGTATATTTATTTTACTGGGTCAGTGTGTAGACATACTGGAATGTGTATATTTTTATATTATGTAGTTGTAGGTTCCACCACATCCACATATTTCTACATACAGCACACTCCACACATGAAGGCAATTGTGAGTGCTCTACAATTGGAAAAGCATAAAAAATATTACATTAAATCTAGTTTTTTACTAAGATATTCTCTCATCAATTAGTTTCTGTTTATAACTATTCATTTGAGATAATTCTATTTTTGGACCAAATATGAGACAGATGAAATGTGTATTCCCTTATAACATGAAAACCTGTAAAGCCACATGATCACGGCCTTTTGTTTTACTGCTAAGGGTTTTTCAAGATAGATGAGATTACCTGCAATCAGACACAGCACCTGAGACTTTGGGGCTTTAGGAAAGAAGAGACAAGGAGACACACTGACTGCCGACTGATTGCTGTGGATCATCCATGCTGTCTGAGATTAAATGACTTTACTGCTATCATTAGCCTGAAGGCACATAATGTCTATGAATAATTTTGTCACAAAAGGTTAGCGAGATGTTCTTCTGATCTAAACGTGTCCCCAACTTGCCATTAGACGGTGGCAATGGGACACTGATGGTGGCTTTCTTGTTTACTGGTGCAATGATTTGAGTTTAATTGGACTAGCAAATGTCTCCTAATGATCCGTGCTCCTCCAAATACATCTTTTTAATGATCCCAATAAAGTTTTAAATTCTGAGATATTTACTACCATGTACATGGTCTCCGAGCTGGAGACCAATTAATTGCATAGTGCTGTGTAAACAAATCCCACTCAAACATCATTGATTAAACCCTCTCCATTTCTTTGTCTACCCACCGGTGTATGCCCTGAGGAATACATAGCAGCAGATATCTCACAATTTTGCAGCAGTTGCTTTGTTAGGGCAGAACCACCATCAAACAGTGACTTGTACACATCTTTCTGAAGTCGCTGTGTAACATTGGCTTTGTTTTGGATTGCCCGCTTTTACAATATTTGCCTTTTGTGGGTGAGGTGATAACTGTTAGACAATAAACAAAATAAGTCAATTTAAAAGCAAAGTTGAATTAAAAAACAAAACAACAACTGGAAAACACTGGCAAAAGTGTCAGTGCTTACTTCAGACTGGTAGCTGCATCAACATGTAAATAATTTAGTTGCAAAGCCTTTTTCTGGCATTTTAACCTGATCTAATTACTCCTAGTGGGAGTTTGTGGGAGGGACACCCAAGAAGGTCCTCAATCAGGCAAACTAATGTGGGTCACGTTGACCAAATCGACTACTCCCATCGGTAAAACAAATTAGCATGCCGACCACATCAATCTGAAAAACAAACGGGCTCTCCCAAATATCAGCAGGAATCAATTTATCTTCCTTTTGGATGTGCCTAATGTCTGGTCTTTTAACACAACCTGTAAAACATTGCTTGATATATCTTTGAATGTCGTGAATAAAACTGTGCTTTATGACCATAGCCATGCATAGTCATACCTTGTATGCAGACTGTATTGCAGCCTATGTTTAATGGGTATGAATCTAATAATTTAATAGTTTAATACCAGGTATTGTTTTTTTATCGGTCACAAATCTGGCAACCACACAAGCTACTCACGGCAACCGCCAGCGTCAATGACGCCCGAATAACAATAGCTAGGCTGGTTCCGATGCCCTGTTACAAATACAAGTACCTACGGAGGTTGAAGCCTGAAACAGGCGAGGAAGCACAGGAACCTTGCGTGCCTGATGGAGAAACTCTCCAGGCGGAAAACAAGCCTGTAGCAGAGCTGGCTTGGGAGGCGCAATCGCCACGGAGGAAAACTCCTTTATACCAACATCTAAAGATGTAACCACTCAAATGCAACCAGGCCGCTCGTGGATTCCGGTGCTCCCTTCACAAAACCCCTCAATGGATAAGTTCCCGTCTGCATTAAATACTGCATTCAATTACGTCCGAGGTTCACGGATTGGTGGAGCTAAAACGGAGGGAGAGGACAGCAATCAGTGGACAGCAGACCGAGAGAGAAAGAAAACAAGGCAATGGGGCAGTCCTACTACACGTCACATCAAACACCTGTGAACTACGGTAACACTACAGCTCATTGGTTACATTTGTACACACAATCACAGCACTCTTATATTATGCCACTACAACTGTTTACACCCACAACACTCGTGATTACTGCACACTCTTAAGTTTACAAAGGCTACCCATTACAAAAGAACATTGGCAAGAAAGAACATTCAGGAGAGGATTGATTGTTACATTCCTAAGGGTATTTTTCACACCTCCCTAAGAGGCTGCTTTAAGATTGCTTTCTCATTGGCCCAAACAAATAACCACATTCCTAAGATCACCTATCTTATGTTGCATCTATGGTGTGCAGACTAAGATGGCAACTCCATGCCAAAAGCATGCCACACCCTGTATTCAACCAAAGTGATTATTTTGTCATTTGTTCAGCAATGGTGCCATAGAGGACATTAGAATAGATTAAAATGTGTGTTTGCAGCCGTACATGGGAAGTGGCAAAGCGAAACCATTAAAACCTGATTACGAATATAATGACCCTGCCAGGTCATCAGTTCACAATCCCTAGGGTCTGGAGTTGATAGGAAGACAACAGCACCATCAGGTCAAGAGGGATCAAATACCACCATTGATGTGAAAAGTAATTAGCTGCTCTAAATAAATACTCTAACTAACAGTCATTCGCTGCACAAGCCACATAAACAGATCATTAAAGGCAACTGCGCTACGGAAAACTTTCGTACAGGCCTGAACCACCTGTGACAAGAAGATTAATAAAGAAAGAAAAAGAGTTAAAACTGTGGATGGCACCACTCTTAAGAAGAAAAATAGCAACAGCTCATCTTCAGCAGATACCTCTGAGACACCATCTGTAACAGCACAAGTCCCTTAAATACACATCTGTTGATAAGGACCTCAGATGATAATACATTTTGCAATAAGCAATAATGAATCCCTTGTACTTGCTTACATAAACAGTGCAATTGTTAGCGCTCCATACATGAACTCTAGCGATTTAGCCCCATGACTCCAGAGTTAGCCCACAGATTCCGTCCTCAGCATTTCCAAAAGAAGCTTTCCCACTGAAACCCCATTGGGCGTCATAACCCTTTTACAGAGGGCAATCCCCATAATACGTCTGTGTTAATATGGCATCTGTACAGTAATATACTTTATGCCGTGGAGAAGAACATATTTTGAGATGTTAATGCAGAGCTTTTTGCTAAGGTAGTCAGATGAAGACATACATCACAGACAAGCCTGAGGAAGGAGGACTGGGACGACAGTCTCTAGTGAAAGAGAGAGTCGGCAGTCTCTAGCAAAGGAGAGAGTTGGCAGACACAACTCTTATCAGACCTTAGTCAGCATGGTGAGGATTTTTTTTTTGGTCTATATTTAAGTGGGTCACGTCTTGGATGGACTACTTGTTTCAGATAACTGAGAAAAAGACTTATGACCTGAGAGATATGAACGATGGCATTTCTTCTTGGGGGAAGATCTGAATGTGAACCTGGCCATTTTCTAAAGGGTTCTGTATTAAATATGAATCTTAACATGTCTCAAATCTCAAATATGGATATGACACTATTTTTATGTGTTTATTTATTAAGACAACTATAAAACAAAAAACGATAAAAATGCATATTATGTTTCTGACTATGAAAAATTCATAGTCTTAAATTCATAATCTTTCCTGTCATACTGATCTTCTTTGTCATGTTTATGTCCTTTAATGTGATCTGTGAATTAAAGAGGTCTGTAAGCAATAAAAAGATGAAGTATTGATGTACAGCATGACACATCCTGCTTTCAGCTGAATTTGGTTGTAGGGCATAAGGCCCACTGTTTTTCTGTTATTTGATTAGACTGGATCAAAGTTTATTGTACCCTTTGTTACATCTGTTAAAATTACTGTTCCATGTGATTTTATAGTATTGTGGGTATACAATTTGAATAAATAAACGGCCAACGACTAAATTCCGACAAATGAAGTAGCGGAATGTAATGCTCCGTAGACAAATGAGGAGTCGACACATCACAAACGCGACAAATTCTATGACATTCTCTAGCAAGTTGTATAATCTAGCAAGTTGTATACCCACAGTATCAGTACCATTGCATGATTTGATAATCTGTTACATGTTACAAGATGGTATGTTCTAAGATTCCACTGAAAGCACAACTGGAAGACTTGCTCTTTAAATGTAAGTTCAGATTGAGGAAGTCAGAGTCAGAAAACTTTCCCAAATAGCTTAAGTGTAATTGCTGCAGTTCTGCTGTGTGTCTCAGAGGAAATCACCGTGACTTTGTTCTGTCATAATGTCACTTCAGGCCCTTGAGCTGAGAGACATGCAGCCCCACACCTCAGTCATTGCGCTCAGCATCCACTGCAGTTACATCTCCTTTGTGTCCCTGATTCCAACACACAACTGCACACTTTATGAGGCCTATGATACCCCTTGGCTGATTTTTCAAGTACCAATACTTTGTCGAGTACCCAACGATACAATCACAATGTCTCTTCTGACCTGTTTGCAATCCTAAGGTGCAATAGAAAAGGATTTGCAGCCAATTGATTGACCTATGATTGAACTGCTGCCAATCAATGATAAACATCACTGTGTATTCTCGTCAAGATTAGTATTCACACATTATTGTATACTTTATCCTTAAACAACGGCCTCCAATACATTACAGTATTCACTGTTTTGATTACTTATTTTGTTGCCAGAAAGAAAATTATTTTCAATTTGGCTGCAGGAAAAGAACCCACATGTCTTCCGTCCTCTATCAGCACAATGCCAAACCCTCCCTCCCACTGGTCACCATAGACAACTAGACAGAACACATTACTCTCTAACTATTATTGTGTGCATTGGTGTTTTGTATGTGTTGTATAAGCTACTGGATACCTAGGTAAAAGGTAATAACTCGCCTTGAGTTTGTGTGTAGACTTGAAGTGAATCTTCAACTGAGGCAACAAGGACTAAACATCTCAATTCACAATTTTCTCAACAGTAAGGCTCGCCACCCAATTAAAAAGCAAGACAAAGAGTCAATTAAGTTTCGGGATTACATTCACAGAGCCCCAGCAGTATCTATCACGATTGTCTTTCAAAGCTCAGACACAGCAGAACCCAATCTCAATCATGATAAAGACTAACACATTAGTCACTTTATTCTACTGCAAGTCACTTATGCCATCTGTCTCCTTATTCATGTGTATAAGCTAAAAATGTTACTGTATTTATGTGCAACGTACCTCAGGGGGAGTACTTGTATTCCATACCACTGCACGTTGTTGTACTCTTAATCTTTTTTTATTGTTATTGTATTGTTGTGTTGTTATATGTAATCCACCGTGGCACCAACAGGAGCAGCACTCCAAATTTCATTGTATGCAAATACAATGACAATAAAGGCTTTTCAATTCAATTTCAATTCAATAGATGGTATAGAGCTAAAACAAATCACACCACTTGGCTCTCGCACAGCACATGTCTGATATTCTCGCCTCCTGCTTTTTCATTCATGAAAAAGATTTACTTTTGGATTATGTGACACATTCAGTGACATTCTGGACTGTCAAGACACAGTGAACTCCTACAGTAAATCATCTGTTTTGGTCTGACAAAACTAACTACAGTACCAGTCAAAAGTTTGGACACACCTTCCCATTCAATGGTTTTTCTCTATTTTTATTATTATAATTATATTATAATATAAAATAATTAGCTATTGTAGATTAATACTGAAGTCATCAAAACTGTGAAATAACACATGTTGTAGTTGTAGTTAACAAAAAATAACAAACCACAATATGTTTTATATTTTAGATTCTTCAAAGTAGCCACCTTTGCTTTGATAACAGCTTTGCATACTCTTGGCATTCACTCAATCAGCTTCATGAGATAAGTAACGTTCGACTGGTACTGTATGTCAGAAAAGTCCAGTCATGATGCACTGCCTTTGTTCTCTTTCATAATTGATCTTGCATCACCCAGCCAAAACAAACTCCAATCCCAAGGAGTCGAGTCCAGCATTCCTGCCGACTGATATCACCACATTCACCTGGGTAGACATTGCCTCCACTGCTGCTTATTATGGTCTGTTTGAACAGTCACAAAGTTCTTGGCCAGTGGTCTCTCTGACTAAATCAGTATCCAGCGTTCTGTATATCACCTCTATCCCCCTGCAGTCATTTACATGTAGGGGGAGTGAGAAGACTTACGAGTGTCAGAGGAGTTCTGCAGGGACGTCATTCATGCAAGGCATTTCAGGACCCTGGACAGAGGCCTGGGTTAACATATCACTTTTGCCACCCGCTCAAAGATCTGGCTTGATTACAAAATGCTAACTTCTGAGTTACCCAAACTCTAGGGGCTTGGCTTAATCAAGCATAAATACGTGAATTATATTCTGAGTGAAACGGTCAATAGCCCTGCATCAGAAGTACAGAATTGATTTCCTAGTGGTAATGAGCTCTTTTCACCTGGGACAGAGAGTATCTTCAGCAGCACACTCTTTTGTAATCAATTCTTTTGTTGTTCCCTAAGTGCATGGTGCTAATCGGTCGGTGAGTAAAAACACCAATTTAGCTGTGCTTAATTACTTTTGGGCAAAAAGATGGTAAACGCCCGTAGACTGCACTGAGATGACAACTGATGAGTCCACATTTCAATTTAAAGGATAAAGAAGCATGTTTCAATAGTGGAGAAGAAGAGAGTGTATAGCGAACCAGTGACAGAACACCATGCTGTGGTGATACATGATGTTTTGGTGAACATGATGTTGTGGTCATATGAAAATCATAGCCTGATGCATTCCATGAAGTTAATGTCTACTTTGTCTAGTGTTTTTTCTTAGACAGGCTGACCTAGATTAGCACTAGACTATTAGTAATTTGAGACATCAGAAATGTTAGAAATAAGTTTTTCAAAGCCACAATAAGAAAGGTATTTTTAAAATCCACAGCAGGTAATTTAAGTAAGTGCAGTAGCCATGAGTGGAATGAGTGGGGTCAGTTTCATTTGAATGTTTCTGGCAAATGTGTTGGTTCAAGCCTTCGTGGTTGAAAGGCTTTGCACTTAACCATATGGCTTTTTTATGAGAGGAGATGTGAAATTGACTTGGACACCTTGGGCTCTACTGGGCAATAAAGCCACTCCAAACTAATGAAGACCTTGCTTTAGGTTCCGCTCTTATAGGTGAGCTATTGATGAAAAGCCATAGATCAATTGAGGCGAATGGGCCTTTTCATTCGTTCTTTCATATCATTTGCCACCACATCTTTTCTTTCCCAGGGCTTCTGGGGGATTTGGAGGGGCTGTGCCATGTGTGTGATTGTGTGTGTGTGTGTGTGTGTGTGTGTGTGTGTGTGTGTGTGTGTGTGTGTGTGTGTGTGTGTGTGTGTGTGTGTGTGTGTGTGTGTGTGTGTGTAGCAGCAGCATTACCAGGGCCTTCACTCCAAGGCTCTCATGCTGGCATGATCAAAAATCTCAATCAAAGACCTCTCGTTTCAGAGCAGTCATGTATTGCACCCAGATGGATCCAGGCCTAAGAAAGAAGGAAAGAAACATTTTTCTCAAATATTGCTCCATGATTCAGCATGAACTTAATGTAACACTAAAAAATACCTAATAGTTTCTTAGAATAACGTGATTTGTGCATATAATAATTACTACTTGTTGAATACCACATACTCATATTTACATACAGACACTATATATATATATATATTTATATACAATGTCCGCATGATGAATTAGACTGGGAACCAGTCTGGGAACCAAACTCCCTTCATGGGATTATTGCTCTTTATTTTAGCAATTTTAGGATTTTTGCTCTTTATTGAACTTCAATAATGGTCACTTATTAGACGGATCCTCAGAATGTTGCATTTACATTTAGTCATTTAGCAGACGCTTTTATCCAAAACGACTTACAAGGTATACACATTTTACATATTTGTATTTAATAAAAAAAAAAAAAATGTTTTACACTGATGGCACACTGCACATCAGGAGCAATACGGGGTTCAGTGTCTTGCTCAAGGACGGTTCAACAGGGAATTGAACTAGCAACCTTCTGATTACTATACGACTTCTCTACCTCCTGTACCACTGTCGCAAAAAGTTCCATTGAATTGAATGGGCCATCCCAACATTCAGAGGTCTGATATTTCTTTATAATGACTGCTGCAAAAAATGTATGACCGCTCTCAAATGCAACGTATGTTGAGCTTCTAATTCACATCTTTCATATCATTACGCAAATATAGTTCACTTTTCGTAATGGAAATTCAGTGTAACTTCATGTCAGCACGTAACACCTACAACTATTTGCGTGAAGAACGATTTTTTCTTAGCGTAAGCCATAAAACAGGAACAAAGTTACTTCAAAAGAGATATTCGGGAGGAAAGTCTTTTATGGTTTTGGCAACAATATTGATATTGAATATGAGTATTCATACAATATTGAATATTGAATACAATACTGAAGTGAATATTGAAGTGAGGCGCGTTCAGGTCCTGTTTGTCCTTTTGGGATTTATTTTCCGATACTGACCGGCAGACTACACATTGCCCCCTACATATTTCATCAATGATGGCAGGGAGCCTATTAGGGTGCTATGGCGCCCTGAGAAGTCTCTGCCAGAGCACACATGTGCAAATGCAAAAACAATGGAGCACACAATCACACAAAACATTAAATGTCTGAAAAATATGAAATTTCACACTTAGAAATAACTTTCCGTCCATTATGCACATGTGTCGTTATGGGGGAGCACAGAGTACATCTTAATTAACCATCCATTTTCTCCCATACAATGAGCCACAACACATTAGGAGAAAGCCTCCAAGGTCTATGAGTGCATCATTTATGCACCACAACAATGCTGAAGCCTCTGTATTTCCAGTAGGCCCAGATAACACACAAAGTATTCATAAAGACAATCAGGTTTTATTATAGCCTTTTTGGAGTGAAATTGGATGTGTCTAATGAAATGAATATATCTTAGAACAGTGCCTCATATCCCTCCACTCAACTGTAGTGGATGATGGTTGTGCTGTGATAGTTGTCAGGATTTGAGTGGATTCATTATTGGGTGCTTCATAATGTTCTGGCTTATTCCCAATTTAAAATGCATTTCCGGCAGCCTGACAGCCGGTTAAATGATTGGTAGTTCCATTCACAGGGTTTTAAATATTTTTCTTTCATTAGCGGAGAGCCGAATGTTTTAATGAAATGTTTGCCAACTGAAGGAAGCTTGCACTGCATGCCGAATGTGGATCTATTGTTTAAAGTCAGTCACTCTTGAGACAAGATGTGGGAAATTGTATTTGTTAGAGAATTCAGTGGCTAGATTATTAAATCATAATGATCCCTTCTCATCTTTGACCTACACTTTTCACTTAAGATAACCCAGAGTTTACCAGAATGCTCTCCGGGCTATATGTTACTTAACCACCACAGATGAAAACAGAATCAATAAAACGATGATCAATAAAACGATGAACAACAGCCCGCTAGTCTCAGGGTCACACCCTGTATGGACAACCATATGGGGATTCGATGGGAGAGTGTGAATGATTAGCGGAACACATTTGGAGCATTCAACACCAACCAAAGATAGTGTGAAGGCAGAGCTAAAAAAAAAAAATTTAGACAAAAGAAAGTAAACTCGAGTGACGCTTTCATGAAGTTATCAAGCAGGACTTAGGAGGCAAGTCAGCATCAGCTCACATGGTTCTTAGTAATTATATTTCACTTGGCCAAAACCCGAAGCTACTAAGGTTATGTCTGGTTCCATTAGACTAAGACACTACTATTCCTAATGTCACATCACCAATGTTTCGCTAATTCATAGACTCTCATCTCCACTTTCAGTCTTTGTGAAGCACGTCCACCTTGTACCCAGAGAGTTCGTTTCAGACTCATCCACTGTCCTGTCTATCTCTGGGCCCCATCTGTCTTGGTACTGTTTGCTGACTTTAACACACAAACACACACGCAAGCTTAATTCCGTCTTGCGCCGCCTCCCGTCCCACTGAGGAAGGGAACAGCTGTGTGTGAGCCTGTCCGCAAACACAAGCTGAGTGGCACACACACAACAGCTGGCACACACCACACACCCTCAGGACAAACGGCACGATTCAGTGGGCCTGCATCACCAGATTTTACCGCAGGAACGGCTCTTTGAACAAATGACACCAAACCAGCGCAGGAACAGCTAGTGTTAGAAACCAAGAGCCGTGCTAGGGTGGCCAAGAATGAATCGCAGGTTTTAATGAGCGCGTCGCTCTGCACAGAGATGTGGATGCTCCTCTCCCACTTAAAACCGCTCAGATAGAAATAAAGGCACAATAGCTGTTTGATCTTACTGTTACTTAACCAAGAAGTCTCCTCTTGAAGCTGGTAGAGGGGGGTTCTGCTGTTGTTATTGTAGTAGTGTGTGGATAGGGCTGTTGCTAGAGCGCGTTGGTTCGCTATGCAAATCCAGCTCCGTTTGACAGATTGAAGGCAGCATTCTTTTGGGGAAAGCGACCGGCAGCCGCAGCTTAACTAAAGCAAACGGGGGGATGAGGAAACGGTAAACAAGAGGCGCAGGAACCCAGCGGTGGCGGGGAGGCAGCCACAGTGACATTTCCGCACCGCCAGCTCAATAATGAAGGAGATTACAGGCACCTCGGAGGAGGACACGCAGATGAGACAAAACACGGCGAGATTATTAAGAGCACGCCGGTGGTGCGCGGCAGACGACGTGCCGTGGGTCTTCCGACAGCTGCAGCCAAATTAATATTTCATGGCCCCTTCCATCAAAGAGCGCAGCGAGGAGCCTTGCTGCTTTTCATGGCGTGCTCGACTTTATATAGACAAAACTGTAATGTGTAGAATTGGCATGTGCCTGGGATCCCTGGCTTGTTTTAATGAGCATTGTTATGACAGCCCCCCGCTGAGAGCGAGGGGCAATAAGGGCGCGAGTGAAGACGCGGGATCCAATACCCCACCTCTGCTCAGTTCTCACGCACAGCTGCTTTATTCTCTGTCAGGGAAAACGCGGGTTCGAATCAGAGTTTCGCTTGGAAGTTTTACATTCGTTTCCATTTCACAACACAAGCCAGATGTGCTGAGACGCCAGAAAAGACACGACAGGAGTCATGTGAGGTAAAGGCGGAGGTTGGGCTTTCCCCCCCACCTATCAGAAGAGCAGACAAAGTGGAAAAGTACTGTAATAAGAAAAAGACAAAAGTGTGAGCTTAAGTTTTAGTGTGAAGGAAATGCTTGGTTGACCTCTTACTTGACGGTTTAACAAAGCGACATTTTTTTTACACAACGGGCAAAAAACATTGTTCATTACTATGAGCGATGGTTTTTGCTATGTTACTATGTTATTTTACTATGAAAAATGTTTTTTGCTTGTTGTGTAAAAAACCTGGCATGCTTTGTTATACACAAATATATACACAATACAATGTAAAAGCAAAGTGCATTTCACTTATGTAGTTAGGGTTAGGGTTTGAAGTAGCAGTAGTGTCTTATTACAGTATTGAACATTCTTGTGCTTTGACAATTAATTAAGTCATCTATTAATCACGTTGGACCAAAGGACATGTAACATGAAGTGGGGATTATTAGAATGTGGCTTTGATGTAAGCATAGTGTAGTACAGAGGTTTTGTGGAAGTTGTACACTGTTGAATTAAAGTGGAATGGTTTTTCTTCTGACAGGCAAAAGCACATATTTTAGTTGCTCCTTGGTTGTAGACAGGCCCATTTAAGCACCTTACTGTATTATTCCCCATCCTCACGGTCCTGCCTAGAGCATCTTACTCTATTATTCCCCATCCTAACGGTCCTGCCTATAAGAATCCAGACGCTGTCTCAGGTAGTGTATGTGCTGATGCTCTCCCTTAGGGACAGCCCTGTTCGACACACACACACACACACACACAGACACACACCTACACACACATACACACACACACACACTTACATACATACATACACACACACACACACACACACACACACACACACACACACACACAGTCTATCATGCAGAGAGCCAGGAGGCCAAGGGCATTTCGGTTGGGAGGTAATTCCATCTGACAGCCCCTCCAAATTTAACTTGTTTCGAGGAGATGCATTTCTCGCTCGCCATGTTTAGCACCGCATGCAAATATCTCCTGACACTCCGTTATGCATGGACGTGTCAAACACAGCGTCGGTGTTGCAGAAGGTCACCGGTGCTGCCAAGGGTGAGCGTTGGCCGGCTGTGTTGATATTCCTGTGCCGGGGAACATGTGATTCATTACTTTTATATCCTCCGCACATGACATTAGCATAACATGCTGTGTCAGTCTGCGGCACCAACATCAGCGGGCAACGGGGCTTCTGAACAGAGCACAGTCTCGCAAACTGCATCAATATTTAATATGAGTGTCTAACATGATATGAACTCTTCATTAAACCTTTCCCGCATTGCATCTCCAGCAGTCTTTCGGAATTGGCCCATCTGCGTTGAATCCTTTGGGTATATCAGGGATGTTCTCATCAAGTGGAATGATCACACAGTCCTAGGGTTCATATTTTTCATATGAAGATAATGTGGGTAATTGAAAAGCAGATGTACATGTTTGCTGTCCTTAGAGAAAATTAACTGAGATGTGTATGTTGTGACCTACAACAAATAGACAAACAGCAAATATAATACTTGTTACAGCTGTGATAGGTGAAAATTCACCCTAGTTACCTCAGGACTCCGGAGCTGCATATAAGTATATTTATTAGACAAACAACAATTGCAATCGGGCTCACTCCCAGCACAAGGCTGAAAGTGAAGCAATATTAAACACATCACACAAGGTTTATATAGACAGAAGTTGAGCGTTCAGCAAGGAAAACCACGTGGTGGATTTCCCACGTCCGAGGCAAGGATGGAAGTTTTGCACAAGGTCGGAAGAAGCACAGTTCGTCCCTTATTATCACTTCTGGTCTAAACATGCTCTTGTACATATGCAGACTAAGTGGCACCTATTAATCTAAGTTACACAAACGCAGAAACACAGAAAAGCCATGTTCCTGCTTTCATAAGCACATGATTTATACAAGGAATATATTAATACAAGGCACTTGATTCATATATTCTTAAGTCATTAACAGTGCTTGGAAATTATCTCCATCAAGCTGGTCCTTTATGAATTGTAAAATCCACACTGGTTAAAAGTGCCCTCCCCCCGGAAAGATCTTAATATG
The DNA here is from genome assembly GCF_900700415.2 of Clupea harengus. Classification (NCBI taxonomy): domain Eukaryota; kingdom Metazoa; phylum Chordata; class Actinopteri; order Clupeiformes; family Clupeidae; genus Clupea; species Clupea harengus. The sequence continues at coordinate 22,394,989 of NC_045154.1, forward strand.
TTTCTTCCATAGACTTTCTGTTGTATGTTTGCATTATGAATGTATATGATGTGTTGAGCATTGAGAGCTGATAAGATCAGATCTTGATAGCATGAATACTGAAAAAAAGGGGAAAAAAGGCTACAGCTCACTTTGAGTGAAATGTAATGTATGTGGACTGCTTGGATTTACTATGAAACCGCTAGCACTGTCTGAGTGCCCGTGCATTATTAAACGATGACACTTTGAATAAATATGGCCATAGATAGTCATCAGAAATAAAAAAAAGTGTCGAGAAGAATCTAGGTTTTCAATCTTTATGGAAAAATATTAGATTAGATTCAACTTTATTGTCATTGCACAGAGTACAGGTACTGAGGCAACGAAATGCAGTTAGCATCTAACCAGAAGTGCAAAGTAGAAGAGTGCAGAGTATGTGCAAATGGTAATATAAATATAGATAAATATGGTATATACAGTATGACATAAGATATAAGTGGTATGAGCAGTAAGAACATGAGCAGCAGTAAAGGTGATTAGTGTAGATGTGATATAGATATATGTAAAGTGCAGGTGAAGTACAGGTGAAGGTGGCAGTAGAGGTTATAAAGTTATAAATGAGGTAGGAGACATGATAAGATATAAGTACGATGAATATGGATGACAACAATTTAACATAAATAGATATATACAATGAACAATTTAGTGCAAATGTTCAGTGGCTGGAGGTAGGTGTGTGGCAGTCAAGCCAGGGTAGAGAGGGGAATACAGGAAGGAGTGTGAGGGGGTAGCCAGGGGGAACTATCACCGTGGTGCAGAGTTCAACAGGGTGACAGCCGCAGGGAAGAAGCTGTTCCTGAGCCTGCTGGTCCGGGAACGGAGGGCCCTGTAGCGCCTCCCTGAGGGGAGGAGGGCAAACAGTCTGTGGTTGGGATGGGAGCTGTCCTTCTCGATGCTGCGCGCCTTCCGCAGACATCTCTTGCGCTGGACAGCATCGATGGTGGGGAGTGGGGAGCCAGTGATGCGTTGGGCAGTTTTCACTACCCTCTGGAGTGTTTTGCGGTCCGCAACAGAGCAGCTGCCAAACCAGACTGAGATGCAGTTGGTGAGGATGCTCTCAATGGTGCAGCGGTAGAAGTTCACCAGAATCTGAGGAGACAGATGTGTCTTCTTCAATCTCCTCAAGAAGAAGAGACGCTGGTGAGCCTTCTTGACTATGGTTGAGGTGTTGAGGGTCCAAGAGAGATCCTCGGAGATGTGGACACCCAGGAATTTAAAGCTGGCGACACGCTCCACCTCCGTCCCGTTGATACAGATCGGGGTGTGTGCGCCACCTTTGGTCCTCCTGAAGTCCACAATGAGCTCCTTGGTCTTCTTGGTGTTGAGAGCCAGGTTGTTATTGGCACACCACTCTGCCAGGTGCTGAACCTCCTCCCTGTAGGCCAACTCATCGTTGTTGCTGATGAGGCCAATCACCGTTGTGTCGTCTGCAAACTTTACAATGGTAATAGAACCATGTACAGCTGTGCAGTCGTGGGTGAAGAGGGAGTAGAGGAGAGGGCTCAGCACGCAGCCCTGTGGGACACCAGTGTTCAGGATGAGGGTTGAGGAGGTGTTGTTGTCTAACCTGACAGACTGGGGTCTGTTGGTTAGGAAGTCCAGAATCCAGTTTCTGAGGAAGGTGTTGATGCCTAGATCACTGAGTTTAGTGATCAGTTTGGAGGGGATTATGGTGTTAAATGCAGAGCTGAAGTCTATGAACAACAGTCTCGCATATGTGTTACTGTTGTCCAGGTGGGAAAGAGCGGAGTGTAGTGCCGTGGAGATGGCATCCTCCGTGCTCCTGTTCTGGCGGTAGGCGAATTGGAGGGGGTCCAGTGTGGGTGGTAGGCATGTTTTAAGATGAGCCAGGACCAGCCTCTTGAAGCACTTCATCATGGTTGAAGTGAGTGCAACTGGGCGAAAGTCATTAAGGCTCGCTGCTTTGGAGTGCTTTGGCACCGGCACGATGGAGGTGGTCTTGAAGCACGTGGGGACAGCTGCTTGGGCCAGTGACAGGTTGAATAAGTCAGTCAAGACCTCAGTCAGCTGCCCAGCACAGGCCCTGAGCACCCGTCCAGGGATGCCATCAGGGCCAGCAGCCTTTCGTGCATTAGTCCTGCTCAGTGCAGCACACACGTCGGTGGAGGAGAGTGTGAGGGGCTGGTTGTCTGTAGTGAGTACAGCCTTGATGGCCGCCTCCAGGTTGTCCCTATCGAATCGTGCATAAAAGCTGTTAAGCTCATCAGGGAGTGATGCTTCGCCGGTTTGGGGGGAGGTGTTGGTGGGTTTATAGTCCGTTATGGCCTGGATGCCTTGCCACATGCGTTGGGGGTCAGAGTTGTTATTGAAGTGCTCTTCAATCTTGAGTTTGTAGCTGTGCTTGGCCTTTTTGATGCCCCTCTTCAGGTCGGCCCTGGATGAACTGTAGGCCTGGGTGTCACCTGATCTGAAAGCAATATCGTGTGCCTTTCATCAAAAGGCGGACCTCCCTGTTCATCCATGGCTTCTGATTAGGGAAAGTGGTGATTTGTTTGAGGGTGGTGACACTGTTGATGTTGGTGTTGATAAAGTCCAGTACAGATGAGGCATAGACGTTGATGTCCGTGTGGGAGTCCAGTGTGGCCTGGGTGGCAAACACACTCCAGTCTGTGTGTCCAAACCGGTGCTGTAGTGCAGAGTCTGCTCCCTCTGGCCACACTTTAACTGTCCTCACTGTGGGTTTCACACGTTTGATGAGTGGTGTGTATTTCGGGAGAAGAAACAAAGAGAGGTGGTCAGACTGACCTAGGTGGGGGAGGGGGACAGCTTTGTAAGCATCAGCCATGTTACATTTACATTTACATTTAAAGCGACGTACAAGGGAGAGAACAGTCAAGCTAAGAGCAATAAAAAAGCATGGTGTAACAATAAATACTACTTTACATGAGAATTAGAAAAACAACAACCTAGAAAAGAGGAAAAAGAAGTGCAGGTTAAGCGCTAGTCAGGTGCCAGTTAGGAGGGGAGGTGCTCTCTGAAGAGTTGGGTCTTCAAAAGCTTCTTGAAGGTAGAGAGGGACGCCCCTGCTCTGGTAGTACTAGGCAGTTCGTTCCACCAACTTGGAACTACAAATGAAAATAGTCTGGATTGCCGTGCTTGCACGGACGGCAGTGCCAAACGACGCTCACTAGACGAGCGCAGCGTCCTGGGTGTAACATTTGCCCTTACAAGAGCATTTAGGTAGGTGGGAGCAGAACCAGTAAGCACTCTGTAGGCAAGCATAAGTGACTTGAACTTAATGCGAGCAGCTACTGGCAGCCAGTGGAGCTCGATGAGTAGCGGGGTGACGTGTGCCCTTTTCGGTTGGTTGAACACCAGACTATATGTTAGTATATATGTTAGTATAGACATGGTCCAAAGTCTTGTCTCCTCTCGTGGGACAGGAGACATGCTGGTGAAATTTGGGGAGTACAGTCTTCAGGTTGGAGTGATTAAAGTCACCCGCAACAATAAAGGCTGCCTCTGGATGTAAAGTTTGTTGCTTGCTAATGGCAGCATGCAATTCCTTCATTGCCAGCTTAGCGTTAGCATCCGGGGGGATATAAGCTGCAGTCACAGCAGTTGATGTAAACTCTCTAGGCAGATAGAACAGTCTACACTTAACCATGAGGTACTCAATGTTAGCAGAGCAGTGACATGATTGTCTATCAAATGTCAAATAACACACAGACACACACACACACACACACACACACACACACACACACACACACACACACACACACACACACACACACACACACACACACACACACACACACAGGTAAATAGGTGGACACTCACACACACGCACACACACATTCAGACATATATTCACAATGAGTATTTAACATGTGTTAAATTGAAGTTAAACTGGATTTTATCTAGAGTATATGCAAAAGCCTACACACCAAACATGTCAGATTGGGAACAAGAGAACAGAAGAAATCTGTTCGTCTTTCAGCAAGATGGGTGGGCGAAAGATGACATATGACAATATTTAGTAATCTTATGCATACATTCCTTGATTAATAATTTCAATCCCAGTCTGTGGTTGCAAACGCCCAGTTAAATCAGCCCAGTGTTGTTCTACTTTCGATGTCTTCACTACTTTACTCATCCACCTATGTATATTAGATGCACTTTTAAAATGGCCTTACACACCAAGAACTGCAGAAATTCTTTCCAAGTCAGGGATGAAAGCACCACATTCAGTGCAGTTGTCAATCAAATCCATTTTGTGTATGAGTGTATGGAGAATCAGAATTGGTTTGCTGCCACATATTGCCTGCGCATGAATAGATGGCCTCAGGAACCCTCCAGATAAAATGGTCATCAGGTGTCTCAGGATTTCTCAGTAACGACAGAAAAGGAACCATCCCGTATTATAAATCTGCTCCCAGTTGAATGGGATCTGATTTTACACAAGATATTGCAGATAGATTGGGTTGTTTGTTTGTTTGTTTGTGTGTGTGTTTGCATGTGTGTGTGTGTGTGTCTGTGTATGAGATATGCTAAAAACTGCCATTAGGCTGCTCAGAGCTGCATGATTCTTTTGCAAGAAAATGGGAATTTGCTGAGGGGCAGCGATGGTCAAAGAAACTGATTTAAAGCAGGAAGCCTGCAGTCATGTTCCAGCTCTAGGTACAAACAATGTTGTTTATTTCAATATGTACCCTTCAGATATGTACCATATAGCCAGATGCAAAAAGAGATCATTAAGTTTGCATCATAGTTTTTGATAAAGTATAGCAAATGTTACTTTTCTTTCATACAGAAGAGAAGACGGAGTTATGGTGGAATACCATCGCCACATAGCAAAAGATGTTGCCTCAGTATCTCTAACTTGTGTCAAGGGTGTTTTTTCCTTATCCCATGGACAACTGTTTAAGAGTCATGGCAGCAAATTCTTATTGCCACTGTTGCCATCATTACCCCTTACCAGATATCATTTTGTTTACTGTTTTACTATTATAGGTGGGCCCTCTCATGCATTGGCCAGTTCGCACAGTCTTCAAAGTAACCATTCAACGAAAGCCAATGGACAATAAATTAGCAGCATAAAAAAGGCTTTCAAAAGGCATTCAAAAGAGGAAGAAAAATATTTGCACTGAGGCCAATGATCTTTATGTTTTGCTATTGGTGTGTGGCCTTATTATAGGGCCCTCCTCTAAGAAAACATGAAGCTGTGGCCATAAGGGAAGCATGAATTTACCAATTTATACGTAGTCACTAGAAATCATAAACTGGTCTCATACTGTGCCAACAAGTTTAAAAACCTTTTGGCCGCATCTTCTACTGTTGAAAGCCCCACCACAACAGCATTCATTGTTTTGCATTTCTACAGTTTAAAGGAATGCAACACTCATTAGCCAATGAAATGGAGGCAGTGATCTCATGTCTTTCTTTCGTCCGTAACAGGAAGTGTTATGACTAATGGGAGGATTAGCTCAGGATTAGAGAAATTGTGTCGCGCCTTCTTCAATTCCTACCCAGAAGCCCTTCCTTATCTGAGCGTCTGGCCACAGACCAGAGGGCAGACGTGTAGATTCTTGAAGGACAATCAGGTATTGGTGATGGTCTGAGCACAGCCGTCAATGACATCACATTCTGTCAGCGTCAATATGTAACTCCTGCATCTTATCTCCCCTCACAGGAACATGACACAGGGCTAAAGCAGAAATCGAATAGCTTACTGTGACTACGCTGACATCTTCTGCTCCATTTACTAGTTGAAAGTTTGGATGCCTCAGAGACTGTTGATGTCCTTTTGAATGTCATTAGGTGTATGAATTCAATTCAATTCAATTCAATTCAATTCAATTTATATAGCGACAAAACAATAACATTGTCTCAAGGCGCTTTAATGACTATGACTAACTATGACTATCTAAGTATGTTGAATTGCAATGTTATCATTTCAGAGATAACAGTTACGCGTAAGAACAGTAACTGTAAGACAGAAAGCCTTTTTGTGTTGAAGGCCCGTATTTATTAATCGTCTGCATTTCCTAGGCTCTGATCCCTCTTTAACATTCAGAATCGGAGGGGACCCTGGCACTGCTGAACAAGCATGGCAAACTCGGAGCTGAAGCAGTTCTTAAGCGTTTGACCTCCTCTCTCACCATGGTCAGTCTTTCGATCTCCCTCGGTGAGTTTTTACAGTTATTAGCGAAGCGGTGTCCTTGCCAGGGGTCATTTTTAATAAATTCCGCCGGTTTCTTGGCTCCTAAGTGCAGCCAGGGCTCTCAGCTGGAGGTTGGGTCCGACAGCTGGTGGACATTTTCCAGTGGGATGACTTCAGACAAACCATCAAGCCTTTGAAGCTCAGCTGAGGCAAAGTGGTAGCATGTCTCTTCGTGTAAGACTTTAATTAGCCAACTAATAAAGGAAATTTAATGAAGTACATTGAATCTCATGTCTGACATTTGCTTAGAGCACAGTGGAGCATATGACTGTCTCGCTGTACCCTCTGCTGATTGATGGCAGCAATATAGGCCTGTGCACTACTTCAGAATTAATGATATCCAAACACAGACCGCGAGACTGAGAGGTACTAATAGGGAAGTTTGTCATACTTTTATAGTCATACTGCATTTGTCATGTCAAAAGAAACTCAAAAGATAATAAAAGTCACACAGTTCCAGACATTATTGATCTTTGTCCTCTAGTCCTATTTAGTATTTTCAAAATCAGTCTGAATTTTATGTTGTGTAAGTTAAAGGGGTACTCAAAGTGTGCTTTCTGAAGTGTGAAACCTTGACTGAAAAGAAGCCTAAAATTATAGTTATTTAGGCTGATGCACATGAAGTGATCTGCATACTCATATAGCTTAGTGCTCCCAAAACACCTGCAGGAGCACACATGCTGGATACTTACCTTAGATTGCAATATGGTATGTTAAATCCTCAGATCGTTCCAAACCAATCCTATATTATTGGATTGGTATTCTGATAAGGCTGCACAAAATGAAATCACCCGCACTTAGTCAAATGACTCTAATCCCATTCAGTTGTTCTGCTACAGGCTGTATTGTGCTCCCAGGCCAATATTATGCTGGTGAGCTCAGCACAATTTCCATACTTTAAGTATGAATATTTCACTCACATACAGTAGCTGGATCTCCTTTGTAGTTCCAATCTGAGAATGGATGGGGAGAAGAATAATTTGCCAAAGGCAAACCAGGCCTTATGGTGCATATGCTGATTTTTAAAGTTTTTTTTTTTAGATATGTCATCCCTACATCAGATCAGAATCAGAATCAGAATCAGAATTCTTTTAATGGCCAAGTATATTTACATATATAGGAAATTATCTTGGTGGTTGGTGCATAGGACATAAAACACATAACATAACAACAAAATAGCAAAAACAAGAATAAAAGACAAATACAGAATATTAAATAATAATAAATAATTGTGAATTGGAATTGGCAAACCCAGAGTCAGTGTGATGCAGGGGGCTTGTTTGTGAGCACCACTGCCGTGGGGAAAAAACTGTTCAGGTGGCGCGAGGTTTTGGTCTTTATAGCCCGGAACCTTCTGCCAGATGGGAGTCTTTGGAATAGGTGGTGACCGGGATGGGAAGGATCAGCGATGATCTTGCATGCTCTCTTGCTGGTCCTGGAGTGGAACAGGTCTAGGAGAGACGGCAGGTCGCAGCCGATGACCTTCTCGGCTGACCGAATGATCCGCTGCAGTCTGCCTTTGTCCTTTGCAGTAGAGGCAGCGAACCAGATGGTAATAGATGAGGTGAGGATTGACTCAATGATGGCTGTGTAGAACTCGACCATCACTTTCTGCGGCATGTTGAATTTTTTTAGCTGCCGAAGGAAGAACATCCTTTCCTGGGCCTTCTTGATTGTGGAGGTGATGTTCTCCGCCCACCTTAGGTCCTGTGCCATAATTGTTCCCAGGAATCTGAAAGACTCCACAGTGTTAACTGGGGAGTCACACATGGTGAGGGGGATGGTTGGGGCTGGGATCCTCCTGAAGTCTGCTACCATCTCTACTGTTTTACAGGCGTTCAGCTCCAGGTGATTCTGGCTGCACCAGAAAGCCAGGCTGTCAACTTCTTTTCTGTAGGCTGCCTCGTCCCCATTGGAGATTAGTCCAATGAGGGTTGTGTCAGCCGCAAATTTAAGGAGTTTGACAGAGGGGTGGCTGGAGGTGCAGTTGTTGGTGTAGAGGGAGAAGAGTAAAGGAGAGAGCACACAGCCTTGTGGGGCTCCAGTGCTGATGGTCCGGGGCTCCGAGACAAGCTTGCCCAGCCTCACACGCTGCTTCCTGTCTGACAGGAAGTCAGTGATCCACCTGCAGGTGGGCTCAGGCACGCTCAGCTGTGTTAGCTTGTCTTGGAGGAGAGCTGGGGCGATGGTGTTGAATGCGGAGCTGAAATCCACAAACAGGATCCTGGCGTAGGTGCCGGGGGAATCAAGGTGCTGGAGGATGAAGTGGAGTCCCATGTTAATTGCGTCATCTACAGACCTGTTGGCTCTGTAGGCAAACTGCAGTGGGTCGAGGAGGTGGTTGGTGATGGCCTTGAGGTGGGTCAGCACGAGGCGCTCAAAGGTCTTCATTACCACAGAGGTCAGGGCGACTGGTCTATAGTCATTAAGGCCTGTGATCCTCTGCTTTTTGGGAACGGGGATGATGGTGGAGGTTTTAAAGCAGGCAGGGTCCACGCATTCAGCCAGTGAGATGTTGAAGATGTCCGTGAACACTGGAGACAGCTGGTCCGCACAGTACCTTAGTGTGGAGGGAGAGACAGCATCTGGTCCAGCTGCTTTGCGGGGGTTCTGTCTTTTTAAGAGCTTATTGACATCCCTCTCCTGAATGGAGAGAGGTGTGATGGGGGGGAGAGGGCTATCTGGGATAATTCTGTGGGAGAGGGTGGAGTCTTTGTCCAGGCTGGGAAGGGTAGATTTAGGTACATCTAGCCCAACAAGAACATGAAGGAGTTTGATCGCTCAGGGAGACTGCAAGTATCACATGAAGTAGCAAAGCAAAAAGTAAAATGTGGCTCATGAGGAAAAAGTTTGTAAGCAAGTCTTTGGAGAACATTTAGCGCTGGTATTTGCTAATATTTACGTATAAACTCTTAGAATCAGGTTCAGGTCCATGCTCACATAGCAGTGGGTACTTTAAGAGGAATGTATGTACATTCTGAAATGCACAGATTCAACGATTTGATTTTGGTCTCTATAGCCTATTTACAGACAAGCATAGCAAGACAAAGATGTAGAAGCCTATGATGAAAAATACTGTTCAATTACTTAGCCACAAAGGGAAGAGCCTTTCATGATTTAAAATAGATTAAGGTAATATGAGAACAACATTGAAGTTTGCATACGCTGTTACAACTGTTGGAACCCTTTTTATTTACTTTTACACAGGAACAAATGTTAAATTCCTTCTGCTATCGGTTGGGGGACTTCCCACAGCGACCAAACCTCTCGATGTCACATGCCAGTACTCATACCCAAAAGCCTAACCTAAGTATTGTAACAGGGTGCACTACAACTACAATACTTAACAATACTTAACGACAACAACAACAACAGCAACATTACCACCACCAAAGATGCCTTTGTGCCCCACTGGGGTTGTCAAGTGGGCCTTCGTGAGAGTTTTGTTGAATTAGGCCCACTGCACCTCCAGAAGGCTCAACAGTGTTGTCTGGCATCCCAGACCCACCTAAACCCACATTCATGATGGGTTATGACACATGTCAATACCAGGGACAAAAACAGATAAACATCAAGTTACAACTTGAAAAGATTTCACATGCATATCTCAGTGTCTGAACGACGCACTGCCTAATTATCTAAACTTCAATCTCATTATACTTTGGCACGCCACAGGCTATTCAGGGTAAGGATGTATGTGTTTGTGTGTGTGTGTGTGTGTGTGTGTGTGGGGGGGGGGGGTTGTGGGGTGTTTTTTTCAGCTGTCGGATCAGGACTGATGGACTAAACCATTAAACACAGTCATTAAATTATATGTAGATTCATTTTACAGCTTGAGCACTGACAATATGAGTACATGCTTTGGTAGACAAATGATTATTGTTATAGGTAGTAGTAAAGTCACATTTATTGTTGGAAAGAATGATCTCTTACTCAATTACTTTGAACAAATCTAGAAAGTAAATACAGCCAACGAATATCCATGTGTGGTTATATCTGCCATTTGGGTGTTGAGTTGATGAGGGTTTTGATGAAGCCAAAATTTGACTCTGAGTGTGATTTTGTTGATGTTTCTGCCTTAGTATCTAACAGGGATAACCAGGCAAACATCACACATCATATTACTTTTATAGCCAGCCAATGTAAGCAGTTTCCCCTAATGGCCCTGCCATCATGGCCCCCGTTATCCCAAATGGTCTGCAGTGGTCTGTAAAATCAAGGGCCATGAATCTTCAGCAGGGATGGACCACCCCGCTATGAATAACTGCCATAAAAGACTCAAGGTCGTGGGGACGCGAGTCAGGTGCGTGCACTCGAGGGTCCCTAGTATGTCCACCACCCTCCTCAAACATGCAGCCTGCTTTCGGAAGTTCAACGCCCTACTCTCCGGCAAACTAAAACCCTCAATCTTCCAAGGAACATTAAGTTGATTTGTAACTGGATTTGGGGGATATTAAGGGGCTGACTCCCTCATTCCATCAGATTAAGGAGAAATTAAGGGAGAATGTTTCCACATTAAAGGCCATTAATATATATGAGGAGATGTTGAATGGGTTCAGGGGAAATGAAGATGAATATATGTATATTTTAAGGAATCATAAGGATTGTGTTTGATTGTGCTTCACTTTTTCACCATATCGTATCAGAATCATCAGAATCAGAATCAGAATTCTTTTAATGGCCAAGTATATTTACATATACAGGAAATTATCTTGGTGGTTGGTGCATAGAACATAAAACACATAACATAACAACAAAATAGCAAAAACAAGAATAAAAGACAAATACAGAATATTAAATAATAATAAATAATTGTGAATTGGAATGTGCAAACCCAGAGTCAGTGTGATGCAGGGGGCTTGTTTGTGAGCACCACTGCCGTGGGGAAAAAACTGTTCAGGTGGCGCGAGGTTTTGGTCTTTATAGCCCGGAACCTTCTGCCAGATGGGAGTCTATGTATCGATATTTGTCCAATATATTACTTATTCTCATTATCTCCTATTGTCTTTATATATGTTTCTAGAATGGTACAGCGAATCATATCCAATGTATTTATTTTATCAATGAAATAAAAGCAACTAAGAAATTTCACAGCTGGGCCTCTTTTGAAGGTGAAAACGGCTGGTGGAAACGGCCTATATGTATACACGATAATGACATATCTTGTTATTTCTATTCACATACATAAAAAGATATTTTTTTCTTGGTGGAAACAGAATGCAGATAGAGACTGCATTCAGGTTGGTCCAGATGTTCAAATTCATCTACACAAACATATATCTCGCAACCTCCCATGTCTTATGAATTCTCCACTCATGCAGGCTACTGTTCACTGCTGCTCTTGCATCTTGTGCATAAGATTCTTTCCCTGTCTCTGGCATATCCTATATCGTCAGTATATCTACACATAGCCTACAGTCACCAGTAGCCCTGTATTTCCCCAATGAATACCTTTACATGCCCACTCTCTCCAACTGATCCAATGTTCAGCTTAACAGACTTTCACTCACCTGTTTGGTTCTGCTGGGGTTCTGGATGTAAAAAACGCCATGTAAAAGATCAATTTCGATGGAATTGACACTGATTACCATAGTTACCTTAGACAAACCTAATATGCTCTTGCGGTTAGAGCTTAAGATCATTATTTCGCATCATATTGGGGAAAGTAGTGAAAGTGGCTAAGAAAACCCAGAATGGACTTGAGATGTGCTATTTTGATCTTGACAAACATAACAGTAGCTTGTCATGGAAAGTGAAACACTTTCTTTTTTTACAGGCTCCAAATCACATTTACAATAAAATCGGATTCACAATAAAACAGTCAGCTCGAAGGCATGTGGCTTGGGCTATTTTAAACCAGATCTTATAAGCTACAATTATGTGTCAACGAATGTAATTGTTTTGATCAACAGAAGTACTACAGTTTATTCCTTGTAAAAGCGTTCATGACGAACACTGTCCAGAACATGCGGCAATATTGTCATCTTCTTCCATTGTAATCTCACCTGACGCATTTAGTTTAAAGGGATTCCTGATATAACGCTATAGTTTGGCTTTAACCAAACCTTTCATTAATTACCTTCAGCCTGGCTTTGCTCACTTAGTGTCTTTCCCGCTCGCGCCACAGCGTGTCCTTTGTTGGACTGCATGCACTGCCGTTTCCGCCAGCAGTTCCCGCCCGCCGTTTCGCTGTCAAAATAGGGCCCATCATGTCACATCTTATAAAGGTCCACGATACACCCCAAAACCAAAGTCTCCCGTCTATGTCCTTCGTCTTTGACTTAGGACTGTCTCCCCACTACACATCTGTCCTATCCTCACCACAACCACAGGAAGAGATTCCCACTGTGAGACAAATCTCACTGTCAAATCATTGTCAATGTTTGCTTCGACCCCATATTGATTCATGCTCCTCAGCGCTCTCTCTGGCTATTTAAAATCTGTCAGACAGTCTCTACACCAAGCCAAGCATGGTGAAGGAAAAAAAACAACATCCTTCCCTGCATCTGATTCCCTTACCAGCAAAGCACATGCTAATCAGTTGTCATCTAAACAAACTCCCTTGGGACTGTGTGAGTTTTTGTGGCAAGATCATTCAGCTTTTTGTTGTGTTGCCGCACACACAGGAGTATGAATCATTTCCTCTTTGACGGCGACTCGTGCTGACAGAGAGAGCCCTGAGGCTAGATACAGGCATCATAATTGTTTGGGTTGAATTCTCGTCAAAACAGTCAGACTTTGCTTTTGTTTTCGTAGAGTTCACTCAAAGCTTTAGCCTGGCTGTACAGCAAGAGGGTTGTTTTTTTTTCCCCTTTTCAGTCCATTTCAGCTGAACTGGGTCATGATTTGCGGTAGCATTCTGGGTTTGCTGGGACATGGAATTTAAACACCTCTGAGATGTGATGAGTAAGTGGGAAAATAACAGGGGAAAGGGGCTCTGACAGGTGTTTGTTAAGGTGTTGGTTTATGTTTATGTTGTTTATGTTCTCAGGAAATCTTGCTCAGGAATGGCCATCACTAAAATAGTCATGCTGATAAGGCATCAGACCAACTGAAAAAAGTCCACATTGCATTAATTACACTGTTGAACGTAGCATAACTGGGTTAACCCGCTAATATCTCTTTTCATTGTTTTCCAATTGAGAAAAATTAACAAAGTAACACTGAAGCACATATTATTGTATTGAACCGGGAACAGACTAAGTACATCCTCCTGCATTACCGCTGTGATATTTAATTAAACAATGTGCAGACAGAAGGTGTCTAGCCTTTACGTCTAAATTCAACACACTGCCTTGCTGACAGAGAACATTACCACAGCCCAGTTGGGGAAATAATGTTTGCATTGTATAATAGATATAAAATAGACCCTATGCACTAGGTGTCAGAAATCATTTACTAGTTTAAATACTCACTGAGGCGAAGACAGGCCGAATGAGATGAGCTTCCCCCAGTCATCTCCATTACTAAATGGTCACACTCTATACCCTGTATCTCATGAATAAGGAAATATGTCCGGAGGCCTTAGTGAGGAGATATGTTATTATAAATGATCTATGCTAGCACAGTACAATATGTACTATAGACTGCTGCCACTGTGTTAACAACTGTATATCAAACTATGATTTTCTATGACCAAAGCTGCACCATTTTAATAATTAGTTTATTTCAAAGTGACTAACTCTGTCATTTTGAGAGGCCTGTTCATTTTGGAGTAGTTCAATACAAATACTGCTGGTACCAATGTATTTGGTAAAAGATGCTATTTATGTACATATTTGGAAGGCTGCATTATATATTGAGATTTGTAATGATGTTGAGATAGATCAAGTGAAGTTCTAACTTGGCTGAATAACGCATTGGAAGTATCACACCTCATTTGATGAATCATATGTAACTAGAGATACATTTCTGCAAGAAAGTGTGATTGCATCACAGCATGAGAGAGATCTTAACAATGCAAGCTACATGGACGTGAACAACCTACAAAAGAATGGTTTGGCACTATACTTGGACAAGGTATGGGGAAGACTGCCTTATCGTCGCTTTGTATTAAAAAAGCCTGCATGAGCCTTGTGTTTACAATTGCAAGACAGTTGCGCCACTTACATTGAATTTTTTCCCCCAGAATATGGCAGGCAGCACATGGAGCAGCTCAACATTTCCAAACATTGGTGTTAGTGAATGCCATTATATCTCAATCATTTTCAATAGCTATTAAGTTTTATGAGTAGGTGTTGAAATTAAACACAGTAATTCAAAGAAGTATTTTTTTAAATGAGATATTTCCCTTTTCAACAGTACGGGCTGTTTCTTATCTGATTTAAAATGCTAATTTAGGCCTTAACTGTTATGGTTTGAATTGTATCCACTTTATGTATGTAGCGCCCTCTCGGGTACTGTTGACTACGCCACCCCTTGAAGTGGGCTAAATTATGTCAGAGCAAGGGGAACTCAATAACACTATTGCCAGTTTTTGGTGAAAGTATAAAAATAGTCTTTATTAATAAATAGTAGACATGAGTAGCGTTGGTTGGTCACCAGATATAATACAAAAAAAAATACATAGACACAGTAGGGGGACTGGGGAACCTCGGTACTGGGCCACTAGGAGAACTGATGTCAGGCCAGGTCTCTAACACACGTGGTCTTGTGCACACTAAATAACACGTGTTTTAGATTCAGGGAAAATGCACTACAATATCCAAGACACTCTGTGATATGTGACACGGCAAATGAGAAAAACTACAGAGACCGGCTATCCAAGGTCAGGTACAAATGGGCCTTATAAGCACCGAGGCTATTAGCTGTGGAGGGGGGAGGGAGACACACGAACTGGAAGTACAGTAAAAAAGAAAAACAAACAAAATAAATCCACTTTAGCCTGCAGCTCACATTAAATAGGTGGTACCTACACAAGCTACTTAGGCCGATAGGCTAGAGGAACAAAAAAAAGTAAACAAACTATACGCGGCACCAATGCATCAAATACACATTAAAAGAGAACAGCAACTAGCAGCCCTGGGTAGCTGCGAGGGTCTAACGCTTTTCAAGATGGCTACTACACTGTGGCTGATGGCTTCTGGAGAATAACTGCCCTCTCTGCTATGGTAACAGTGCCCAGCAGACACTTTTTGCACACAACACTGCGTCACGCCCACACACGTACATCAAAACACAGCGGCTCTGCCAGCGTCTGCCCTCCTGTTTATTTCACGCAGCACCCGTGACTCTGCTACACAATCCCAGAACCAGTGGTGTTGACGAGCTACCGGCTTTAGGACCCCGGGTGCCTATACATAAGCCTGTGGGTAATATGTCAGGTAGCCTAATCAATCGCAACCCATTGCCCAATTAGTGACGTATTGCGGTGTGACAGAGAGAGACTAACTAGGTAACGGCAGAGGGAGTAGGCACCAAACTATTACTACTTGCCCACTTGCTACAATTCACCCCCTCCAAATGAATCGGCGGCCCGACGATGATGGTCGGGATCCCGCCACCTTGCCCTTAAACGTTTGCCAGTTCCTCTTCCTCATTTCTTATGGAGACTGGCCTCGGGAGTCGGTGAGGGTTGGCGTGCTGGCCTGCTGTTGCTCGGCCCGAGCGTCGTAAGGGTGGAGTCACCTCTTCTGGAATGCCCTCTTCTTCCGGGGCGAGGGTTCTAGGTGACATGTGGGCCTCCTGAAACTCCCCAGGATAAAAAATGGCTACATCCTCATCCGCACATACCTCAGCATCGGCTGGAGTGACAGACTCAGCTCTGCTCGTGGGGGGAGTGCCCGTTTCTACCTCTGGCTGTAATACTTCAGGGACAGCCCTCAGCTCAGCCCTGTGCACCTGCCTTACCGGTCCCTCTCCATCAGCAGGGGCCATGGTGTACACTGCCCCAGTTCCTGAAGGCCTTTGTTGCACTTGGAAGACAGCCGGGTTCCAATGGTCCTGGATCTTGTTCCTCCCTGGTGGATGGTTCCGCAGGTATACCAGCTGCCCTTCCTCGAGTCCGGAATCGTTCACCCTGTCATTGTGGCTCTGGTTCTGACGCTGTGCCAGCTTCCCTGCCCTCTGCCGGACATGTTCATGTGTCATCCTTAGGCTCCGCTGATGTTCTTGGACCCAATCGTCCAGCGTGCCATCTCCTTGCATTGGCTCCCCTGTCCCCAAAAGGAAGTCCACGGGCAATCTGGGATGGTGCCCGAACATGAGGTAGTAGGGGGTTTGCCCAGTAGTCTGATGAGGTGTTGAATTGTAGGCAAAGGTCAACTGTGTAAGGTGGTGGGGCCAGCAGCGTTTCTCAGCTGGTGGCAAGGTGCGCAACAGATCGTGTAGAGTGCGATTAAATCTTTCACATTGCCCGTTCCCCTGGGGGTGGTAAGGGGTGGTCCTGGTCTTCTGGATTCCATATAACTGGCACAACTGCTGGATCAGCAGGCTTTCGAAGTTCCTCCCTTGGTCAGAATGTAAACGTGCCGGGGGACCGAAACGGTGGAACCACTGCTGGACCAACAGGCGGGCCACTGTGGCGGCCCTCTGGTCTTTGGTGGGTATTGCTTGTGAGTATTTGGTGAATACGTCGGTCAAGACGAGGACGTTCTCTCTTCCATCACTCGCCGGCTCCAGGGTGGTGAAGTCCACGGCCAGAACTTCATTTGGCTGGGTGGCCTGGAGTGTCCCCCAATATGCGCGGACCTTTGGCTGGACTGCTTTTCCCAGCACACATCTCTGACACTGTTGACACCATCTTTCAACATCCTGGGCCATATTTGGCCAGAAACAGCGGGCACGCAGTAGTTGGAGGGTTCTTTCAGTTCCCTGGTGGCCCTGCTGGTCATGGACACTACGAAGGACATTTTCCTTTAGGCATTGGGGAATCAGCAGCTGAAGTATCTCTGGACCTCCCCCCTGGGCATGGATTAGGCGGTACAGCACCCCTTCCTCCTCGACCAGATGGTCCCATTGGCGCAGCAGTGCCTTGCTGGAAATAGACAATGACTCCCGCTCCTCAGCCCGTGGCCGTCTCCCCTCTCGATGGTACCTGCACACTGGCCCTATCACAGAGTCTGCCTCTTGTAGCAGCCGTAGATCTTTGGGTGTGTGGCCTGGCAGGGCCACCACTTCTTGGCACTGGCCCTCTGTGGTAGCTCGCTCGAAGGTACCCGACAATGCCCCCAGCAGTGGGACCTCCGTGCCGATGGCAAAACGCTCCAGGTATTGCCGGGACAAGGCATCAGCATTTTGGTTATTTCTTCCTGGGCGGTACTTGATCGCGAAGTTGAATGATGCCAACTGAGAGGCCCAGCATTGTTCAACTGCTCCCAGTTTAGCAGTCTGTAGATGACTTAAAGGGTTGTTATCGGTCAGGATGGTGAAATGGTTCCCTAGTAAGTATTCTCTGAATTTCTCAGTAACAGCCCATTTCAATGCGAGGAGTTCCAACTTCATGGAGCTGTAATTCTCCATGTTCCTCTCGGTTGGCTTCAACCCCCTGCTGGCGAATGCGATTGGGCGCACCTTTCCATCATGTTCTTGGGAAAGGATAGCCCCTAGGCCACCATGACTGGCATCTACTTCAAGGATGAAGGACTTCTGGAAGTCAGCGTAAGCTAAGACAGGGGCGGTGGTTAGCCTCTTCCTTAGAGACTGAAATGCACTCTCGCAGGCATCGTCCCATGATGTCGCCAAAGGGACGTGGGGGGTCTTGCCCTTCCGTCTTGGCCCGCTCAGCTTCCCCACTAAATGGTGCAGAGGGGCTGCGAGCTTAGAGAAACCCTCCACAAATCTGCGATAATAGCTTGCGAACCCAAGGAAAGACCGTAGTTCGGCCAGATGACCTGGACGTCTCCACTCTTTCACTACCTCAATCTTGGCAGGGTCCGTGGCCACACCCTCAGCAGACACTACGTGACCCAGGTAGCTCACTTGGGGTTGGAAAAACCGGCACTTAGACAGCTTGACTTTTAGGCCCTGCTTTTGTAGCCTCGTGAAAACTTCTCCCAACCGCTCAAGATGCTGTTGTACAGTAGAAGAGAAAATGATGACATCATCAAGATACAGGAGGACAGACTGATAGCGACGATCGCCAAACATCCGTTCCATAAGGCGCTGGAATGTGCCAGGAGCATTGCAGAGCCCAAATGGCATTCGGTTGAACTCGAAGAGGCCAAATGGGGTGCAAAAGGCAGTCTTCGCTTTATCCTTCTCAGCGACGGGGACTTGATGGTAGCCACTTGCGAGGTCAATGGTGGAAAACCATTTTGCTCCTGAGAGGGCGTCCAGAGACTCTTCTATTCTAGGGAGGGGGTAGGCATCACGCCGGGTTTTGGAATTCAGCTGCCTATAGTCTACACACAGACGCAAACTCCCATCTTTCTTAGTCACCAAGACAATGGGGGAAGAATAAGGGCTGCTGCTTTCTCGTATGACTTTACTATCCAAGAGCTGCTGGATGTGCGCCTTTACAGTCTCGTACTGAGAGGGTGGTAAACGGCGGTAAAGCTGTCGGACAGGGGCATCATCGATCAAGGGAATCTCGTGGACCATCAAGGAAGTACAGCCCAAATCTTCATCACCCTTGGAGAAGATGTCCTCGTATTGTGCGAAGAGGGCTTTAGCCTGGGAAGCTTGTGCTGGGATCAGCCCCTCAAGGTCATGAAGGACCTGATCAGGGACTTGGGAGCATGGGGCTACCTTCTGGGCAGAGACATAGGCACAGCACTCCTCCAATGAGGACTCAAACTCAATGCCTTCAACGCCAGCCGAGGTGGCCATCACTGCTTGCACAGTCCCAATGACCCGTCGAGGGGGTAGCCACACCTCAGTGCTCCCAACATTGACAACAGGGGCATATAAAAGGCCTTTTTTGGCAGAGACGAGAGTGGGAGACACCAGAAGTTCTTCGGGCAACTGCCCATCCTCAAAGTCCAATGGCTCAAGCAGAAAATCAGTGGAATCTACCTGGGGACACGTGACAGCTACCATGGTGAGAGCGCCAGCTCCAATACAAATGGGTAACTTCCCCTGGATCTTAACCTTAAAGGGTTGGGAGGCGTTGAGAATGGCCCTGATCTTCTCGCAATGTCTCAAGGCTCGCAAGGTGGCGGGGGCCGCCGACTTAACAGGGGGAGAGTGGAATAGCTGTGGGCCATGCTGCTCAAAAAGGACCCGATAGCAATCCCCAAGCACATTCATCCCTAATATACCTGGGGTGGCAGCCTTACGGTTGTGAAAGGTCATATCTGTGGGGTCCCTGACAATCAAGATCCCCCTCCCTGGGATACACTGTTCCAATACCATCACATCCAACTCAATGTAGCCTGTGTAGGGTATGTCTAATCCGTTGGCTGCTTTAAGGCCCAGCCATTTGCAATCCTTCCTCTGTAGGTGCAAAAAATGTTTACTGAAAAAGCTCTCCCTTACAGTCGTAACCATCGAGCCAGTGTCGATCAAACATGGTACTATCACACCCCCCATAACTACATCTAGAATTGGGCAATTCCCCACTAACTGGTCAAAAGAAGAACAAACCGAGCCAGATACCTCCCCTCCCAGTGTGTGGCTCTGCACACTGGGGGTCTCTAGTTTCCCGGCTGGCTATTGGAACTGCTGGTATGGGGCACTGACTGATTGATGGAATTATCATGTAGCGTACGGGAGACAGGTCTACTATTATGGGAAGGGGGAGCAGACTGACAATACCGGGCTATATGTCCGGGCCGGTCACACCGAATGCAGATAGGCTGCCCATCAGGAGTACGCTTAAAACGGCCTTCCCTAGGGGGTTGGGAGGCATAGGGCCTGCTGGTAGGTTGGCTTAGATGCTTGACTAATATGTCTAGTTGGGCTTGCTGTCTTAAGACGATATCCTTAAGCTCGGCCATCTCAGAGGATTGTACAAAAGTGTTCTGGGAAGATTGAGCAACAGTAGACTCACACTGACTTGGATAGGGTGTCTCGTTGGCCCGCCCTGGAGGACGAAGACTACGCTCACGACCCGTCTGACCCTCCTCCACCCACCTGGTTGCCTCACGACGTACATCCAACAACGTTAAATTCTCACTAGCCCGCACTGCCCGCTTGAGTTCCCTTCTTAACATGTGGTCACGGACATTTTCACAAAACTGGTCCCTGAGCACTGTGTCGGGATTGGTGATTGCATCCTTGTTGGACTGCTTAACCTTCTCCAGGAGTTCCATAAGTACATGCGAAAACTCAAATAAAGATTAATTTTCCCTCTGTTTTCTGTAAAAAAAACATTGTTGCCAGTAAACATAAGACTTACTACAACCATATACCTCTTTTAAAATTGTAATGATTTCAACAGGGTTTTCCCTGATAGCTACGGGACGATACTTGACTTCATTTCTGGCTTCACCTTCAAGATGGTCATATAAAAACATTGCTTTCTCTACATTAGACATGTACCTTGACCTAATGCAGCTTTCGGCCTCCTCGAGCCACTCGTCCACAGATAACGACCCTGCTACTGCAGAACCGGAGAATTTAGGGCATCGTCTCTCACGGGGCAGGTAGAATGCCTGCTCTCTTTGGACTGGCTGTGCAGCATTCCTGCTTGTGCTGCCGCTTCGGCCAGCTCCATCACCTGGTGCACTAGACAGTCTCTCATTTTCAGCTTGAAGCTGAGTAATCCGTTCTCGCAGTTGCTGCAGCTCCGAAGTCGCTCCGTCGCTCTCCTGTTCCAACATATTGCCAGTTGCTGTTCTCTATACACTCACACACTTTTACACAAGGTGCCGCAAAAAAAATGGGACCAACCAACCAACATGTTCAAAATAGAAGGCCGTCCTGCCGAACTACGCCAAAATGTAGCGCCCTCTCGGGTACTGTTGACTACGCCACCCCTTGAAGTGGGCTAAATTATGTCAGAGCAAGGGGAACTCAATAACACTATTGCCAGTTTTTGGTGAAAGTATAAAAATAGTCTTTATTAATAAATAGTAGACATGAGTAGCGTTGGTTGGTCACCAGATATAATACAAAAAAAAATACATAGACACAGTAGGGGGACTGGGGAACCTCGGTACTGGGCCACTAGGAGAACTGATGTCAGGCCAGGTCTCTAACACACGTGGTCTTGTGCACACTAAATAACACGTGTTTTAGATTCAGGGAAAATGCACTACAATATCTAAGACACTCTGTGATATGTGACACGGCAATTAAGAGTTCAAACTACATGCACACTGCAATCTCTGTAGGCTACTAGAGTGAGAAAAACTACAGAGACCGGCTATACAAGGTCAGGTACTAATGGGCCTTATAAGCACCGAGGCTATTAGCTGTGGAGGGGGGAGGGAGACACACGAACTGGAAGTACAGTAAAAAAGAAAAACAAACAAAATAAATCCACTCTAGCCTGCGGCTCACATTAAATAGGTGGTACCTACACAAGCTACTTAGGCCGATAGGCTAGAGGAACAAAAAAAAGTAAACAAACTATACGCGGCACCAATGCATCAAATACACATTAAAAGAGAACAGCAACTAGCAGCCCTGGGTAGCTGCGAGGGTCTAACGCTTTTCAAGATGGCTACTACACTGTGGCTGATGGCTTCTGGAGAATAACTGCCCTCTCTGCTATGGTAACAGTGCCCAGCAGACACTTTTTGCACACAACACGGCGTCACACGCCCACACACGTACATCAAAACACAGCGGCTCTGCCAGCGTCTGCCCTCCTGTTTATTTCACGCAGCACCCGTGACTCTGCTACACAATCCCAGAACCAGTGGTGTTGACGAGCTACCGGCTTTAGGACCCCGGGTGCCTATACATAAGCCTGTGGGTAATATGTCAGGTAGCCTAATCAATCGCAACCCATTGCCCAATTAGTGACGTATTGCGGTGTGACAGAGAGAGACTAACTGGGTAACGGCAGAGGGAGTAGGCACCAAACTATTACTACTTGCCCACTTGCTACATGTATATAATCTTATTGCTCATTAAAGGATAATTCATTATTGTCTTGGTTAACTACAGGCACAGTTCATGGTAAACTGGTAAACTCAGGCTCTGACATAGTAATGGAATGTTTCAATTAGCTCAGCTTCATGAGATACAAATTGCAACAAAAAAACCTGTTTTGCCCTCCATATTTTTGTCTTTGACCTTTGAGTGGATCCTGTGATCTTTGAGCCTGATAAGAGGGTACGCTAAAAACGTTTTTCTACACGGGATCTTACCAGAGCCTGGCAGATCTGTCATTTGCTATGTGATCATTAATAGGCAGTCGACTGATTACCAATTAGTGACAGACAGACAGAGTTGATTAAGTTTAAGTTCATAACTGGCCTGTGCTGTAGTGTGAAAAAGTCAATGCATGAGAAGGTATCCATAAAGGCAGTTGAAATGTTAGGTGCAATGTAAGCTGTAAACATTTACATTAAGCTATGTTACCCTGTTAGCTGTTGGTTGGAGCTAGTTGAGTGGCCAGTTATTATAGATATTACGGTTAGTTACTTTGTCACTTTGAATTAACACTAGCAAAACATCAGCTGAAATATAGACTGTTATTAATCCGCACAGGTGGTGGTATCTTCATTTACTTGGAAATGACAGCAGATGAGCAGTTATATGTTTGAATCGCTCAGTTTCATGCCACTTCATTGCACAACCAACATTTTAGCAGCCATCCTGAATGCTCTTGAACCGAAGGTTTCTGAAGTGTTTCCCCATTCATTTCAGTGGGAGAAAAGGGGATGAAAACTGAGAAAAAGAAAAGAACTGGGGGGACTGCAGACATTTTTACAAGAACCCTGAACGGAATCAGGACGGACATGTCAGAGTTGAAGTGGTGTCGATATCTCAAAAGCTCAAGGAGCAGAAGCAAAGCCAAAAAACAGTGGAGTAACAAAGAGGAAGAAAATAAAAACTAGTAAGAAAATAGTTGTGCTTCACACCAATGGCTAATGATGTCATCAGTGAGATTCACACTAATCACACTAATGAGTACTTTAATTAAACCCTGAAATATTGGTTTTTGGTGTAATTGGATTTCTGTGCATTTACTAGGTGCGTTTGAGTCAACAGATGACTCATGAAACATCAGGAGTAGAACCAAGGAATGTTAATAACGATATCATTAGAATCCCTATAAAGTATTACCCCGGGAAACCAAACAAAGGCAGTCAGTACAAACATGATACATCAGGTGCGCAGAGGCAACAAGGTTTGTATCATGCATAGATCAATGTAAAAGCTCTGGGACAAATGTCTCAATTGCCCCACAGCAGTTCAACGTTCTCACTTTATGCATTTCATTCACCGGGGAAAGAAAGTTTGGATGAAGGAAATAATAAAAAATAAATAAATAAATAAAAAATCAGTAGGACAGAGAGGCGAAGCATTGACCAATCACCATGCTCCTTTAGCTGTTTCTCAAAGTTAGCTATCCCAAGAAGCACTGAAATTCCCATAACCGTCTGCCAACCAGGATTTCATCCTGTCGCTTATTTATCATTTTGCACATTTTACATGACACTTCAGTTATGATATCAAACGTAGAGGCACCCATAAATATCAAGCACTACAGTGAGAGGCGCATCATCAGCTGCAATTGCGGGTGAGACCTTGCAATAATGCAGACGAGCGTTGGCAAACAGACTGCCTCTCCACATGCCGTCACGCACACAGAAATAGAGAGCCCCTGTTTTGCGGCATAATGAGTGGGAATTGGTTGTATTTTGTCGCTCCGGGAATCATAAAGGTTATCAGCAAACATTCATTATGCAGTCAGAGGCTGCCTACGAGAGCGTGCGGGTGTTGGGAGGAGGGGCGGGAGCAGAGGAGAGGCAGTGTGCGTGCTGCTATCTGTTTGACATTTCTGTCAGGATAGGTATTTTGAATTGGCCGGATGCCTCTGACAAATGCCAGCGCTGTCACCAGATCACTTTTAATTACACTCGACTGGCTTTTTTCCCCGTGGGGCTGCGGAATGAACGTACTCAGCTGGTGCAGAGAATCGTTGCTATCACCCGAGCTGGGTTGGTTGGAACGACCCGCATGACTCTCAGTGTGGCTGCAATGGTATTTTAATGGCCTCTGTGTAGACTGGGCGAATTACAATATGAGAGGAGAGGAGTAGCATGCCGAGGTTGTTGGGTTTGACACTGCTGGACACTTTGAACAGGGATGATGGTGCACAAGTGTGTCGGCTTCATCAGCTGAGTGAAACTCATTTGACCCCCCATAGACATACAGTACCATATGAAGTTGCAGTGATATGTGTAATAATCCAACCTTATTTGTTGATTGTGAAATTGTTCATTCTAGTTGTGCTTTTCCAAAACACATCTGCATAACATTTTAAGATTAGAAACTACATTTGTAAACATGAATTGATAAATTAATTGATAAACTCATACACATCATTAAAACTAATCAATGATCCAATTTGGGTATAGTAGAAAGTGTGTGTTTTTATACTGTATATCACACATTGTTTTGTTAGAGTAATTAGAACTGTGTGTAGAGGTTTCTGGATTCCATTGATGTCTCTAGACTAACATGTTATGGTGGTAGAATGTAAACTAAGCAAATGTAGCATGCCATTTCTACCAGAAATAGTTTGAGGCAGAAATAAAATAAAATATTTAATGCAAGATACAATCATAGAAATAGCAGTCTTTAGGCCCCTTCCTCAGTCTGGTAATAGTAGCAAAATAAATCAATGGACCATGGTCAATGGTCAAACATAAGCCTAGAGTCCTTGGTAGTGGGTGAAGTATGCTAGCTTTGTTAATATTTAAACTATGTCTTGTGTACCTTGTGAATATTTTAAATATTAGTCAGCTTTTTGCTATCTCTTTGCCAAGGATCACTTATTTTCTTCTCATCCTCACGCAGTATTAGTCAGTCACCAAATATCAAATACTAATGCTAAATGTTGAAACAAACTGGGACTGACAGGCTACTTGTATACTGTGGGTAATGTAGTTTCTTGAATCGATATGGTTCCAAACAGCATATTTATCACATTTAAAGACTGAAATGCAAACTTTCTGATGTGTTTATGGATTTGTCTGTGATAAGAGTGTGGCATGTGCCCCAGTAAATGTAGTCTGGCGATGCTCCTGGTCCTTACCTGGAGTACTGTAATGTTCATCCACTTACCTAGTGTTATGTGGGTTAAATATGTAATATTATGTGACCGTTTCAGGACTGTCCACTCAGGCAAAAGTGGTATTAGGAAGAAGACTGAGTCTCATACACAGACAAGCTCATTGAAATGATTAAGTAGCTGATGTCCTTAACTGGGGTAAAACCATTCAAGTGTGAGAGAATTTTAATTGAAATTTGCTTCTGATAATGTTTGACTCATTTAACAAGGGAATGTGAGGCTACAAATGCATATATTGGACAGTATTTAATACAAATCAAAACCAAAAGTTTAGAAAGGGTGTCTCTCACTGTGAGATGTGAGATTTAAAATGTTTTTCATATATGCCACTTAAAATGTTTTATTTATAGTAAAATATTATGTACTGAAAATGCTGAGCTGAAGTTTCTTTTGTCTGTCTTTTGTTCTTAGGGGCCAAGACGAAGCAGTTTCACCTTGCTGACAATCATTTCCAAACATCATGTGCAGACAACATCAAATTTGCAGTGTTCACTATTTCTGTTTTTCCTAGGGAAAAAAAGAAACGATGGTTTATTTGAATTTTTTTTAACCAAAGAACACAATCACCACACATTAATTTGGCCATCAGCAAGCCAACTACATATTACTGGAAATAAGACCATTGACATTGACTTCAAACAAATACATGGTCAAATTTACAATTGAAATGTACATTTTTACCAGAAAAGAAAATGTAAAAAGACCAGAACACCCGAGAACAAGAGAAAACATCCTCAGGGTGCCTTTGATTGCTGGACTGATATGTTTGCAGGTGCGCTGTACGCCAATGCCCCTCGATGATACACATTAATGTTAATGCACTGCGATTACCATTTGAAAGCCTTCACAGGAAATTCAACCACCCTCTCCATGATGTGTGTATATCTCTGAGTACTGAGCTCAAGGCGGTTAAAAGACATTATACAATATATGGCATAAACACTGAAAGAGCTCATGATCATATTAGCTAAGGTTGGCTGAGATATAAACCTCTCAGCTTTGTGTCCTAGGCAATAAGCAGAGCTGAAGTAAGATGCAGTACGATCTGCTAATTTCTTCGGACAGCTGGGAAGTGCAAAGCCCAGTTCTTCAGTCAATTAGTCAATTAGCTGATTACTTGACATTTAGGACAAGTAGGACATTTATTCCCCTGAAACTGCACAAAATATGGTCTTTCATGAAAAGTCAGTAGCCAAATAATATCCATCTTTGTGCTGAAAAAGCACACTTTTAGGGAATATTTGCTAAATATGAATGAAGATACAGTGTGTATAAAGGGCTATGCTTACTGTGTTTACATTTTATCGTATGCACTAAATTATTAACAATGTTAATTGTTAATATGCTACTTTTTATGCAACTGTACCTCATTCATATTTGGGCTGTAAGTATGCAGAGGATAGATTCACTGTCATTAAGACTTATTTTCATGAATGATTCATTTATAGGAAATGTTAAAAAAGTGTACCTGTGGATGAATGGCACGTCAAGCTATCTTTTGAGCCTCTGTGCCCTGACAGTAAGTAGGAATGTTAAGATGGTATTGGTAGTGAGGCAACATTGTGCTTAACGGTTTTAATGTACTTTGCTGTATCAACGACTTGCAATCAGATACATAGCACTGTGTGTGGCTCCCAGCTGCTAAATGTTTATTTGGAATTAGGATGATTGTTTACCACTCTCTAAAGAAATGCCCACTGACTTGTATGAAGAGGTCATTAGTAAGCCTGATGTGAACATAGCCAGTAGGCTCTGAGGAGAAACTAAAATGAATAACTTATCTTGGTCTTTCTTCATTGGTCCCTTGCAACCAAGACAGTCAAGTTATGTGAGTTCAGTGTGTGGCCTTTAACTCTGATTGAAATCCATACACCAGCACATATAAAAGCTACAAAGGGTAAAAGCTTAACAACAGATATTCACACTGAGAGAGTTCGAATGATGCAAATGTTAAGCCCAACTCTAAGAGGCTCATTGGACCTGTGTATCAAGGGTTGTCTGGGTAATCAAATCCTGAGAAGATATGCTGGTTCAACAGTTTGGTGTTCATTGGTGTCATGTCATTATCGCCCATCACATCAACTGTCGGCTGTGTTGTGTCATTGTACTGAATACAAAGAAATACAAGTTTTCCAGAGAATGATAAAAAGCCAACCCTGCAGCAGACTACATTTCCCATAAACCAATGAGGAGAGCTGTTGTGTGGTGTATTACATTCGTATTAAAACCTTATTTGAAAGTATGCACACCTATCAGGAACTGAGCGTGGGTCTAGTCACGGAATGCAACCGTTAAAAATTGTGTGGGATGTGACATACAGGATTAAACGTAAAAAAATGCACTTGGCTTGGTAGTTTCGTATAAAAGCATTTCCGAAAGATGAAAAACAGCGAGGAGAAACAAAACATCATAAAATGCAAGATATGGAATGATACGCTTCTTCAAATTGTTTATAAAATGCTATTCGGTTACAAAGTGTGAAAAATAGTTTTCTTTACTCGTCTTTTCCCTCCACATAAAAATGCCACATTGAACGAGGCAAAGTAGATAATACCGCATGGGGTAAAGTCTGAGTTTGTCTTTTGTCGTCTTTGCTTGTTTCGTTTTGTACAGTTCTCTATACAGTGGTCACGGACAGGAAGGCATTGTGGACTTTGGCTCCCTCGGGCGCCTTGGCGCCGTGAGTCATCAGTTCCTGAATGGTCATCCAGTTGTCCAGGATCTTCTTGTTGCGCTTCTTCATCATCTTGCGGTGGCTGAGCTCGATGATGCTGACCTCCTTGCGGGGCGATCCCGAGCCCGGGCCGGAGCCCGAGCCCTCCCCGCCGCTCTGCGGGTTCTCGCGCAGGCTCTCCAGGCGGCTGCGCTGCATGAACTCCCGCCGGCGCCGCTGCTCCTTGGCCCGGGTCAGCTGCTGCTTGCGCTCCTCTTTGCTCCAGTAGCGGCCCATCTTCATCTCGCTCATGGCGTCGTCGTCGGTCGTCATTCCGCCGCTGCGCTCTTCCTTGATCTTGAGCGCGCGCTCGCGGAGCAGCCGGTCGCGCACCGGCCGCTTGGTGATGTACCGCGTGCCGTCGCTGCGCACCTTCACCTTCCACTCCAGCTTGGGGTCGTTGACATCCGAGGACTGCTGCTGCTGCTCCGCTGAAGGCTGCGGATCCGGGCACATGCTGAACAGGCTGAGCTGGCTCTGGGAGTACTCCACAGCCGAGCGCTGCTGGATCAGGTGCATGTAGCTCTGGTAGTGGCGGGCGTGAGCCGGGATGTTGGTGTGCCGTAACGGCGAGTTGTGGCTGGGCGAGAAGTAGGGGATGCGCGAGGGCCGCAGAGCCTGTTGCTGGTGGGCGGGAGAGGCCTCGTCGTCGGCCGGCAGCGTCTGGTCCGACTCGGACGGGTTGCTGTGGTCGGGGCTCCCGCTGGGGGCGCGGCGGGCGGGGCAGTAGGAGGACAGCGGGGAGGAAGGACAGCGTCCGGCGGCCAGGGTGCTGCGGAGGTTGCGCTGGTTGGTCAGGCTGACTATCCTCTGCAGCGAGTGCTCGGGCGAGCGGTCCATGGCCAGCGGCGTGCTGCGCGAGCTCTCCGCCGTGTTGTAGGCGCTCGAACTGTCCTTGTCCGACTTCTCCGGGTGCTCCTTGATGTTGGCCAGCTTTCCTGCCGTCCCGCTGCCTCCAGCCTGGCTCTGGTGTTGCCGGCTCGGGCTGCCCTGCTCCTTGGCCAGCGCCTGCCGCGGCTCCCGCTTGCGGAGCTGGTGCGCCTGCATGATGTTCTGGCACTCCAGCTCGATGCTGCGCAGCTCCTCGTTCAGCATGCGCAGCTCCCGCTCCACGCCGCCGCCGCCGCCCATGCCGCTGGGCTCCGTCAGGCTGCACTCGATGGTGCTGCTGCGGCTGTAGAACAGGTCGTACTCTCCGCTGTTGCGGATCTGGCACTTGAGCTCCAGCAGCTGCTGGAAGCGGTCGCCCTCCGCCACGGGCTCCTCCCCCGGGCACCGGCTCCCCGAGACGGGCCCCTCGGCAGGGTGGCAGGCCTCCCGGCGCTCACGCAGGCACTGGGACAGCCTCTTCTGGATGTGCGCCAGCATGTCCTGCTCCGAGCTGACGTCAGTGTGGCCCAGCCCGCTGTCCTTGTCCTGGTTGGCGGAGGAGGAACAGGTGGCCGTCGAGTCGCCGATGATGTCACCCTCCGGTCTCTTCCTGAGCTGCAGGGAAAGAGGTGAACCGTGAGCGCGGGGCGAGACGCAATGACATCATCATGAATAAAACAAATGTCATATCCTCAGGGACTGCTTTCCATTGTCTCCACGGGTGATCTCACAAGTATAATAGAACTATAGTGAATAACAAGGAGCCTCTCTCTATTGTCTCTTTGATATTCCCAACTTTGGAATATACGGTATGTTAATATCCTCGTAAAATTTGAATTTATAATGGCTATAATTGGGATTTAAAACACTCATCGCTGTCTCATACATATTCATACCTCAGAAGGCACATTTTGAAAGTTGATAAAGGACTGGGGAAAGCAAAACATGCTCAATAGATTCATTTCAACCACTCTGCATCTGCGGTATCTATTATTTCAAATTACTTTCTAAATTTTACATTAACTTCATTTTTGACACTCTCATGGAGGGTACAGCCAGATAACAAACTAGTTCTAGGGGGTTCCGAGCTCTTTAAAGCACCTCGAGACGATGTCAATTGTTAATAGCATTATATAAATAAATAAAATTGAACTGTTCAATGAAAATATGTCCTGTGAAGACACACTTCTCCTTGTTGTCTCCCACCTGGTCTTGTAGCTTAGCAGCTCTCTCCATCTCCTCATCCTCTCTTCTTTGCTCCTCCAGCATCTCCATCTTCAGCTCCTCCAGGAACTCGCTGTGTTCATCATCCAACCACCCATCCTCCAGCTGCAGAGAAGCATAGATAGAGAAAGACAGAGAGGGGTAGAGAGAGAGAGAGAGAGAGAGCAAGATAGAGAGAGAAAGAGAGTGAGAAATGTATTGCTATTGAAAAAATGTTTTAATATCTAATTAATAAACATCAACACAAGCTTTTAATTGCCGCCCCGTGACGTACCCGCACCCGTCAACCTGACAACCTGAAACTGCCGTGGACACGGCTCGGTGGCCACGGCGTCTCTCGCCTCTTGACCTTGCACTCCTAATTCCTCACATCAGCTCTTTGTCAGGGCGTCTCAAGCAAAAGCATAATCCATATTTATAGATTCAGATTCGCTATTGAAGACGCACTTAATTACCGTGGGAGTCCATTACAGAGGCAGGCCTCGGCTGGGATTCTGTGGCTCCGGCGGAGGACCGCTTGGCGGTGGCCCGGGGCATGAACTCACTCGGCATTAGCATGCAATTAGTTTTTATGGTTTACCGTCCGTAGTCAATTATGTTGCCGCTACATAAAAATAAAACATGACGAGGTGCCGGAGCGCCGGCCCCTTACCCTGCCCTGCCAGGGGGGGTGGAGTGCAGGTAAGTAAAGTTTGTCCGCACTGTTTCAACAAAACTGTTTCATATTGCATGAGCGGGATGTTGCCGACAGCGAAGCCAAGTGTGTGTGTGTGTGTGTGTGCGCTTGTGTGTGTGCGCATGTGACTGTGTGACTATCTGAATGCGTTCAACACCTAGGATTTTGCACAGTGCATACCATGTCTCTCTCGGCATGGTGTGTGTGTGAATGGGAAGGGAGCCTATATGCTGAGGTATGCATTCATTTTTGCACACATGTCTCCATGAATGAATTAGAGCGGTGTGCGAAAGGGGAATTACCCACCTGCAGCTCAGGCCGCGCCACCAGCAGCATGATGTTCCTGCAATCCTCACTGGAGAGCACCGCCACCGCCTCCTCTCGGTCCTGCACATCCTGCCCATTTATCTGTGGGGAGCAGAGCGATGAGGGTCAGACAGGCAGTTCACACAGCAAAGCCCAGCTGGAGAGAGAGAGACGGTCAAGAGAGGCCCCGCTCCAGCGGTAACTAAAAATATAGGTGATTATCTATCATTGGCTTCAAAAGGAACCCAGCTGACGCCAGCCAAGGTGAGCAGCGAGGAAGTGAAAGATTCTCATTTTCTTCTCATCTTTCTCTCAAACACACTCAAAACACACACACACACACACACACACACACACACACACACACACACACACGCATATAGAACACACTGCCATTCACACTAACCTTCCTTTAGTCATTTCCCAGCTTTCTGAAGTAAGTGCCCTCACTCAATTATATACTTTAGAGAGGAGGAAGGCACATTGATTACTGCTGGGATGGCACACCTTGGCCAATGGAGACTGTCCTCATGAAAGCTTCCTGGCAACACATATAGATCTGGCGACACAATTAACTGGCCACTGACAGGTGGTGTTCATCTTTTCCCGGGGAGAGTAATGGGACTGTCACCGGAGGATAATAGAGCCGGGTGCCGGCCGGGCCGGCAGACCCGCGTTCCACCAATCAGTCACACGGCACACACCCGCGTGCCGACAATTAGCGCCTGCGCTTTCCCATTATCTCCCAGAGCCAAACGCCGGGGCTCACTGCTCAGCCTCTCGCGTTATCGCTTCGTGAGGAAGTCTTTGCACTACAAGTGCCTCGGAACGCGGGGCCTCTACTACCTGTCAGAGCGAGCCTTTCAAACACTCTCTGCCCACAGGTGCCATCTCTGGTCTGCTCTGGAATACATCACAACTCTCCTGCACTGGCCTTGGTGGCCCACCTCAGTGCTGCTCCCATACACTGCGCTGCCTGCCACACCAGCTACAGAATACAAAACATGCTCCCCGCCTGTACTTTAATAGCATATTCATTGACTATCTGTGTGCTTGCCTGCCATTGTGTTCCTGTGTGCCATTCCTTATTAATACTTAAACAAAGGGTGCTTATATGACAGCAGTCCCTAAACAGCAGTAATTTATTCTCTCACTTTGCATACTACTGGGCCTTATTTGGTTGGTAACTTGCAAACCGCAGCAACAAAAGGCTGAAACTATCCCCTCTGTTCACAACATTAGCTGAGTGAAAAACCATGTAATTAGCAACAAAAGTAGCCCAGAGACCAGCGGAATCTTTAAATAGGGAATTTTTTATTATACACCTTCATATTGTGCGAGTCCAAAAGCGCTCAAGCGTTTCTCGTTTGGACACCTCTGCACAGCGGTGAGCATCGCACTCCTACGCATCTTCCCCAGATTTAAGGCCACTATCTCTCATGAACGCAGACTGCATGTCTCTCCTCGGGGTAGTCTTAGCCCCTCTGGGTCTCTGCCCCAGAGTACTGCTCACAGTAATGATGTGGAGAGATCTTTCCTGGCCCCCTCGGGGGACACATCTGCTGTGCCGAGCACCTCTAAACTGGAGCCATAAAAAAAATCTGGGGGGCCCCCCGCGGCCGTCGGCTGCTGACTCGGGGAGCAGAAGAGCCAGGGGGAGGGAGTATCATCCCCCTAACCACCACAGAGGGGGTTACTTCTTCATTTAATGTTCAGCCATTAAAAATGAATAGGCCCACTTGCTGGGAGACAAAGGCAGCTCCCCTGGAATAACGGGGTTTTCATGTCAGTGGTAATGAGAGCAAAGGGATAGGATGATGGCTGTACCGCACCTGCAAAATGCGGTCCCCTTCTCGAATGCGACCGTCTCTGGCGGCGATGCTGTTCGGGCCGACCTGTAAGATAGAATGGAGTACGTCGTGTGAATGTGTTTTGAGACGTCTGCATCTAAATCATATCCCATAGCTTTTCAATTGAATACTGAAAGTCTGCCTTGTCCTGAAGATAACAATCGGACAAATGTTGTAAGATTGATGACTACTGGCTGATGGTCATCTGCAGATACACTTGCCTTGTCCAAGCATTATTGCTTTGATTCAACTGGGAATTAAAACTAATTTTGTCCTCTCTAGTACCAATTAAGAAAATGGATGAGGGTTAGGGTGCACTTTTCATATTACATAGATAACACAGTCGTTATGAAGTGGTGTTGCATTACAAGGGCTTGTTTTATTTTCCTGCTGTCTCTGATTTCCCTTGGCCATTCGGCCTCGGAACGGGGGGCCATGATTGGCTCAGCCCTCAGACAGGAAGCTGAAGCGTCTCAAGCTCCTTTGTGATTAATGACACTGAGTGAGGGGGCTGGCCCATCCTTCACCGACCAATCAATTGCTGTCTTAGGTCATTTGTTTCACTCTGTCCTATCAGAGAGGATCTCCTGAGATCACTCGGGTGCCAGAATGTTCCATCTTTATAAACCCCAACCCTTCACAATGCCCACTCACTTAAGGAGCAATCGGCACTTTGCTGTCAAATAATGAGCTACATGTCTGCAGCCGTCCAGTCAATAGAGGGGCTTGTTTGTCTGTGGCTACATCATTAACATGTACCTGTAACACTGTATTCAGATCACGTAAATACCACTGCTTAGTAAATATGTAGAAAATTATTGGGCTTAGGATACCTCTGTCTATTTAAAGTAGTGAATGGAATCTTTTGAATAAGCTCCTTGGAATAAGTTATTCTCCCACAAGGTATTTGAATGGTGCTCATTAAGTACTCTATTCAGAGTTGTCAGTATCATAGTAAGGCACAGTAACTGAAGCCAAGAGGCCATATTAATAAGCCCATAACCACTCATTCATGAGAAGTATCAATATGCTGAGCGTGTCTAAGTGGCCAATACTGTGCTGTTCAGATCTGATTTCATCTGATTTGAAGAGCAGGGTAGGGACAGCACTCTCTATGTGTTTCTGACAAGTGAAATAAGAGACTCTTAGACTGATAGTGGGCCAAGCGAGAACTGCGGGCATTCAAATATTTCATTATTTTTCATCAATAGCCGTGATTCCACTCTTGGGCCAGTGTGAGCCAGGGCTATCTTCAGGCCAACTGCCAATGGCCTGAGGCCCCAAGAAGCGAAAACAAAACCCATTATATTCCGCGAACGCGAATGCGTGTCGACTATTGGGCTGACAGCCCTGCACTAACTTTGGTGTATACGTCACTCATCACGAGCGAGTGGGATGTTCAAGTTGAGATATCATGCGATAAAGTGTGGATGCCAGGCACCTATGACCTACAGCAGAGTAATTTAAGAAAAGGAATATAATGGAAACCGAAGTGTCCGTTTGCTGTCTGATTATCGCTTTGTGGAATGTAAAGTTAAGACTCAGATAAAGCATATCCCTCATGATTTAAACAGGCTTGTTAGACTCCTATGTTCCTATTCCATATGCTCACTGATATGACTTTTGCAAAAAAAAAGTGAAAAGTGATTTCAATCTTTATTCTTTCCCCAAAATGGAGAAATAAATATTTTAAACACCTGAATATTAATCCAAGAATCTAGCTAAAAAGCATCAAATGGCATAGCTTATTAAGTCATATCTGAGAACAGTGCTGACATTTGAACACTGTCAGAATGGCACGCTGACACTTCAAAGCTCAGCATTCAATAACATTATGAGCAAAAGCAGTGGTGTTCATCATTCCAAGCTACTCCATTGTCAACATTCCACTTTGAAGGAGACAGGAAAAATTCCTGGTTGACAGAAATACGACACGTAACCATAAACATTTAATGAGAGGAATTACCATTTTATTTCATCAGTGCGCTAAAAATAGCACTGCCATTGGAAGGAGGGGGGGGGGGGGGGGGTTGTTTGTAAATTCCTGTATTAATAACAAATACTTTCATAGAAATAATTTCACATCCGTTTATATATTTAATAGTTCTTCAGATGACAGGCCCCTTCGAACAAGATACACAGGGCCCTATTTTGAAAGGCTGTGAGCTCCGCGGTAGCCAATGAGACGTCATGATATTGCTCAAAGGGAATGGCCGAGCAGAATGGCTATTTTCATGTATTCACACATAGGACAGCTAGGATAGAGCAAAGCCTTTGTGGGAAAGCTAAAGTGGAATATTAATTTCTGGGTGTCTCGTTGAATTTGTGTTTTCTGAGCCAATCATAACAAAGGGAATTCTGATTTGAGCTGTGATGACAAGCGCACTTGTCACTTGTTTGATTCATGTCCAACACATCAGTGTATAGTATGAAAATATTTAAACTGTCAAATTGTCATTGTGAAATTATTAAATGTGTTGAATTGATAACAGCCTAGCACACTTCAAGCCTCCAAAATTGAATCATTGTAGTGGACTTCACGTTATTGAATGTATATGGCTCCAATAAACACACCTGAACGGTTGTAAGCTATTTGGTCATTTATTTGGAAAGGCAAGTGGTTAGTAGAATAGCCTAAAGTCCCATTTTCTCAATGAAGAACATAATGAGTGCTACGTATGTGCACATATCAATCCATAAGTCAAACTTTGTCTGCCAAAAATAACAAAATATCCACCAATGAATGGCAAACTGTCCCAGCAAAACTGTCCCAGAAAAACAAGAGAAAAGTATTGATCCCACAACTACAATTCTTTAAATGGAGTTAATTTACTCCATTACAGGAAAATGTCCAGGACTCCTAAATGGCCAATAAGCCAATTGAAAATTAAAATAATATTATGAAACTTTGGAAACTATCAGCTAAGTTGTGCCGAGGAGGTTTGTGTTGAAGAAGTGAATGACAGGGTATATTTATTGTCTACTTCGGCTCATCTTTGTCAAACACTTAAATTCTGAATTTGAAATTACATTTTATACATATTTTATACAACACATTTCAATTTCAGTCCGCCCTTGAAGGCACTCAACTCTTAGCGTATGTTATGAAATGACCAAATGAATGTGCTCTAGTAATCACAATAGCTTCACGCATGCCCTTCTTTGTTTTGCGCATAACAACCCTGTTCTATTAAATTATATTAAATTAGAGCCCACAGTGACACTGACATCGGACACTTCAGGGCTAACAATAAAAATATCTGATTTTAGCTGTTCTTTCTCTCTGACCATTTTCCCCTCATTCCTAAATCCTAACCATCTGCCAAAGTAACCCTGAGTTCCTGTGATGTAGTATGTGTCTGTATGAGTCTCTCACCTCACTGACGTAGATGGCGTTGTCATCCTCCTCGTCTGTCCTGTAGCACAGGGTCAGGCCCAGCTTCTCCTGACTGCTCAGCCGACACAGCTCAACCTCCTGCAGACACACATTACACAGACGCACAAACTCTCACTCTCAGTGCATCTCAGGACACAGCTCAACCTCCTGCAGACACACATTACACAGACGCACAAACTCTCACTGTCAGTGCATCACAGGTCAGAGGTCGGCACAGACACACATCATACCGACGCACAAACTCTCACTGTCAGTGCATCTCAGGACACAGGTCAGCACAGACACACATCACACAGACGCACAAACTCTTACCAGCGCATCTCAGAGACAAAATGTTCCCGTTAATGCCCCTTTAATGAACCCTGCTTTTGCACCTTTACTGTGCTAGTCAATGATTTCATTGTAGCCTGTAGTTAATGCAGTGAATGAATGTACACGAGCCCTAAGGTAGTACACCTGCTAATGCTGTAACTTTGCAGGTACTTTGATAACTTGCTTCAACTTTGAGGCATTTACATTCACTCTCTCATTATTATGTATGCTTGTTTTGTAAATAAATCTGTAATTATGCTAATAATCGCTGATTTAATTTGGTCAGCGGGCCCTTTCTGTTGTAACCAAAGAAAGCACCCATGAAATATTCATTGGCTGTCCCTGAACTGGGCTTAGCGCTTTGTGAGATTTGTTTTGAATGCAGAGTTGTGCTCTAATACCCATAGCCATAGGCCATCAATTCACAATGAACATTACAGCTTGACCACAGTTCCGGTCCTTCCTGACAACACAGACGAACAAACTAACTACCACGGGGCGACTATCTTGAAATTAAGGCGGAAGTTTGAGGCTGTCAAACTGTCAAAACACCAGCGGCTTCGTCACAACAAGAGTGATAAACAAGGTGTTCATTTTGCACAGTGCAGCCATCTGGATGGGGGGAATATTACTTCGTTCCTTCACAGGCTGACCTGCGTCTTTGCAGTGGGCGGCTGCTACTGCTCAGCAGGTGGGGCCTTGGCCTGTGGGAACCTGACAGGGCTCTCGGGGAGAGATGGAGAAATGAATTTCCTCTGTGGCATCTGTGGACTGGCTGGTTACACATGTCAGACGTGTCAGACGGCCTCGCCGAGGAGAAGAGTCAGGAACAAAGAGGAAGGTGGAGAATCAGAGCAAACGAGGCAGAGGGAGGAAGCCACCTGGTGCCTCCTTCCATTGAGGGGTGTATGTGTGTGTGTGTGTGTGTGTGTGTGTGTGTGTGTGTGTGTGTGTGTGTGTGTGTGTGTGTGTGTGTGTGTGTGTGTGTGTGTATGTGTGTGTGTGTGTGGGGGGGGGGGTGATGGTGGAGGTAAGGGAGGAACTGAGCACTTCTTTGTATCAAACAGCCCTGTGCTGGTCCACTGATTTATGAGTAATTTGCACCCAAGAAGCAGGAAAAAAAGGAGACAAATAAAAAAAGAGAGGTAGAAAGCAGAAGGGGGAAGCCCACGCTGTCAGGCTTCTCATCTTATATATTTTTTTCACACACTCCACCTGACAAGCCCTCAGATCTTTAATTGTGTGTGTGTGTGGAAGTACAGTAGCGCAAGCTCAGGCCTGTCACAGCCAATCTCCAGAACGAGGCGGCGGAGACACAAACACAGGTGAAAGAGAGCTGCAGCCACACCGCTAACACCACCACTGTCATCATGAATGACACTTCAGATCAAACCAAGCCACAGCAAAAGCCTGTTTGGTGAAAAAGGCATTAAGACATAATCAACGTTGATTTCTCTGTTGATGTTTTGTGTTAAATATGATTAAAAAACTGCAGATGGCGAACAGCTGGCTATTTCAACTTGAATGATACACCGCAGTCGCGAAATAAAAGTCTTTATGATGGAGAGGTAATTCATTGCCTTGGAAAGCCTGGGTGGCAGACAACATTAAAGAGCAATTAGCAAAGCAAACAAATGGCGGCAATGAATACCTTCACATATAGCAGTTAGGAATGCTGCCTCAAAGAGAGGAGTGAGTCTTTTTTCATGCTTTATTCCTTGAGTGTTGGCTAGGAATTTATTAGCACGGATGAACGGTGGTGATGGAGCATCTTGAGTAGTCAGAGTTCTCTACAGTCTGCCTGACATGATCAACATCTCTCCGAGGCAGGAGCTGCTAAAGCTAAAGCCGTTGCTGCCTGCAACCCCACCCCCCCTCCAGATATTCCATTTTACGGGCGAGCTCTCTGCCTCTCAGGCGGGAGATTGCATCGGCAGTGGGAGAGCGGAGTCTGACAGTAAATTAACGACTGCGATGGCGTGATTAGGCAAGATGGCCGCCCACCGTCAGCCCGCGCGGGATACTGTCATAATAATCGTGCCTTTGATTGCTGGTAATTGAAAAAGCAGCCTCCAAAGAGAGTCTGGGGATAATAATGGGGGTAGGTAGAGCCACTGAACAACTATGCTTTTGCCTCTATACTGATAGACACACACAAACACACACACATACATACACACAATAAACTAGACAAGCCTTTGGTAGCAGTCTCACATATGACAGCTTCAAAAGCAGTGCAGTCCATTGCGGCTTCACATAATTAAAGCGGAGGTAGTAAGTGCATGTAGGCTCCTCAAAAGCGTGAAAAATAGTGACAATGAAGTGGTTGGAGTGTTCGATGTGCTTTTCTTTCATCTTTTCTTGACAATTTTCCCCCCTCCCTTTATGTCAGTTTCCATGGCCCGTGCTCTGTGGGAATGTTGGGAGTGTTCTATTGACATACGGTAAGTGGAGGCATGTCAGAGGGGTGCACAGCCCTCCATGCATGAAATAAAAAGAGCAAACACAATGTAACGAGATTAGTTAATAGAAATGAGGCATGCAGCGTCCCCGCTTAATATATTACATTCGTGCCGACTTAATGCCAGGCTGCCGCGACAACGCAAGTGGATGTGCAAATCTCCTCTGAAGGAAAGGAATGAGAAGGCGCCCCGGTAGGGGGAAATTCAAAATGAAACAAAAGCGAAAGAGAAGGGGGTAATCACCACGCATCCGTCCCGACGGCCCATACAGTTAGGCTGCTCTTCACTGGCTCGGAAATAAAGAATATCTGAGCTCGCTTCGGCTTCTGGTAGATGCAGACACACACTGAGCGGACTCACCCAAGTGTCAGTTCATCATCTGCGGCAGCCTAATCTGCATCTTGGGGAGTAGTGGCGGTGCTGGGAGGGGGGTGGGGGGTTAGGGGGTAGGGCTGAGGTGTGGAGGAAGAGCCGACTAAGCCTACTGATGATATCATCTGTCAGAGCAACCCTGTGCCAGCGTCGGTGAGTTAATGAAGATGCAGGCGGGGGATCATTCAGCCGGGCCTCCCAGAGGAGTGCCATTGTTCATCTTCCCAAAGTTGCCTCTTGCACCTCACAGCACCAGAGGGATCCGTGCTGCTGGGGGGGGGGGGGTCAAAATGATGGATTGACTCTGCCTTGATGGACTGTCTTCACCGTGATGAACGTCTGGATGATAAGTGACATCAGTGAGGTTTAATTGATGATATCGTCATTTGAAACAAGCCAATCGATACAACGGGGGCAAACAAAGGGGATCCCGTATTGACCAGACCAGGATGGCCTGGTAGTAAGCAAGTTTAAGCTGTAGCCATGGAGGCTCGTAGCCCTCACCCCACCCCACCTCACCACACCACACTATCACTTCGCAAATTTGCTCAGCATTGATATTGAGTCCTGGCTGTGACCCATCATCCGTCAGCCACCGCCTGTGGGGACAGGCCTGTGGAGTCAATTATAAGCGGGGCCCTTCCACGTGTGGGGGAGATGTCCATTATGGCACGGCACGTGGAGGGAGGGATGTCAACTGTTATTAATACAACTGATGGGAGGAGGGGGGGCGGTGGGGGGGTTAGGGAGAGGGCTGAGGGAGTCACCATTGGAGTCGTACCTCGTACTCAAAGTCATCCGTCCTCTCGACGTCCACCGCCATGTTGGAGAGGTACTCCGAGCCGTCGTAGAACTCCTGCTCCATGGTGTGGAGCGACTGGCAACTGTGAAGAGACACAGAGACGGGGGAGAAAGGGAGTAAGAGAGAGGACTGATGATAAAAGATAGTGATGGACAGTTATGATTTAGAGGACCGTCCCTCTTCATCCCATTTACTATTTGTTGTGAGCACACATACATGCCACACACACACACACACACACACACACACAAGCACACACAA
This sequence comes from Clupea harengus, assembly GCF_900700415.2. Classification (NCBI taxonomy): domain Eukaryota; kingdom Metazoa; phylum Chordata; class Actinopteri; order Clupeiformes; family Clupeidae; genus Clupea; species Clupea harengus. Next base: position 22,435,595 of record NC_045154.1, read on the forward strand.
AACACAAAGCACAGACACACACACACACACGGACAAACGCACGGTTAGAAAAGAAAGATTCCTTTGTTTCTAACTGAGGAGGTGGAAAGCGCAAGAATAAAGGATCTGTCATCTGCTTTCAGCGATGATGTCATGAGGGTGATCAAACCATGTCTGATTAATCGCTGAACCTCCATGCTGAATATTTTTTCTCATCTTCTGAAGACCACACAGGCATTGTTCTCACCCACCAATGAATCCTGCCTTTGCCAGAGAAATGTAACGTATTGTTTATGAATCTCGAGCAGAAGAAAGAATAATCCCTGATGTGCATTATACTGACATTGTGGCATATAAAGGCAGATTTTTTTTTTCACCCCACAAAAACAGGGATGTCTATCAGTGAAAGAATGCACTCTGCCGAAAACAACATATGGGTTTATATGACTTGAAAAATAACCCAGTCTACCAATAAAGCAGGTCGTGTAAATGTCAAAATGGTTTATTTTTTGGGACTACAATATGGCATATTATGCTTTCTGCGGGACACGTGTGTCTAAATAGAACACAATTACATAGTTTTATGATCTGTGCTCTGACGAGGGGAACGACTGACATTTGTTGCGACTATAAAACGGGGCCTGTCTTGGCTGTGGCACCTGAACACAGATGAAGACACAAAAATGTGTGGGTTTTACGAGACACATTGATTACATTTGTTTCTGGCCTCGGGCTATGAGTAAATTTACAAAGAATGGAGCACCATGTTGGTCGTTTTTATTAGTCCATTCGATTTGAATCACCCCGTAAACCCTCTGTTAAGCCAAATGGCTATGCCAAACAGTAACAATTAAGACTTGCCTGGGATGGGTATGGAGATTGAAAATAGAACAGTTAGACAGAAGCTCCAATAAGCTGCTTAGCCTGGGGCCTCGAGGAATGCTAGTGAGAAGTTCAATTTAATTTTGTTTGATCTGAAAGTATTATTTAAGGTGTTTAAGAATATACTACACAATCGGGTCAAAGAAATTACTGGCAACCAAACAGAGACATGAACCACCAGTGGATATTCCATTAAAAAAATGTGACACCTGGACAAGTGACACATTTTAAACAATTAATTATTTGTGGGTCACAGTATGGTTTTAATTACCCACTTACAATACACCCGTTCCTTGAGATAGTCTCAATTAACTTCGCAGCTTCAGCTAAGAAATTCTCTGCATATCTAATGTAGCCATGCTGACATCCCCTGGGCTGAAACCCACTTATTTCACATGCTAAACTTTATCTTGTTCACAGTTTTCCTCTCCTTTGAGATGGATCTGAGAAAACGCATAAGTGATCCTAAAAAAGAAAAGAAAAGAAAAGAAAAAGACGAGAAGGGGGGAAAAACAAAGGAGGGCTTCAGCTTTCTTTGTTGTTTTCCAAGAATCCCCAGGATGATGCTTGAAGCCTTATTTTAAATTACGAGTGCCTATTTCAAGAGTCTCAGACATTGTGCATGATTTTCATGGACAGGGGAATTGCATACGGTGTTCATTTCAGGATTGGGGAATTGGGGAACACCCATTCTGTTCTCAGGTCTGAGTTCACATTGCAGTGTGCAGTGTTTTCATATTTTAATGTAAGTTGTGAATGCTCCATATAGCATCTAGGTGGATGTTAGAAGTTATCACCAAATGGTGGAATTAAATTGTTTGACAAAGACGAGGATTGTGTGCACTGTACCTGTCTGAGAGCAGAAATGGGCAGATATCAGGCACAGGTGGTGTTGACGGGCGTAGCTTAGCCAAAGCCATGATGTGCTCAAACGTGATCTCCGTCTGCGTGCACACATCCACCACCTGGACCTCCTGAGTGGGCCCATGGCCCCGTGCCACGGGGTTTCGCCGGAGGACTTGCACCACGATGGGGTCCTTGGCACTGCGAAAGGCCTCCACAGCCTCCTCATGGCTGGCCCTGGAGAGGTCCTTCCCATTCACCTGTGAGGGAGAGGGAGAATTTAGGGCACTCATGGATGATTTGGGGTCTAATGACCTGCATTTTAAAATAACTCGAGTGTCCATACTGCACCATAGACGGGCTTAAAAGGCAGACATTTGCTAATGCTGTTTGTTTATTCATACAAGCATTATAACAATACACAATACACCTTTTCATTATATAGAGATATGTGTCTTTAATCGTGTTTTGAAGCTTGTATGAGTAAGTGACATATGTATTTGTGCTTATAGTAACCCCTTCATACATTGCACAAATGCACAAATAATATATCATGAGTTTATTAAGAGAAAAAAAATTATTTTCAACCTTCATAAACAGAAAACTTATTTTAAACAGAAACATTATTATGAATTCATGTTCAAGTTACTGGGGGGTAAAAGAGCCTCTTTGACATGGTCAGTTTAATTCAAGGGTGAATGCCAGACGTGATAACCTCGACCGAATGTGTAGTAAGCCTCAGAGGCTACATCTAACTCAGTTAGTTGCTAACTGACAATTAGGTACCTGAAATGAGCATAACAGATCAGCAGAGAGGTGCCTGTTAGCACTGCATACAAGGCAATTCTGCCCCACCACAAGAAAAGAGTGTCCCAATGGACGAAAATATTAAAAAAATGACACCTTGTTCATGAAATAGTGACCCGATTCAGATGGCTGTCAATGATTCACGCAGGAGGAGAGCAGTTCCCAGCAGTTCTGAAAGGGCACTGAATATCTATACACTGAGCACAAGCTGTCGTAAGCCCCGTCCCCTGGGTCCGGTTTGACTTTATAGAGGTTCATTACGAAGAGTGGGGTTCACATGGCTCTGCCCCCACAGGGGAATACCCCCGGCATGTGATGACTTCCTCTGACACTTCCACGTCGGATCTCTCTCTCAAAGGGCTGATTTTTGCTTTCATTAGTGGTACTGGCAAATTCATCCTTGCGATGCGCTATTGCGCTCAAATGCACTGTGTGCACCACGCACAGCTTGTTATGTCTTCGTTACTTAATCGTGACATCCGATACAGCATATTTGGCACATTATAGGGGCTGGGAGAAAATGTAGCCCGATAATGCGTGAAATACTTAATGGGACATATTGAAGGATAAGAATCGAATGATGTGCTGCGAAATAGTAAGTGCTAAGGCCGAATCTGCATCATCATCATCTTTGATGGTCAGTTGGACAGAGCGCAACATTCTATTTGCTGACGAAATTTAATTTCTTTCCGCTGCACCTGGCATGTCAATGGAGAAATGCTCTGGTTCATTTAGCACAGTAATTGGACAGCCCGAAAGAACAATAGGCATGAAATACTCCAATGAATGGGCGTTGGTGTACTACTGCAATACGAAGATAATCATCTAGTTTCTAAATCTTGTCAAGCTTGCACAATTTTCTGACAGAGCTTTTTAATATACGGCTTCACCTGTGCCAGGAGAAGGAGTTGGTGGGGTTAGGAGCAGCTGGGGAAGAAGCCATTATTTCATTACCATAGAGTTTTAATGGCCCATGCTCTATTCTCATCTTCCAACCACTGTTGGTGGCACAGGCCTGAGATATGAGGAAAGCCTCTTTTGCTACCTTATCTCTTGGTCCAGCATGACGGTGGCTTTATACTTTCAAATGTTTCATATTGCTAGGACTTGAAATGACTGTCCTTGACATACCGCCATACACATCTGAAGATTGCACGGCATCTTCTTTTAGAAAGAGAGGGTTTCCCCTTTACATAATCCTCTGTCACTCTGAAACTCATCTGGCTTGGTAGTCGTGTCAAGACCATGATTCCCCAAGACAGCAGAAGAAATGTGAAGAGGCTTGCCGTTTGCCCGTGGATGCCCAGGGCAGACATGATTGAGTTGGAGAGATACTTTGAAAATACGACGTAGCTTCTTTTTTGTGCACAATGCCGCCGATAAATAAAACCTCCGCAGAACGGCGTCCTGGGACGCCTCTACACCGAAGTGACCTTTTGTGAAAGGCGGGGGTAACATTAATCACCTGAGAGATAAAGTAGGTCCGGCGCTGAGGCTTCGCATCAAAGCAGCGCCGAGCCAAAACTGAGGGCGGTGCCGTCCCCGAGGCCCCGGCATTGCACAAACACCTGCCACCAGCCAGCATTGAAATGTATCGCAACAATTCGTGCTAGTGCCTCACTGGGGTATAAATACTGTAATTAGCTTCCACAATCATTTTGAAGCAAAGAATCGCTCCACTTCTCTTAGCCCCCGCCTGGAGAACTGAGATTGCAGACAAAAGGAGTGGGGCAAGACAAATGGGACATCCTATTGCCTATGACAGCCCGGCAAACAAAAAAAGATCAAATTTCGACAATGGTCTTTGACTCTCTCTCTATCTCTCTTTCTCTCTCTCTCTCTTTCTCTCTCTTTCCCTCTCTCTCTCTCTCTCTGGTCTTGCTGCTGCTTCTCTGCTCTTATTGTCCAATGGACACACAAGATGAAAAGGAATGAAGTACTTGAAGAAGAAAGAGGATATTTGTCCTATTGTTTTAGACTAGTACCAGATGGGCCAATTAATCCCCATTGAGAGTGTGAATATTAACCAGCCATGCTGTCTTCCATTCTGCAGTGACTGTACTGAATGCCTCCCTATTTGCATCCTGTTACCTGCTGCAGATTCTGGTCTAATGACATCTTTCTGCTGGGTTGATGAATACACGCATTAGCATCAAAGAGTTGTGATTGGAGTGGGATGTGAAAAAAGCCAGCTGAAGCTAATGTAATATTTGTCTTAGGATTTAGCAGATAATAGCAGTCACATGTAGCAGTCACACATTCAGATCTCACACATTCAGTACTGAGATGTTTGGAAGTGAAGTACAAACCGAGCTAACCCATTTGTATGACATGGGATATGAACTAATTTGCACTTATGCAGGAGAACATTTCCTACAAAGCACTGTGAATAAATGGCACATACCCAAGTTAACGTCCAGACCATTACAAGTCACTTGTGTTCTAAGGAGAATGATGGTCAACCCCAAAACACACACACACACAGTAATAAATAAACAGCTGACAAGACAGATTGCAGGAAAAAAAGGGTATAGAGTAAAAATAGCATCATGAGCCCAACTTGTGCTCACGGGGTGGGCTATATATTTAGTTGTTCTATCGAGGAAATGTCAGCTCAGTGTTATAGATGGCAAAAAGAACATCTGAAGGAGGTACATCTGCTTGTGTTTGTACATCAATAGACAGCAGCTGTGCTCGGGAGAGAGCATTGTTTTGAAACCAAGTCCCCTGAGAAGACAGAACAAAAGCCATCCTCTGTATTTCCAGTGCTCAAGACGGAGATGTCAGATAGTAAAATGTCACTGTGCCTGGTTTGCACAGGCATTGCAGCATGAAATTCATGATACATTGTTGATTGTTATATACAAATAATGGCACTTGATGCCAATATGAGAAGAATTCCCATAAAAGTCAATGATACACTGTCAGTAGTGGAATGAAATATACCTGACCAGAGTGAAAGACTGAAAGACAGGTCACTAATTGAAACGTGTCAGGGAACCACACGGAAACATGTGACCCCATCGGCCTCAAGTGCAGGTTCCCATTGATCTGAGAAGCCAGCCAATTCCTACACGGAAGAGAACGTGGGCAATGTGCACTGAAGTGGCTGGCGGAGAAAGTCCAGTAATCCAGCAGAGGATTTCTGCCCCAGCATGAGGGAAGGAGGTGACTTTATTCGCAGCGCTCTGATCCTCCCCTCAGGCTCCCTTCTCCAGCAGGCAGCCAAGCATTACCTCTCAGCTGGTGTGGGATTGAGTACACACACACACACACACACACACACACACACACACACACACACTCTCTCACACACACACACACACACACACACACACACATACACACACACACAATGATGCACATGCACATGATTAATGCGCCACAGTAAATGCTGATGGCTGCTATGTAAAAAGAATAAAACTCGTGGCAAAAAGACGGCAACACGTCATTAACATCAAATTAAGTGCTCGTGTGGTTTTACATACAGTGCGCATTTTTATTATAATTTTTTTTTATGACTGCAGCAATGTGCGTCAAAATGCCTTTTCTGATCATTTAGGGGATGGTCTACATCTGGATGTCATCCTCTAGTATGTCATAAAGCTTAAAGTTTATACCACAATATTGTTTCTGTGGAATGATTCTTCAGGTCGTATCTCATGACGGATTTAGTGGAATGATGATGATGATGATGGAATCTGAAGTTCAACCCCACTTACCACCTGCCGGCAGCAACGGGACAAACGCGTCATCCAGTGAGCAATAAGGCAAATGGGGTAGAAATGTAAACAAAAAAGGCAAAAACCATGTACTCCACCGGTTTGACCTCAACTCAAACACGAGCCTCCCGCGGTGTGACTGACAGGCGCTGGGGATGTTCAGCACTCATGGACAGACGTCAGCATGTAGGTCAGGAGACCTCCTAAGCAAGCAGCTCAGGGCTGCTGATTGCAGTCCCCCACTGCGCTACTCCAGCCGAGCAGCGGACGAGCAAGGTGGACTGGAGAGGAGGAGAAGAGAGGAGGAGAAGAGAGGAGATGGATGGGATGGCAGAGGTGGACAGTAGGTCATTGCGCTCAGTCAGCAGACCCGCACAGTTCAAGCCCAGACTGCACAGCTGTGGCCCACAGATAGGGGAACTGCTGCTGATGCAGACCCGCAGAGTCAAGCCCAGACTGCACAGCTGTGGTCTACAGATAGGGGAACTGCTGCTGATGCATCTCTCCAACAGTGCACAGGGAGATAAAGAACTGACACACAAAATATGCTCGGACTCGGTCAAAGGTGAATCATGTGGTCTACCTGAGGTAACCTGCGCATCAGCACCTAAACTTAGTGGCTCTTTAGGTATGGGCAACATTGGTAATCATACAAGGGACTGTTGCTTTGGTGGGCACATATATTTGTAATGGGGGACACCCCCTCTTCATACAAATATGATTTATAGTAAGGGATGCTCAAAACTTGTGATTCACTTTGGAACTGAGTGGCGTCTGAACCACCAAAACCTATTTATTTTTCCCCACTGAAAAATAGGACAATGCAAATGGAGCACTAGTGGCAAAATCCCCCACTTCTCCCATAGTGGGGGCACAGGCCTTCAGCTGCCAGCCGTCACTCTCTCAGACCTTCTGCTGAAGTGGATGCACTTCATGCACAACAACGCAACTGTCAACTCCACCTCTGTGCGCACCGAATCAATTTGCATTTCCATAAATACAATTCCTCATCCCCCATCTCCCTCCTATCCCTAAAAAAAAAAAGGGTAATTCCTGGCGCTGAGGCAGAGAGATTGGGAACACACTCCTCGGTCTCACAAAGGCAGGGGTTTCTATTCACTGAGCTAAATGTCTCATTTCAATAATAAGTGTCAGGCTAAAATATGACCAGCGGCCCGGTACAGTAGAGGCGTTATGAGTGCATAAATCACCATGAAGACAGATGCTCCCCCCCCACAGTCTGGGCCGTTCCCAGCGTTCTCGGTCCTGCTCCAGTGACACCAAACTGCACTTAAAAAAAAGGGAGTGGGTCACCAGGGAAATATCACAATCCCCAACATCTCCACAAGCGCCAACTAACATCCTACCTTTAACCCACACAGTGGCACTGGAAGAAAAAAACACCGCCTCCCGGCCTCCAGCTATTTTTCACATTTGGAGAACCCACTCTGTTCTGCTTCGCTTCGTGACCTTCATGTTTGACAAACAGGAGCAATTTTCCCCACTCAGCTCAGCCCTTGACCATGTCCACTTTCCCGCTACCCGTGTCAGTCATAGTGTTTATGGCCTTCTTGCTCAGGTGACCTGTCAGACGCCACATATAATACACTTGCCACTCAAAGTGTGCAGTTTTGTCATAGCAACGCGTTCTCACAAAACGTTCAATGTTCTAGTGTAAACAAATGGAACAAACAACATAGGCGGCCACCAAACTCAATATGGTTGCATACATATAGCATAACTAGCTGATTAATATGGGCTTCAGAGTGTCACTGCTCCCTAGGGCTCTGTCCCATTTCAGAGCCTCGGTTTCTAGAGAACATGGGTTCATTACAGCAGGATGCTGAGCCACTTCTCTCCTCGCAAACTTCAAACCTATGAGGGTCTTAGAGGAAACATCCACCAATGGCCAATGGCACGGGGCCTTGGGGACAGGGACATTATGATGTAGTCAGGTGTGAGAGGATTTCAACAGCACTTTAAGACCCCTCTCAGCAAATGCTTACATGCAAGTTAGTGAGTGGAATAATTTTCTACCTCAAGGCACACAACACTCTTATGGGTTAAAATGAGCTTAAGATGTAAATGTAATGTCTGCACCTCAAACACATGGAATATTCATAAAGCAAAATTTTAATTTAAAAAAGGGGAAAAAAGGGATACTGAAATTACAATTCATAATAATGTAGATATAATGGTTCAGGTCATTTCAATTTCAATGGAAGTGTAGCTAAAATGGCAGATTCATCAAATTAATGGTTTGCTAAAAGTATAAAATTGCGAGCGGGAAGTTTGGTGGCCCATATGCTTACTTGTCTTAGTATTAGAAATTAATTTAATTAATTGTATTGTATTAGAAAGGCCCTCTTAAACCATTCTCATAGGAAAGTCAGAGTATGTTTAAAAAAGAGAAAGAAAAGGTTTGATGGAGACTAAAGATAATCCAAGAATAAGCCCAATCGCCCACCTGTGGAAAGCCGATATGGGTTGTAAAATGCTCTGTGTGATCAGATTTGAGATTTTACGCTGATGGTTCTTTTGAAAAAGTGGGCTTTGATTGGGTCGGTTAAAGATAATTAATGAGGCAGGGGTTGGGGGAGAATGTGAGCAGAAGCAGTTGTTTGTGAAACGCAGCGGATGTTTGCGTCTTAAGATCTCAATCTCTGATAAATCCGGGGTTTACTGAGACTGAAATTGGAGGCTGGGCCTAAATAAATTATCAAAGCTCCTTGAGAGAAATCACAAACCAACAACAAAGCTCTCTCTTCACACTCAGCCAATTATTAGAAATGTCTACCTCTAGAGCCTCTCATCATTTGATGAAAATATTTTGAGAGTGTCAATCGATTTCATATCAAATATTATCTGGCAAGGTTTACTTGATATCTGCTTGATGGTGTGGTATTCTTAACTGCACAATCAAATATTAGTTTTCAAAAACAATCACTTCTCTAACAAGCAAGCCAAAGAGTCAGTAGTTTGTGTACGTTGCTTCAACATCAAAAGCTGAACTTGGAAACAACTAAACTAAACCTAATGAACAGTTAGAAGGGATATCATACAGGTCACAGAATGTTTTAAAGTATTAAGGTTCATCTCCAGCTGCGGCTTTCATCACAAGAAAATAGCCACATTAAATTTACCCCGCCAAGTTCTTACATCCCATCCGCTGAAAATTACATCTGTTCCCCCACTGAGCTCATGCTGCTGTCTTCAGCCTGACTGCAGCCCCCTCACGAGTGAGTGAGGATTTAAAGGCGGAGATCGAGCCCCACACATTAATTTTCGCTTCCCTGACAACCCAGAGTGCACTGCTCCGAAAGCAATTAGCATGGGATAAGCACTATTTACATAATCGCAGACACACGTGCCTGCCCACAACAAAGACTTGGCGGGGCGGCTCACACACACCTGGCTGTCACGCGCACGGCTCTGCTCTCCCCTTCATTACGGCGGGGACCTCATCTGAGGGTGTCACAAAGCCTTCAGATGTAACAAGCACAGGGAGGGCACAGGGTCACGCAGGACCCCTGCTGCTGCCCATTGATCTGCCTGTTAGGTGGTAATTGGGAGCCCTGTGGGGTGTGGGAAGTCAAGAGGCTGGTGGATAGACAGACCCCCTGGCCCGAAGGAAGGCAACAGAGAGAGAGACAGAGAGATAACAGAGAGATAAAGGCAGAAAGACAGACAGACAGAAAGATAGTCAGACAGACAGACAGAGAGAGAGAAAGAAGAACTCTGTCAGACAGACAGACAGACTCAAATCCAGTTAACCCAGCATATCCAACTGCATTATATCTCAGAACCAACCAGCTAGGATAAAATAATCTGTGTAATAAGGTGTTTCAGAATAAAAAAAAATTACAAATGCACACCATACAAATCTATGATGGTCCAGGGGTCTTGATGACAGTGGACCATCCCTGACACCCATAACACACAGAACAATACACCAGACATTACAGATAGTGGCTGCTAAGGAACCTCCAATAACACATTCAAACTCTCTGCATTTGGCTAAAGCTCATTTTAAGACTTTAATTCAAGTCCTGAAAACGACCATTAGGAGGGGGGGTGTGAGGGATGGGGTGGCAGACTGAAGTGTCTGACAGCAAAATTACTCTCTTGTGATTAGGTGTCAAGTTACCAACCCACTGATGACTGGAGCCTTTTCTCGTGTCAAATGGCGAAATTAGAGGTTAGGGATATGAGAGTGTAGAAAGTGCGAGCCCAGATGATCTAAGCGAGTGTGAGCACACCCTTTCTCTCTTGCTCCATTCATGTGTTTCAAAAGTGACAAACCCCACAAATTCAGCTCCTCGGCTTGTCAATGCGCTTTGTCTGCGCTTGCCGTTTCCACCAGGTTTTGTTACGGATAAAGGCCAATAAAGGCTCTTACACTGGTTTAGGTTCATTATCTAAAGACAGGAAAATAATCTCCAGACAAAACAAACTTAACTTCATATACATCACATACAGTACACCTGCCATAAAAGTAATTTCCTGACTATGCATATGAATAGCTGGTGATAACGACGGAAAACAATCTTCAAGGTAAATACATTTCAGTACACCTTACTGCTCCACGCATAGGCACAGACGGGGCGTGGCAGGGTGGAGTAAGTAAGGTAACATCAGTGTCTTCTCTTCAGCACCATTTCCCTCGCACACTTTCAGAGTAAGCAAACAGACTCGGTCGACAGGAAATGAGATGGGGGACGAGACAGGGGGACGAGACGGGGACGAGACAACTCCCTGCTGTGCCTAACTGCTCATGATTACACAGCACAAACAAATAAAGCTATCCTACAATAAAACCCACCCCAGGCTGCTACTCTCCATTAGAAATGCAGGCAACCCTCCTGCATCTCTCCAGAGATAAGATCTCGTCTGACATTACTACCTCATAATACGCCAATACAGGATTGCATTCATAGCTTTGATAGGAGATGAAGCAAGCTGATAGTCAGCCCTGACAAAACATTTTAATAACTTGGTGGTGTTAGTGCAGGAATATGTTTTGAATGCAGATATGCGTTGAAGGTTTTGTGACCACTGAAGGAACAGACGTCTTAACAGGTAGAATAAATCCCATCGTGTGACGTCTGTCTCCAGCACTAAGTTAGCTGGGAGCGGTCTGATTGTTGACACATGTAAGGCAAACGTTGAGGAGCTCATAAAAGTGAGAAAGATAGACAGAAAGAGGAAGAGAAATGGAGGAACCAACCCAAATGTCTGCTGGGAAGCGAGAGGAGAAGTTTATTGACCTCAATACTGTGGTATATCAAGTGAGCAATAGCAAAGCCTTTGACCATTTCTAGGCTTTGAGCTATTTCTGCTGTCTTCACATAGTGCTAAGCGCTGGACAAACGTCTCCTCAAGCCTAAATCAAACAGCATGAAAGCGCACACTTCCACTGACATTTCTATGAAAGAGGCGAATAAATAGTTTGATCTAAAATAAACCTTTCATCTCTTTCACCGATGTATGAGAACCTTGCTTTGCGCTCTTAAGCAATGAGGTCTCATCGATAACTCTGAACGTAACCACAGCCAATTTTTACAGAGGAACAGGTACACTTTGCAGAGATCATACAGAGATTATTTAGACTTTAAAAGGAAACATCTATCAAACGAATACATACTGCACACCCAGTGGGGGTAACAAAGACTTGCCAACGTAGGTAATTACTTGCGGTCTGGGTATGTATTTGCGCTGCGCCAAATTCGCCCGAGTGCCGTCATTCACTGATGGATTTTATTTCACTTCCAGGCTGAAGACGCTCATCGGGTGCCCAGTTAATGAAATCAACAGCACAATGAATTACAGAAAGTAGATGACACTCTTTCCACGGAGTATGCCAATTTCAACATAATGAAATGCCTCTCAAACATGTCCACTACGCCTGACAGTTGATGAGAGAGCTTGTAGAGGAAACAAACGATTGCCTCCCTCTGCCCCGTCCCCCAAGGAAGTGGCTCAGCTCACCTTGCCAGGGCCATGCATACGCAAACAACCCCTAAAGGAATATTGATTGCTCCTGTCTTGTTCCTGGGATTAAACAGGCCAAACGTTGTGCACGTCTCTCCGCAAACAGTACATTAAGACTCGGAATTCAATTATTTAAGCCGCACGGCAGGTGTGCAGAAGGAGTCTACGGTCATGGCCGCTAGTCAGACGGGTGTATTGAATATCCATGCTCCTGCCCAGAACTGGATGGGTCTGATTGCGGCTGTGGGGTGGTGGGGGTAGCATGGGGGAGGGTGTGGCACTGTGGCACTGCCTCTTCGGCTGGCGGCATTCCCTGGCACTAATGGGCGTAATGACGGATTGTTCCACGCGAGAGTCCCCACTCATTTATTCTCATTCCGCAGAGAGCCTGCGAGACCGCAGCCACAATCAAGGCTCCCCTCCCCCTCTTTTAATTCCCGGTCAAATTTACCGCCTGATTGACTAATGGAAGCGGCCCGCAGCTCTCGCCCTTGCTTCTGCCAGGCTAGCTGAGGAGGCCTAACAGGATCATTATGGCCGCATCCGCCCATAATCAACAACTGAAAAATGACACTATTCCTCTGATAGCACCAAGCTGTTTCCATGAATATGTGCACAAATACATCCTGATTAGAGAGAGAGAGGCTGGAAGGTGACCCGAGGTTACAAATCATGATGCCAGAGGTGATCGTAAGATGGACAGGGAGATGGACCAGACTAGATGGACATCTGCTGTCATAGGGGTGCCCAGCAGCAGCGAGTTGGAGGTGGGGCAGTCTCAGTGGCACGGCTGGGGGGGTGGGGGGGGAACGGACAATATTGAGGTGAGGGGGGGGGCACAGGGAAGAGCCTGCTGTGCCACGGCTGTCTCCACCGTCACTCGCGAGTCCTCTGTGCCCCACTAGCAGGTGCTTAATTGGTGGTTGGCTCTTCCAAGCGTGAGGAAGGACTGCCACTGTTGCCCACAAGCCAGTCAGGGGGTCTCCAGGAGCGGGCAAGTGACACTCCCCGTCCCCGCACCCCCCGTCTTGCAGGCGCATTTTTCAGACTGACCGGGCGGCGTAGTGGGCTCCGTGGCACCGCTGCTCCTCTGGTGGGGGCTGGAGCTGGAGCTCACCCACGCCTGAACTCCTTTTGTTCTCGCCTCGTGGAAGGGGGAGAGTGATTAGATTCATTTAGACCGCAGCAGTGCCTGGCAAGCATGGGCACTCCATGTGGAGCCAATGTAACACCAGAACGGGACCAAATGGCTACCGTGATTGGAAAGCAGAGGGGGTGGCACGGGGGTAGGTGGAGGGGAGGGTTGGTTAGTTGGGCAGGAAGAGGATGGAGGACATCTGTGCCAAATCTACCCAGTGTTTCATAATTAGATGAGCGCAATTGGTCGGGAGCAAAAGCGTCTGCTCAGCTACGATTCTCCGATAACGATTCTGTGAGATGGAGAACCTGGGATGGGAGCCCGGTGGCAGAGATAATTAGAGCCCCGGCAAAAATACCCAGTGCAAAGAAAAGCTGTGTTTAAAGTATACTGTGAGAAGACAGCACAGACGGTTCCCATGCGGCATGCTGAAATTGGCACGGCTCTCCCGCTGCAGGCTGGATTAGGATCAGTGAAGGACTCTACGTACCTCCGCATCATCAGAGGACGGTACAGAGAGAACGCTGACAACAAATGCCACGGCGTGAATCCTATCTTTTTGTTGCTGCTTAAGGGGGGAAAAATATAAATGATTGCAATTTCATGCCCCAAAACACAGAGTCGACTTGTTATATAGCTGTGGCACTTCTTGCCAGTTGTCTACTCATTGCATTTTGTCCGTCTGACTGCTCATTTCGGGCCGCATCATGCCAAGCGTAAGCAGGACCAGTAGGATCACTGGTACCAGCATGTGGTCACAGGTCAAGTCTGTCCCTTTTCCGGTGGAGCCCGCTCCATCCAAGAGTCCTTTGGCGAGAGTTGCATCCGAACAAACGTCTGGTGCAGCACTTGTTAACCACCTCATGCAGAACAGCATGTAATGAGGGCGCCTAATAATTCAGATCCTGTCAGTCAGATAGAGATAAACCACACTCCAATGCCATTTTGACTGACCTACCACAACCATAACCCTTCGTGAATGGATGATGTATATTGCGTTTTAGTAATTTTGTCAGAGTGCTTTGAGGAACCTCTATCACAAGCATCAAACACAGAAGGGAGGAGTATGCTCTGGTCTATGCCGGGTGGATGACAACTGCATGAATTATAAATGCCATATCATAAATGACAAAGGAACCATATTCAAAGTTTTAAAACTGCCAGTCTGATTTAGGGTTGTAACATTTAGTGAAATGATGGCACATACTAAAATAACAGATATCTCTTGGGAGAGAAATGAACTCTCATTTCATATGTCTGCACAATTCCCAGGGCATCTTGGGTACTTCTTTCAGTGCATTCTGGGGGCAGGAATAAACACCTTGCCTGGGGGTGTGGCTAGGCAAACATACACTCACACACAGGCATGCACACACACACACACACACACACACACACACACATGAGAAATCTAATGTTGTGAAGCACTGGTCTGTATACTGTAAGACAGATTCATCTTGTGTTTGTGGGGGAATGCCAGACCTTATGAACGTCTGCCCCAGAGAAAAATAAGATGCAGACCAAGCCTCTGTCTGACATAAAAACCCATCCCTTAGGCATCTCTCTCTCTCTCTTTCCCCACTCCGTTCTCCCTCTGCTCTGCTATCTCTTTCTCTCTCACTCCCTTTCTTCCCGCTGTCTTTCTCCCCAATTTCTAAAAGAGACCCTGCTATCGATTAGTGTGCACTGTTTCTCTGGCAGTCTCGCAGCTGCCTACGAGGAAAGTACTGCTTCCAAAACTCAGCGCCTGGAACCCCTCAGGTGAAATTGCTCTCTTATCTCACATCGTCACAGACTTGAGTGGAAGAGATTCCAGACAAAAGAGACATTCTCCCGTTTCCTGCTTCATTTATATATTTATATCAAATTTACACCATGCCTTAGAGATAACTGTTTCAGACATTCCTCTGAGATTTGACACAACCAAAAAAATCACACCGACTTAAAAGTGTTAATGAGTGTCAGGGGGATGTTTTTTTTTTTTTAACACCGCAAGATAGGCAAAGCGCTTCACTGCTCATCCCAGAGTGTCCCATTGGTAACTTGTCATCAGACAGGCATTGAGTGTTTTGAGTGAGTACCGCGAAGGGGGTTGTTTAACGTGTACATTACCAACGCTAGACACATCTGTCCCCCCCACCCTCCCTTGTGTGACTGGCAGCCGCGGGCATCGGAGAGGAACGGACGTGAGCGACAACGACACAGCGGGCGTTTACTGATGAGCTTCAAGAGGCCTAGCTGACACTAACGGCCTTCCTGGTTGATATTTCCTCTCCACCGGTCCTCCACCAATCCTGCTCACGAGGAGGGATGGGGATGGGATGGAACAAGTCAGAGCGGCCAGATTAAGCCGCCACACCGTGGCGCCGGCCACAATCAACTTGGTCAGCATCTGTCGTGCCAGTCTATCAGGGTTTAAGTCCAGATGCGAAGGATCACCCACTTTTGATTGGGTTAGATGCTCAATATGAGTGGCATTTAGTTTACCATCTTTTATGAGTGAGCACATCGTGAGCTGTTGTGGTAAATCAAAATGCATAAAACAGTCAAGTGGCTTCGGAACAAGGGTTCAGTGATTAACCCAGGACACGGGGATCCTTGGCGAGAGAATCCCTTTGAGTCTGATTACGTGCCACAGTTTCAATTAAGAATCAAATTTTTGGGATCATTTTGAGAATTACTGGCTTTGTCAAGTAGATGGTTCCAGTAATAAGTCCTTTGACCTATTTGCTATGATAGTGCTCACTGTAAGATGTTCACAAGCTCATGATCTGCTCGTCTCGTTTCTCTTCCCTGAATCTTATATCTGTCTTCAATATTATATAGTAAGATTAAAATGCTCCAAATGAACATTTTCTGAAAAACATTATTTATCAAAACAAATTGCATTCGTAAATGTGCCCTTGGGTAAAACCCGTCTTTAAAATGAATAATTGACATTCCTGTTCTACAGCACATTGGACATAAAATTACAACACATTATTCATGTTCCAAGTTTCATTAAAACTTTGTAATTAAATAAGCTCAACCGCAACACTTTCCAAATAATACGGCCCGCTGTGAATAGATTTTGCCATTGGATTTAATTGCCTCGGCACAAAAGAGCCGGGTTCGACCTGTGTTCCCCCTCAATGGAGGAGGAATTGATTTCAACGGACAATGGCCCGCTGATCTTTAAGGCTTTAGGAGCTTGGCTCATTGAGAGAAAAAGAGCACCCACCTCATTACACCCGGCTATGGAAGTGTGTCAGTGTGTCAGCGTGACAAAAGCAGCGGGATTCACACTCATCAGCACTCAAAAAAAAAAAAACCTCTCTGCACTCAGGAGAAGCCCACAGACCACTGACCACAG